>NC_069111.1:40236800-40565300 GCF_025612915.1 Magallana angulata
ATCCCCAGGGGTAGGGTGGGGCCACAATGGGGGTTCAAAGTTTAACAAAGGAATATATATGGTAAATCTTTAAAAATCTTCTTCTCAGAAACTAATCAGCCAGATGATTCTTTATAATTGTTAAGACTTTGGCCCCAGGACAATTCTTTGGCCTCACAAGAAGGTTCAGAGTTTATGTACGTTTATATCCCATATATAAACAATTGTTAAGGATCTTTTTGAGAACTGCAATACTCAACATATGATATGACTATAAAATCGTCCTGTTAGAAAAGGGACTAATGATTATAAACATAAGAATATCCAGGGGAAAATGGATTTTATTTATACAGGATCAACATGTATTATTGTACATTGTCCAGATAGTTTGTATTATGACTCCATTAAGCTGATTTTATCATACCTATTGTTCCTCATGTGAGCGATGTGGCCCATGGGCCTCTTGTTCTTATTCATGCTTTAAAGCATATTAACTGAAACTTAAAAAAAATATTTCGACACTGTCCCTTACAAAAAATAATCAGCTGTATATCACGTAATTCGGTAATGGATAAAATGATCCGCTAAAGGAGAAAACATCGTTCATCAAAGTACAGCGATAATTTTTGTTTAATCATTGGTGGTCGAGAAAGAAATATATGATGTTATGAGTCAAGTATGGTACAATAAAACAATGTTGTATTATGAATTTAACTCGGACTTGGTTACGTATTATCAACGCCAATTTACTTAGTGATTCGTTAAAGGCGACCTCACTGTATTTCTGCTGCAGTGACTCTTAAAAAAAAGATTTTTAAACTAAACGCCCCCATTTTTTCATCTTAAGAAATCTCTTTTTCCAAGAAAGCATGTTTTTTCTACAATAAATTGAATCCCTTTTTCAGTAGAATAAAGTTTAAAATCCTTTAAAGGTATGTAAAGTTGCGTCACATGATAGGTATATCATTTGCAAGAATAATCATAAGAATTAACAGTGTGTCGTAATTTGGACTTTTTTTATTCTCCTTACTTTTTTTCCACATACATTTTGTATTATAAATTAACATGCAGGACCTAGCTAACCTACAGTGTAATTACACGATAAAATTGCACATTAGGGTAAATATAAATGCTATATCACATTTCACTCCATTTTCTGCATCGTACAATACTCGGCCATAACAGATCTATGATTATAGAATGACAAACATAACAAAACACAGACAACCTCTCAAATTCAAAATCAACAACATACATGTATAAAAATGTGGGGTGATATGATGCTATACAATGTATATGATACCATAATTAACATTGCATTTCCAAATTAGGACAAGAATAGTGCATTTTCTGTTCCCTGTCTGCTGACTCTTGTGTTTTAATTTTTGAGAGCAACCTTTATGGAGTTTCCCTTAAAAATTATCATCCTAATTATCTATCTTACTCTGGCATGAGGAGAAAATGGTTCTGTCATCATTAATACCCAATAAATCTGTCACTATCTTTGTTATCTGTGATCAATGACCCCCTAACATCCACGTCAATGAAAGATATTATCATAAGTTGTAGACCTTATTTATCAATTGTGAAATAAATATGTTCATTTTTTATCTTTGTTTTCTTAATGAGATATAGGCATTTAAAAACAACCAAAAATGTTAAAATAAAAATTTATTTCCCTACCTCACGGTTTATTTTCAAACTGCAATAGGAAACATGCTAGCTATCCCCCCCCCCAAAAAAAAATTGTCTTAAAATAAATTTCCCCTTATCACAAAGTTAACTTCAATAGTAAATAAGACCTAGTTTGTAAGAATGCAGAAAAGAAAAGAAAAACATACAAAATAAACTCACTCTCCAAACATGAATGTATATTAGTTTTGTATGACATCTTATAAGACAAGTAGCTCACTGAGAGTTTAATTATCACAACATGTTCATATGTAAAGCTTATGGAAATATCCTTACTGTAATGGTATAAAAATCGAAATAGCTCTAAGTTTATCAAAATTAGACAAAACATTCAATTCATTTACTCCTAATTTCTGAGGAAAGTATTTTGTAAATGCTACCTGTAGCATTACCAGCTACTTAATCCATGATCTTCCCAACTCTTTGCTGTAGGTGTGCTGTGGGTGAATCTTGTATTAAGAAAAGAAAATGGTTCGATGCAGACCTGCAGCATAATTGATCCTCTTGTTCTAGATTAAGACCAGGTGTTCAACATCGTGTATCTCTCTTGTTATGTAACACATGAGAATTCTTATTATGAATTCTGAAGCAGCTTGATGAAGTTTTTGAGGCTTTCAATCTTTTGTTGGTGTAGTCTATTTATCTCTAGAAGACTGTCTCGTCTCTGCATCTGAACCTTTCAAAACAAAAATGTTCATAAACCACCTATTTTTCTAGAAGATATTTGAAAAAAACCCTAACATTTTTAAATATCAAGGTTGTCAAAAATGTTACCTGACCATCTGAATCATTGAAAAATGGTTATGTTTTGTTTTTTAAATTGGGGATGATAATAATTTGATGATAAACATAAGAAACATTAAGCATTTTTTATGAAAATTCTTAAAACAACAAGATTTCTTTGTTAAAGAAACCTTAACCAAACTCTATTCCTACCGTGAGACTGTCATTTATCTGCTTGTTTTTATTTTCTAGCTGAGTTTTCTCAGTCAACAAGTCACTGTTTCTTCTCTGCAATCTTCTTCTTTCTTCTTCTTTAGCTATAAAAGGATCCGAAAACATTAACACAAGGTATATATTTTTAAAATATAGAAGTACATTTAGACTTATCTAAGCTAGTAAGTTTAAGAGAGAAGAGATGAGCCAAAAGATCTTATTCCCTGAGGCATATCCTACATACTGTATATACAGGGTTAGTTTTGCCCTCCCAGACTTGGAAACAGTTTTGTCCCATCTTGAATTTGCCCAGACACAGTTAGAAATAAATATTCTTTCTAACCAACATGGTTATTTAAAAATTGTTTTCAATTCACATAGTCTTAAATTTGTCCGCTGTCAACGAGAGCGAAAGTGGCGAAAATAAAACAAGGGGTGAATATTCCCCTGTATAAAGTATTAAATATACTGTTTCAGTAGCATAAATGTACCAATCTACACAAACATAAAAATGAGATCTTTAATTTGGCAAGTAAGTGTTCTTGCAATTTAATGCCTTTATTAATTTCTTCCATTTCATTACAAAATCACAGTCAATACTTTTTTAAGCCTTTGCCTTATCTTTTAACAATCAACCAAAATACTAGCTGGCAGATTTGACTCACTTTTAACTGTAAAAGAGTGATACTGTATGTACTTTGGGTCAATTTAAAAAGGAGCATAATAGTTTTACAATGCCATTAGACAAAAGAATTAAAAACATATGGCAAATTTATATCCATTTAATTTTCAAGATAAAAATGTGCTTTTTCATGCATCATTTTATTAAATGTAATACATACCTGATTTGCTTGTGATAAAGTTGTTTACTCTGGCTATCGCATCTGATGACCATCCAACTTTTCCACTTGCCTTAAAAAATTCAATTACCGGTACTTATTTTGAATTTCATAATTTCCAAATATAATTGAACAGTATTTATTTCTGATAGAGGTATGTGAAGTTTACATGTTCATTCAATAATTCATACCATTAAAAAAAGACTTCTTTATGGTTTCATTTAAATCTCATATTATGCTGCAAATGAACAGGACAATGAGGGGAAATTCTTGCAAAAAGACATACAGGTTATTAATAGTTTGTTTATTATAAGCATCGGAAAGATTCAGTTTTGCAAATAGGCGAGTACTTATTTCCACGATTCAACCTTCTTGCATCAAATATAAAATATAAAATAGCAAATGCCTAATGTTTATCATTGAGCCATTAAGTGTACATCTGTCCAAAAAAAAAAAATAGCAAAATTTCAAAATCTGTAAGATGTACTACTTGCTATTTTACGCAGATAATCAGGCCTAAAAAAAAAAGTTGTGTGTTTAGAGTAACCCGACCTAACCTACAAAAATGCCCCGATCCTACCATTTTTAGATGTCTGTTTTTATCCGATTGTGAATTTCATATTATTTCTATTAAAAAAAAATCCGTTTTTAAATATGTCACAAACAAACATTCTTAGGGTTGATGCAGAAAAAAATATGATAAAATTTAAAAAATCCCTACATACCTAACCTAATTTTTTCATCAGTGTTACCGAAAACACACAATTTTTTTAATAGGCCTCAACAGTAACTGCCTGTTAAATGCTTTACCTGACATTTTGGACAGCTCCATCTGCCCTCTGGGATTGCGCTGAGGGGTGGATCCAAGCACTGGAGGTGGTAGACTTTACTACAGGTGTCACACAAAAGGAGCTGTCCTGACTGGTTACACACCCCACAGAAGTCATCATGGACATCCTGAAAAACAAAGCCTCCAATGTAAACCTGTTCTTTGCAGTCATATAAATCTAGGATATTTTTTTTGAATCTATAAAAGTTATTCTTTGTAGTATGTTATGTGAAATGAATAGCAGTAGGAAATAAATCTGTGGAATTAAATATAATCGTATGACATATGTATCACGTTTAACTAAAATGTTTTCATTGGAAGTAAATATACTGTGGAATCATTAAATTTCGTGGGGGCCAATTTTCGAGGATTGCTTAAATTTAATAGGTTCGTGGGGACGTTATTTCGTGTATTCTCTAAAACCTACAAAGGAAATATGACTTTATTACCCTAATTTATTAATTCGTAGGGGATGTTAATTCGTGGATGAGAGGTACCCACGAATTCCACGAAAATTGAGCCACCATGAAATCTAATGATTCCACAGTATGTACCAGAATATTTAAGAATAAATATGTACTTTGAAAATGATTCTGTGTACAGTTAAACTAGAATATGAGGTATTTGGGTTATTGTATAGAAAAATCATCTTTAATATGTTAATCATGCAAAATGGTAGTGGTTCTCATAAAATAACATACATTCATCTTTTTTTCTCCAACATGAACATGAACAAATAATAAAGACATCTAAAAACGTATCTCAATGACACATACATTGTTAGGTCTTGTCAGCCCGTTTAGGTTGTGGCCATCAATACTGTCGGGGGTCGTAGGAATACTGCTGTTGGGAGAACGGGTCTTAGGGGGACGACCTGAAAAAACGGATGTATCCAGATATTTTGACATTCATTCAGCCACAAACTTTAGTTTTGCAGTTCTTTCAAAGTAATTTCATTACCGAAAAACCAGATGTATCCAAATATTTTGACATTCATCAGCCACAAGCTTTAGTTTTGCAATTCTATCAAAGTAATTTCATTACAAATGATAATTAAAGTATATTCTATGTTTTATCTTGTTCCTCATACCTCGTCCCCTCTTTCCATTGGTTGGATTTGATACAGAGGAAGTCAACATCAAACTCTGTGGCCTTTTTCTCTGTAAATATTAGCAAGGTACCAGTACATGTATTAATTGCAGCCAAATGTCACAAATGTCCATCAGGAATTAAAGCTGTCATGAATTCATGAAAGCATTTGGTTGCCATATTAGTTTCGATCACTCCACTACTACCACTAGGGTATATATACCGGTCAAGAAAGTTACGGTCGGTTGCTTTCCGATTGAGGCATTCAGGTTGCACGGACTTCTAAATGCATAAACTACACATTGCAGTAAAATGTTTGTAATAAAGAATAAAGGAAACAACAATCAATTAAAGAATTTCCAAGGTACTAGTATCCGTATTATTTTGCACAGATAGTGCTGCCTTACTTCACATGCACATCGAACACATGTGTCGTTGATACAGAGTGCAAAACGTCTGCATCTTTTTGAAAATCCCTGCAACACTACATTCAACCCAGTAGCTAAATGATAGTAAATCCAAGAAAGTAACAACGTAACAGGGACTCTTTTCCATAGGTTCTATAAAACACTTCGTTTCCATGCGATCATTGACATTGCTCCATCACCCACAGTGTGTGGTTGTGCATGTGCAGTGTTATAACATAAACAGGAAAAGAGTCTACAATTATCGAGGATTTTTTAAGTTTATGTGCCTGGATTTCGGTCTGTCTTGTTTCGTCGTTCATTGGATATATTCCTTGTCACTGCAGTGGTTGTCATATTATTTTTGTTCAAAACGCGTATCTACAAGTCTTTTCGTCCAAGGTAACGTGTTCTGGTGTATGAAATACCTGAATGCGGTGAAGCATGAATTGTGCTCTCTGCCTTATATAGGGGGTGTGTAGCGATGAGCAGAACAATAGAAATTGACAACTAATATGGCGGTAGTCGGAGATAAAAGGGAAATAATGCGTAGTTATGAATTCATGTCAGCTTTAATTTACCACCAAGATATTTAACAATGCAACATGAGAATATTACCTCTGGCTCAAAATTATACAGTGGGTTAGCAGTAGTTCTTCTTTTCCTCTCATAACGCCGATTTTGTAACTCTATAAAGTAAGAAAGATAACTTCAATTAATTCACAAAAACATTTCTTCTAAAAAACAAATTTAAATTTCCACAATTTTTTTTCACTTATCATACCTTTTAGAGTCTCCTGTGTCACTAAATCTAACGCAGCTATAAATGCAAGTTTCTGTAATTATCAAAGACACACTTTAAAAATCATATATAAAAATCATCGATCATAGCTTATTTACTTTTCAATAATTTTAACATGTAATCTAACAAATTAAACAAATGAAGATTTAGTTTTACACACAAACATGTACACAGAAAACAAATTCGCTACTGACAAGACACACAAGATACCACATTATTTTCACAATTACTGGTACCTACTTCTTTTTCTTCCAGAGACACCTGCTTTTTCTCCAGTGGTTTAGTAAACTCCTTGCCGTCACTGTCAGATGGTTTTCTGACGAATGATGATGTCACATGGTGACTTTTGCTAATGGGAGACTTGCTTCCCTGTAAAGAAATTCAACAATATGAAATATAGTTTATTTCTTACAAATCTAACGGTTCCTAGTTACTAGTATATATAAAAGTAGCACATGTCATTTGACAAGTAGGATGCTAAAACAATTTAAATGAGTTTTTTCAGTGGCATTCAACAAGCATTTAGAGAAAATACCCGGAAATTCCATGTTTTTACAGGAATACAGCATACTTTTTACAATAAACTCTACTTTTTACAGATCAAACATCAATATGTTTGTAATATAGTATGTAAGTAGAGGATTTTTGGCCCAATTCACATTCATTCTTGAAATACAAAGAATAAGGTTCACTTGGAATTTTACCCTAACCTTTAACAATTTTTTTATCTCAGAAAAGTAAATTTACACTGCATAGATCTTTATCTACCGTATATATTATACAAATCAGAAATACTCTAAAGTTTTAAATCAGTTAATCTGTAAGACAAATGCTGCATTGCAGTTCTCCTTCTTATCTAGTTACTGCAATCTAACAGTCATGTACAAAATCACAAGAAAAATGTTCAGACTAACTTGTAAAATTGACGGCCTGTGATAGGTTGGTACACGGATGGGAGGTGACCCAGGTTTCTGAGGGGCAATGTCCACTGTCCCACGGGCCCCTGGGCTCTGGGTGGGTGGGATATTCTCGTTCACTGGCTTGGGCTATAAAGCAAAAAAAAAAAATACCATAGTCTTGAAGATTTTATCAAAGTGACATCTTTTATGCTCCCTTGCGTATATTTTTAAGGTAGCTCACTACATCTATCCTATACTTTTTATGATTTATTATCATCATGAGTCAGTGGATAAGGAATCCAGCTTGTGAACCGCAGATGTTGAGTTGAAAACCGCCTAAAGCTTTAGCTAATATTTACTGAATCAAATTGTATAAAACCACTTTTTTCTACACGGTACTTATTTTTGTCTAGTTGACTTATCTTCTTATGTACCATAGCTGCGGTAAATTTCTTTTGATCTTAACTGTGGGTATCTGTACATAACCATTGATACCCAGTAGGCGTGGTAAAACTTCACTAATAAAACCATGACGCAACACATCATTTGCATAATTTTTTTTCCATT
This sequence comes from Magallana angulata, assembly GCF_025612915.1. Taxonomy (NCBI): domain Eukaryota; kingdom Metazoa; phylum Mollusca; class Bivalvia; order Ostreida; family Ostreidae; genus Magallana; species Magallana angulata. The sequence goes on from NC_069111.1 coordinate 40,244,837, forward strand.
GCAAATTGACATCAATTTTAATCAACAAAAAATGACAAACAAATCTAGTGCGTGTTTCGCCTCTCAGGCTGTATGGGTAAACATAACTAGTTCACACACGGCATTTAACAAATAAAAAATACTCAACACTTAAGACTCTTTCAAAGGTTGAAATATACTTTACAGTTATTGAACATGTTTTTACAATCTCCACACTTCGGATTTTCAATTCCATCCAAGATTTTGGCCTTTTTGCTGACTGGTTCATTTGGCTCCAATGCATTGGAAATATCACGCAGCATCTCTTCACTCGGACGCTTATATTTACGGACACTCTCGATGGATCTATGTCCTGTGCGTTCCATGATTTCCTGTTCCGGAACCCCGGCTTGGTAAAGAGTGGTTGCACAGGTGCGCTTACCCGAATGATTAGAGAAGAATCCGGGAATTCCGGCTTTGTCGCACATATTTTTCATAATTGTAGATAATTTGTTGACTCCAATAGGCTGTACACTGAAACGGACTTCGTTGTTTTCTCCGTTTGCAAGTGGTCGCCGGTAAAATCGGTTATTTTCTGAATTAACCACCACCAGATCGAAGTATTCCTTGTAGATATTGAAGACTTTTTCGCCCTGGAAATGATGCCTTATAGATTTTGCGCTCACGTGTCTTTGATACAATCCACCTGTAAAGATAGCAATAACCTTAAATGCTCAAATATATATTTTTTTCTAAAACAAATTCTTTTCTTTTTGGGCAATATCACCTTTGTAATTATTATAATTTCCATATAAGCTTTATCAACCGTTGTAGACTAGTAAGAACAAACCAACCGATATATGCGCAGATGAACAGTTATTTTGTGTTAGAATAGCCTTAATAAAGATTTACAAAACCATTACACAGCTGTTAAATTATATGTATTAGATTTTAATTATTAGTAAATTTAATTTACCTTTATAGGTCTTGTTTGCCCTTCCTGTAAAATTTATAAACTTGCCCTTCTGGTCTTGACCCAGCTCAAACTGGTCTACGGATAATGTTTTGTGTTCGTCAACAGCTCTCAAACCAAAGAGCTTGCAATTGTAGAAAAACAGGGTGTTTAGCATTGATTCTCCTGTACTGTTACCGAGGAGACCCTTCTCCCACAGAATATTCTCTGCCTCTTCAGAAATTGGCTCGGCCTGCCTAGTAGATGTCCCCACGCCTTGTGCGGTAAGTTCTGCCATCCGCGCGCTTAGAGTTTTCCGGAATTCGTAAAACTGGGAATTCTTCTCATCAAGAAAATTAAAATGCACTCCGTTTTCTCGAAGATGTCTTAAAAGTCCAGTACAAAGCATGTAAAGTGTTTTAGGAGGGTAGGCCTTGCCATCCTTGCGTCGCGTTTCAACAACAAACCTTGATAGCCAAAAATTAAGCTCCTCTGCTGAGAAGGCCAGAATATCCGGGATCTGGTCCCCTGTCATCATCATCCGAGCGGAGCGCCAGTCGTTGAATGTAGTTACCGACCAATTTGTGTTCTTCCGCGTGTTTTTGTTTTCAGTCGAATTGAGCAAATCTTTCAAGTCATTATCATTTACAAAATGTTCATAGCGACCCACCGGCATGCTAGATCCTCCCTCTTTTTTCGCAAGGAGGTCAAAATCCACAAAGTAGTTCGATTCCATGTCGGCAGGTCCGGGATTGTACAAGTCGATCGCTTGAGACAACGTGATGTTCTCCAACAAATTTTCGCACTCAATCTCCTTCTCTATCTGCTCACTTGCTTGCGAAAGAGTAATATCGTCAATTGTGGTGTCCCATAGCCCACCCAAATCAAAAAAACCCTCGCATGTGTCGTCTACTTCCATTTCTTTTGATATGTCGTCCTTTCTTGTCGACTTCTAAGCGGGAAATGAAGAGCCAAAATTTCTCTTTGCGCGTGCTTTATGATTTTTGGTTGCTCTGATACATGTGACTTAAACAATAGGTTTTAATTGGTTATGTAAAGAAGGACGAAGGCGGGTCAAAAATGTCACTCGGACGCTGCGCGTCCTCGTGACATTTTTGCCCCACCTTCGTCCTTCTGTACATAACCAATTAAAACCTATTGTATAACTACTACATGCACCATGCAATCTTTCATAACCAAGTTGTTTTTCTGCTGATTTGAAAATCTTTTTTCAAGGTATGGTAAGCCACCTTAAGTTACTAAAGTGATAATAATTTTAAAATACTCCTGACATAAAAAAAAGGTGAATGTTAATACACATTAAAACGATCTTTTTATGTTGGTTAAATAGAATATATTGTATAATTTGAAAAAGTATATACGATATGATTAATTCAAAGTTCTGATAAATTTCTAAGATTGCCACCAATATTACAACCGATTCTGAGGCTGTACTCACATATGAAGGTAACTGCATCAAAATGTATAAAGAATAAGATTTCAGAATCTAGGAAATCAAAACTTTGACAACTAGTGCACCTGAATTGCCTGAACTGGCTGTCTAAGGACTATAGGTTGCATTGGAGGTGCTGGCTGAATTGGTCTGGGTTGAATTGGGCGGGGCACAACTTGAGCTGGCTGGGGTGTGGAGTCTTGGGACTTAGCGGGGGACTTTTTTTGGCCATGTGCTGGTTGATCTGGCTGCCTGTTCACAATATCCGATCTTAGCTTCTGAACTATACCCCTCTGAAAAATTGTCCATCAGTTTATTAATTATGAAAATAAAGCTGATGTAATACATGTTTCATGAATATGGAGTTCTCTTAGCTAACATACCTGTTTCTCACTCAATATAAATATTTCTTTCTGTAAGTCATGGAGCTTTTTCTTCAGCTCTGCATTCTGCAAAACATTTTCACAAAATTTGTTAATCAAGAAAAAGTGGGGAATTGATCATCAATTAAAAGATGAATGTATAATAATTTATATATAAAATAAACAAACACACAGAAAAACTTCATCTATAGGTTGATAAAAAAAACCCGAAAAACACATTATGAGAATGCTTCCATCAGAGAATTTTTTATCTTAAAAATATAGGAAGTTAATGTATTTGGAAAAGTAGTGTGCCTAATGTACTTTCATTATTTCAATTCTTACCAGAGCACTAGTATTTAAACTGAAAATTTAAATTAATAAGTTTAAAGAAAAATATTGAAATTTAAGGTTTACATGAAATGTTTATAACAGTGTCCTCTATTGATTTTATATATGGTACTTGTATTCTCATGAAGGCGACGCAGGGCACAAAAAAATCAATACAGCCGAGTTCACGTATGTTCACTGTATGTTGTAAACAATGGATTTTTACACTACCCACCTGTGGTTCATCTTTCATGGATGTAACTAAAGCCTAAAATCAAAACAATGACAACTATTTTATTATATATATAAAAACATATAATAAATTTTAAAACAATGTTTTCATGGTAAGCTATATTTTCTATAGAATATTAACAACCAATCAGAATAAAGATAGCATCAACAGCGAAGAATAATTTCATAAACGTAAAATTATTTGCAAAAGACCCCTAAACAAGCAAATTTTTATAGAATACTTCATATTATATTTATCAATAAAGTCACTACTTTATAAAACTTGTAACAACCCACATTGTAATTTTTTTGACAATTTTTCTGAAGTGCGGCAAACTAGGGGCCTACAAAATATAGCCCCCAAAAAGTTGACATGGTTCGCTTACCTGATGGTTCTGAATAGAAATTTTCAGCTGCGCTTGGATTTCGTCCAAATCACTCCGAGACACCATTGCAGTATGACAAAATAAATTAAAATAAAATTTCTCTATTTTTCCTCAATTAAATCACCAAAATTCATCGCCTATATTCTAGTTCATTTGTTTTTCCTATTTCGACCCATGCGCCGTTGTACGAGTAATATGTCCTTCCGCTTTGTCAAGCGCACGAAAATGTTCATCGACAGATTCGTCTTTTTCAATAAAATATTAACAAAGTAATTTTTACTATTGATGATATATAAAAATATTTTTAATATTGATGTTAAGTTGATTTATTATTGTTTTACATATTTCATTTAAATAAAGAATCAATTAGAAATGTTTATTTGCGGATCGGAAAGTAGTGCAAGGAGCGGATCAAGAATAAATACATAAAAGGATCCAACAGTATCTTTACCAGTAATTTCTCTTCTTTTATGCTTGCATTCTAAAAAATTAAATTGTGTAAAATATTTTCTACAGTGTTTTTTTAAAAATAAAACACATTTATCATGTACTTTTAAAATCAGTAGGCCTTATTTAGTGATACAAAATTAAAACAAAAATTAGCTTGATTAATTAATATACACGTTAAATACATATCTGGTTGAATAAATTTCATTTGTTTAATACATTAATTTAACTTGTACTTAACACAATTTATCACATTTTGTCACGTGAAAAGTTCACATGACATTCATGTGATTAGTGATATTCGGGTAAAAATAGATCTACAATATTGCAAGTGGAAGTACACAATGCACTCCTGTAATTACCTGTTTTTGGCCTGCGTTGCGCCACTTGTTTTAGGGTTAAATGAAAATTTCCAGGCATGGAAACAACATTTTGGAAAGCATTACAGAAATTCAAGAGAAGTAAATTACCGGTATGGAATCTGGAAACGAAATTTGGATCTAGTTTATCGTAACAACAAGGATAATACTTCCGGATTTCTCATGGAAATGAATAAATTTGCAGATGAGGTTAGTATTAACTAACATGTGGATATGTACTAGTATAAAGTAAGAATTCAAAGTTGCAGATTGATTTACGACACAATGAAATATATATATAAATGACATTTCTAATCAAATTACTTTAAAAACAAAAACAAAAAAAAAAACTTGAGAGAAAAGGGGAAAATGACCTTAAAGGGACTTGGACACGATTTGAGATCAAAAATTTAATTTTAATTTTTTATATATTTTTATGTATAAAATGGTTAACTGGTGCATTTTAAATGATTGACCAAAATATAGAATGTTAAAGTCAAGTTACAATCGAGATACAGAGGTACGAATTGATTATTATGTAAACAAAGATCGAGTCTTATACAAATGTTGTTTACAAGAAATGTAATGTTGAGAATTGCTATTTCTTAGACAATATGACATGTAAAAAACAATTTAAACTTATTCAATTTCTTCATAAATACTATTTTCAACGAAAAAAAGATACATTTGATTTAAACTTACACCAATACAACACATATGGCAAAATGACAATATTCGAGCTTTGTTTACAAAACAAAGAATTATGAACCTTGTATCTTGCTTATAACTTGATATTTGACTTTCAAATTTTGACATAGCATTGTAAACTTCTATATTTATCATTATAAGCATTGAAAATGGAAAAATAAAATTTGAAAAATTTCGTATGTAAGTCCCTTTAAGATACGTGATCAATTTTTTTTTATCAATACATTTTTTAAATACTTTAAGTAAATATAAGGAAAGATAAATATAGTTCATCTTTCATTTTTTCCCCTTTTTTCTTTTGGTTGAAAGAAACATGGTGGATATAGAAAGCCTTTGGTCTTAAAAACCTTTCCTGTAAACTTGAACATGCTATACTCTGACGATGTTCCCGATTCCTTTGATTGGCGCAAAAAAGGCGCCGTATCACCAGTAAAAAGCCAGGGTCAGATGGGCAGCGCACTGGCCTTCGCAACAGTTGGTTTGTGTCAACAATATACCAGTAGTTCAATAAAACTTTTTTAAAAATTGCAATATATCATTCTATTCTGAATGAAGCATGAACTTGATAGCTAAAAAATTACGTATTTCATGTCATTTTTCTACATGACTTAAATTATTGCAGACTCAATTGAAAGCATGCATTTCATTAAAACCGGACAACTGGTTGAACTTAGCACTCGAGAATTAGTACAGTGCTGCAATGCTTCCATGATGAGTCCAACCTTTGACTGTGTCCAAAAACTAGGAGGTGTCTGTAGTGCTGCCAGCTACCCCGACTCTCGCACCTGCCAGAGTAAACAATGCACCCCTGTAGCTAAAGTAAGCATTCTGGTTTGAATCTTCTCAAAAGTAGAGGGAAACTATATGATTATTTCCTTTTGTTGTTAAAGTTTTTCTGTGCATGTATATCCACGGTCGCAAGCATGAAGCTTAACAAATGGGAAGCTTCATACAATATATATTCTTTGATAAATATAGTTTGCACAGATGGCAGAGAGGTAGCATTATGGGAGATGAATGGTTTGGGGGGGGGGGGGGGGGTGTGGTCCCTCCACCTTATTTATTTTCTGTAGAAATATAAACTTACAGACCACTAGGCTCGAGCTGTCTATACTTTGAAAAACGATGCTACGTGCCTAAATGATGCGTGTATTGACTGTACACGTCATATTTTACTTTTGATCTTATTTGTAAAAAATACACTAGACATTGATACTTTTGGGACTTTTTAAGGTGACTGGAGTTACACAAGTAAAGAAAGGAGATGAAGGGGACCTAAAGATCGCCGTGTACAGACAGCCAGTGGTGACAGCGGTAGATGCCAGTCACTCCTCCTTCCAGCTGTACCGTAGTGGGGTCTACTATGAACCCAGGTGCTCGTCAACCCGACTAGACCACGCCCTCTTGGTCGTGGGCTACGGCACTCTAGACGGAAAGGATTTTTGGATCGCCAAAAACTCATGGGGTTGGTTTTTATATATATAAGATTTCTACAGTTTACAGAAGTCACAACCGATATTTTAAAAAATGCACTCAAAGATAGGGGTTGATCAAAGTGCTTTTTTTTTTTTGTTGAGCGACTTAGTAATCAAGAAGTATATTTTAGTCAAATAAAATTCCTTGATATACGATCATTTGAATACAGATATATGTACTTTTTCTCATTCTTTGTTTTTATTTTTAATGAAAAATAACAATGTAGATTTTGTTGGTTTTGACTGTTAAAGAATAGGACTTAACTCAATGATCATAAATGAGATTTGAAAGCTTTTGCGATTTCGTTTCTAGGCATTAATTGGGGCATGAAAGGCTACATACTGATGAGCAGGAACAAGAACAATAACTGCGGTATCGCTACTAGCGCAATGTACCCGGACGGGATGTGAACTTCTAGCACATTAACTTACTCAGGAGAAATGTAACTGAAATCAGTATTCTATGCCAAATAAATCTGATTTTCTATGAATTATCTTTACTCCTTGATTCGTTATTAAGATTCTTTCTTTTTATAGTCCACAAAAACAAGGTCGAATACAGACGATATGAGCAATAACGCGTGAACAAAGTACATGTAATTATGTGTATCTAGTTTTGATCACAACATTAAATACATTCACATCACAGACATTCATTTGTTATATCTAAAGAGGATGACTTCTTCATTACAATTCATTTCAATTGTAAATTTTCTTACTCATCTCAGTTTATCTGAGAGGTGTTACGTCGTTTCACTAATGAAATCAGAATGACCAGCGATGCCAAAATCACTTTATCTGAATAAAATAGGAACGCTTAATATATGTGAAAATTATTTTTATACATATATTTTAGAAGAACGTCTTTACATCGTCGGTTTTAGCTCACCTTAGCTGAAAGCCTAAATGAGCTTTTACGATCACATTTTGTGTGGTGTCCGTCTCAGCATAAATTATCCTAAATTGTTTAAAAAGAGCAAGACCCCTTTTCATTAAATTATTTTTTTTAAAATCTTCCCACGAACCACTGCACCAGAAATTTTGATATTCACAGTTTGAACAGTTTATTTTATCTGTTTGGTTGTAGAGAATCATAGAGAATATAACAAACATATACACAATTCACACTTTAAGCGTGAGTAGAGGAAAAAATAAACATTTATGATTGTTATGTACATAATATATACATGTATGAAGTATAAATGTACATTTATTATGTAAATAAATATATAGGAATCAATAACCTTCAATTATATGAATACAAGAAACGTCTTTGTATAATACAGATTCTAATTATGACGTATCGTCTTGGGCGATGGGCGAACGACTGAGTACTATAGTATCTCGTTCAGACGAATTGATATTTCATACAGACGCCTCAGTATTTCGTTATCATTTATTATTATCTCGTTATAGCCACTTATTTTTTCGTACCTATTACTTCATTTATTTCGTATGTACGAAACAGCATCTCGTTATTCTCTCGCTATTGCTATTTATAATATCGGATGTGCGACTGATTATATATCGTTTGTACGACTGATAATTCTTTATCTCATGTGTTTAACTTATATTAATTAATATATCGTACCTACGAAAAAATATTTCGTCATAACGACGCGACATAAATGATTTTCCTGACAAATGTTATCTCGTGGGATAACTTTTCAAAAAACAAAACAAAACAAAAAGTAGGAATGGTCTGTGGCAAATATAATCCATGATTATGTCGCTTTTATCTGAAATGGTATGATGTTTATTTTGAATAGTTTTATCATAGAGTTTTTAAATTGAAATGTCAGTTTATGCATGGTCAAGTGGATCGAGAACACATTCTGCATGTAATTCTTTATCTGACTGGTGTAGATTCTTCTATAGTTCGCTCGACTTTCGCTGTAGAATTAGATGGTACAAAGGATTGATTAAAGTTACTACAGTGTACCAAATTACATGACATAAGAGAGTGAAATCAATTAGACATTCTTGATGAATAAATCTGATCAAAAGCTTGGCGCTTCCAATTAGCATCAGTAGCCGCGTTACAAAGGTCTACGCTCAACACAAGCGAACGGCAACTTTTTCAACTCGCATTCGTGTTTATTTTAAGATCCCCTAACCTGTCAAAATATGATTATTCAGATAATTAAAAGCACCCCTGGGGAGTAGCATCCGCAAGTATCCTCTTGAAGTGTCTGAAAGGTGAAACATTGGATGCACGATATTTTATATACACTCGAGGAATCTGGTACAATGTTAAACTGATACACCAAAATGTGCCCCTGATGAAATAGATGTTAAGGGGTGAGTTTTTTATTGGTTGACTGGAGTACAACTTGACTGCTTTAACAAAGTACCCCCTGGATTCCTCTTTGTGCGGTTTGATGGATCCAAAGAATGTAGATCTTTTGACTACCGTGTCGACTTATCTTTATTTTTCTTATTCAGTGTAAAAAAAATTCATGTATCCCTTGACAGGCCTCCTTCTTGTAGAGTAATCACCAATCTACGAATAAAATATTGTTTATCAAAGTAGTTTTTTTATTCATAGACCTCATCACTTTCTAGGTCGATGTACCATACACTGGTTGGATTATGTACTGTGTAAAATAAAGTAAGTACAACTTATTAGTAGTTTATTGATAATCTGATACATACATATAATATTATAACTCAGTTTTGTTCACTTATGTATATTGCAACTTACCATAATTAACAGACCAATGTTCATAGCTTGCATATATATACACGAACAAACGCAAAATAACAATAAAATATTGTCTTTAACTGAATTTTATTTTATTTAAATAAATCAACTTCGTTTGTATTTTTATTCGGGTATTTATTCTAACTTGGTAAAATGTAATTAGGTAACTATGAAGTTAAATACAACACCCGTTTTAAAATTGTTTCCTTAAAAATGGGGAGTTGGTTTAGATGTATTTTATCTTCAACGTTGTTACAATTTGTTATTTTAAAAAATAGAACCTAGATAAATGCATCACTCAGAAATAAAAACAGGATGTTAATCTATAAACGTCCCGACATTTCAGTTTGAAGATTTGATTAATGATTCTCTGAAAATAGACACCAAAAACCTGAAATTAAAACAAATAGACTGAGGTCTAACTATAAATTAGATTCTAAAAATATGTCAAACAACAATGATAACTAGCTTTTTTATGATTATTATTTATTCTACAAAGACGATATAATAAATAATATGAATATTTTCACCTAGCATATGAATTTTATCAAGTGAATTATAATATCTATAATGAATTAAGTACAACGTTGTGATTAAAATTTTGAATAATTAAATTGATTTAACGTTTTGACAGGATAGTTAGATATGCAAGAGTCACGTACATACGTAAATTACAATTTTCTATGTTTTCTTTCTTTTCATTTCTGTTAACGTTTCAGGACTATTTTTAGTAAGGATTGGTAAACATGGCGAAGAACGCAAAAGAAGCCAGCGACTTTTTGTCGGAGGCGCTTCTACAGCTTGACAACGTCCTCTCGGGTACTTCTTTATTTTCTCCCTCATATAAAACGCAAGACTGTATAGGATATACTAGTTATACTAAATCAATACCTGGTTCTGGAAGAAATAAATTATTTTTTACAAAACTTTAATATTGTTTTGCAATTAGTGGGTTAACCTCATTACCAGCACGTCAAATCCCTATGATACAACAAATTACAGATAAACAGCATGATACACTTTAGAGCTCCTCCCTGGCTAAGATGAGGTTTTCTGTAAAATGATCTCGAAGTATCTGTCCATCGTAAGTCTATCCCGATTCTAGATTTTTTTTTTGAGATAGTACAATGTCTCATACCGGTAGGTAATAAATTTGTAATTTGTTTGCACATTACCAAAATACCTAATACGTTAACTAAAGTAGTTAAAAGAAATGTCTCTTTTTCAGCTACACGGGTCCACAGTTTCAGCGGAAGCCGCGAGACCGGACATGTAAGATCTCGAAGTTTGCCGTCTGCGGTCCCGAAAGTCGTCAGTTTGTTGTCGGACCTCCATACAGTGCTGCAAAAGTGTGACGATAAAGAGGCTCTGAAGCAGACGATACCTCGTGACGTCATGACGGGGGTACAACACTGGTTGATTCCATCCCCCGATGATTATAAAAGCTCCAAGGTTAGAATTCAACAGTTGTCTCATTAGATTTATTGTCTTTCTTGCATGGTGTGTTATTTCTGAAATAAAATTTACAAAATGACTAAAGTAGACATGCTGTTGATTTTATTAATTTGGAATTAAGATGCTAGCTTGGACAATAAATTAAGGCATGAACAATAGTTATCCCAGACATCTTACTAAAGATTGGAAATACCGATTAAATTAAAAAAAACATAGAAAGTATTCCGCAATGATATGCTTAAAACTTTACACAAATGGCTGTACACGTTAATATGAATGGTTTCCATCGGTTAATTACACATACGTATATTAAGTGCAATGCTTTTATCTTGAAATTGGCACCTCTGAGTCTTTATCTAGTAAACACAGAAAACAAAGATTCCGAAAGATATACCTCTTATCTGATGTAATGTTTATTTCTTCCGCTGCAAACTAAGGTGAATGGATACGTTATATCCAGTAATATAAAATCAGGCATTTTCTTCCCTCGCGATGTTGTTTAGTCAGCATCGTGTAAGTTGCCAACTCTGGTCGGTCGAAGGTTAAGGCCAAAATGGCATTGCTTATACCTAGTCATTAAATCTCTTCCGGGGATTTGTCACTTTGATTTGAGCTTTCTTACGCCCATTTAAATACACACAACCCTCGTTTTCTTTTCATATGCATTTGCTTTGATGTAATTACATACATACACCGACACGTGGAAAAGTGAAATAAATGCACACGATTTCAGTTACAAGCTTTATGCAGATTTTAACGAAGAATAAAATATCAGTATTTGACTGATCTGAAATATAATAACCGACTTATACCGTGAAGTAGTGTAAACGAACCGCTGATCGTCTGATACGGGCCACATGGCGGGAAATTTCATGGGGTCTTATTTGATGAATTAGACCTGCTTCTATTGTTTACTTACCAGTAATCAAATGTCGAGAGGATTATATTTCTCCCCTCGTCCTGACGTAAGTTCCCGAGTTTCCGGAACACACTGACTTGACATACATTTGATGGTATCCCTAATCACACCCTGGCCGAGGAGGCTGATTTCATAGAGCTCGGACAAAGCTGCATAGGCATGCCCGGAGCATTTTCGACTTTCGCTATTTCTTTCTTTCCTTCATAAGAAGTGAGATATGGGAATAACTATCACGTGACCTTGTCAACTAGTTATGGAGTATGACAGGTATCTTAGAGATGTGTATTTCCAAACGTTGCCAAGACGACGGGAGAGAAGGGTGAGTTCGATTTGATAACAGAATTTTCTTGCATGGTCTAAACAGTTATTATGAAATATGAATTATATTCTCTGATTGTTCATTACTCTCATGATGTCGGCAGCTTGACGTATGAATTAGCAAAAAGAAACCTTTGAGACATGTTCATGTACTGGTATTTTGAAACAAGAAATGGGTTTTAGCAAAACAAATCTGAAATCACAACATATATACTCTAACATTCTACATGTTAGAAAGATGCAGTTTTTTGTGTGTGAAACAAATCATCGTTCTAGTACCAAGCAATTGTTTCAATTATTCACATGTGCATTAAAGTGTTTTATATGAGTATCTGTGGTTATTATGTCAAAATATTTTAAAACTAACGCATGTGTGATTATGCTTTTTACAAACTCTTATTGGTTTCAATTTCTTGATCTCGCATATTTTACATGCATATTAATGCGATAAAGTAAGTGCAAATTGAAATCAGATCTGCTGATCTCTAAATTCAATCAAATTTCTTTACTTTCACATTCGAGTGATTTGTGAAGCATTGTAACTAATACTTCAATAAACATTCCGAAAGTTCTTGCAATTTCGATATAAAAGTACACGTAACTCCTATTATCATTAAAAATCGTTATTGTTTTAAAGCCTATACTCCTAAAAAATGCCAATCCATTATAACTCAAAGGTAAAAACTGTTGTTGAACAAACGCGCACTGCTCAGTACAGCAGTTGGACCATATGTTCTTGGGTGTTTTATATGTTGTTTCTGCAAACAAAACAACAAAATACCAGCAAGCTTACTAAATCGGAAGAAAAAGAGAGAATTCTTTGGCGTCCACGTCTGAACACGAAGCAGATCTAGATATCTGTGTGATAAATCAAGGAAACCTTGATAAGTTAATCTTGTCAAAAGAGGATGGAAGCTAAAATCTGAAACTTCTTGATTCATTGCAGTTGAAATTTATCGTCATTTCACGCCTGTTTGACCGACTTTGGTTTCCATGAACATGTATGTGTTTTTGACTTTGGTTTGTTTGAAACTTTAATTCAAAGAGAGAAGTTTTAAAGAAAGGGAAAGAGGAGAGCTCTGCATGTGACCGACGCGTTAGTTGAGTGCTCGTCCGTCATTTGAACAAGATTTACGATAACCCGGTGTTTTATTTGGTGTACCTGAGGGATACAGAAGCCAAAGCAAGGGTCGTTAATTAATGATAAGACCTGACGGGATTCTGAAGTATGCTCACCTTTTTCTTTGTAACCCTGTGATTTTTGACAGCTGAACATCCATAACGATATTGAATTAATGCTGGATGCGCCGGGGTGCATTAATTTGCACTGATCTGAACAAAAAATGGAAAATTAGTTTCCATGGCGTTTTATTAAATGTGAACCTTTGAAAGGCTAAAAGATTAGATAAATAAAGCTCGAGGCATGCAGGATTCTGGTATGAGGGAAGGTGTTGTCAATATTACGATATTCTGTTGTATAGCAGAACACGTGTATGAATGGCAAAGAAGAGCAAGAGTTCAAAACTTCCAGGAAACTAATTCACTTTCCGAGGATAGTGACCTTGAACTACAGAGCACAATGGATTTTAGATGGAGATCGGAGGTAAATCTTGAACCTGACACTTATTTTTAAGGATGGCTTTTCTTAACTTTAACACGTTTTCGTTCATAGCATAAGATTTGAAATTGTTGTTGAAATGCATCTTCAGATTTTTTTATTGGATTGGGAGGGGGGGGGGTCAAGGAGCAAGGATGCCAATGTTCATTTGACTATAAAATAACTACGGTGCCATGCCATTGTTTTAATTTTAAAGCGTTTGAATGTATATTATGATGCCACGTTTAGTATTGTGAGATTGACAAGGTGTAGTATTCAGACTTCTTTAGAAAACAAGCCACGGTCGACAAAGTATAGTGCACCACTGTAAGCTAACAGAGGCTAATGAATGTAGAAGGCTAGTTAGCGATGATTTGGTCACTTACCCTCAGTACACTGGTGGGTGGTGCACAGGTTAACGCAAACACAGATGCACACAATCAGACAAGCGCACACGTCATCGTATCGTTGCTCTTTTTATCTTGTTTGAAATCGAACACTGCAATTTCAAACCTGTGGATGTACATTGAATAATTTACCGGTATCTTACAATTCTTTTTAATAATTACGTTTCTTCTAAACGTTCCAATAGAGTTTTGTATGAGGTTTTTAATTACAAAATACATGGCTAATGTTTGAACACAGAAGTCAGAGCTAGCATAAATACACTTGAAAAAGAAGCATCAATTGATAAGGTTCTGTTCTATTAGTGAGATAAAGGTTTGTTTTGTTATATAATATGGAGATTTCTCACTATAGAATCCGTGTCTATTTTTAGTAAAGATGAGGAATATCTACACGATTCTCGAAGTTGGATTTGGCCTGGCCTGAAACAAAAATCATTCTTTCTTTGCAGCATTTTAATATGACTTTCGCTACCAACTTCAAAACAGCGGCGCTTTTTCTTGACTGACTTATCATGATACGTAAGGCCCAAATTGACAAAAACCCTTATCTATCGCAGAGCAAACAGTATCTGATTGATTTTATTTTTCCATTTTTTCGTTCTTTGAAATGAAGACGGTGAACAGTTTATAGATGTTGAAGCAGGAACCGACCAGAAGCGCTGGTTTTACAGTTGTTATCTGCGCAGTGGCGTAATGTAGCACAACATATGCCAATGTGTCTACAAGCCCCCATCTTTTAATCTACCTGAATGCGGCCCTCCTCTATAGCAAGATCAGCGGGATTAGTTTCAATATTTTTTCAAACAAAAAGGGCAAAGATTTCCGTGGATTTCATCAATGATTTAATATCCGGTCGACTTGGTATATTCACGAACAAAAGAGAGAGAGAGAGAGAGAGAGAGAGAGAGAGAGAGAGAGAGAGAGAGAGAGAGAGAGACTATGCAACGATGGTTGTGATTATGTTTAGTATTTATAAAAAATAATGTTTGTATCCATCTGTCTTTTACTAATTAACAATTTTTAATTGCCAATGAGTCCATTAGTCATGGACTCATTGGCAATTAAAAATTGTTAATTAGTAAAAGACACATCTTAAGGCATTCCATCCATAACCATCATATTTCATATCTAATAGATTGCAAGTTTAATCGCTAAAATTTTAGTGTGATTTTAAGGGAGTTTATTAAATGATAAAGATTCACCTTTGAAATTAAAAAAAAATGAATATTAACAAATTTATCATACACTGTATACTGAATTTAACATTGAAGTCTATGGGAAAATTAATGCATTTTTAAATACATATATTTTTAGGACATGTAATTTTCTCACATTTCTCTTGGTAAAAAGTTGCAAAAGCTTTCCCTTTCGTCGAATATGCTAAAATAATTCATAATTTACCATGCATATTTTCATAACATGATTTTTTAAATTTTCATAAAGGGCAGACAACTCTTTAAAAAAGTTTTTGAGTGCAAAAAGTTCTAAATACATACTCCCGAGTTTGGTTTATGTCAGCCTCATAATAACTTTAAAATACATATTTGATGCAGTATAGATCAATCAAAATTGTTAAATTCGCCTTTGTAATGGATGGACTTCCTTAACTTCAAGTATTTTGAGTTTTATAGCATGCATATTTTTATATTTCTCTTCAAGGCATAAAGATAGGTTCTGAGATGGTTGTATCAGGGCAATACATTGTTTTGGGTTGTTGTTTTTTTTGTAATTTTCAAGGGTGTTGATTTTTTTTTTTGCATCTTTTGTTCATTATGTTATGAATCATAATGCATTCATTAAGTCATTACAAAAGTGCATATCCACAAAACTTCAGACTTAATATTTTGTACAACAAAGTAAAGATATACTCGATTTATAACTTAATTTTACAGAACATTAAGCTGAAAAGATAAAATGTCCAATCTAAAGATCAATGTAATTTCCATTATGACGACGGACGCTTTCACTGTTACAGTGAGCAGACGATCAAATTTAACGAAATTACTCTAATGGAAAATTGCCTTTGTCTTAGATAATTCCACCAAACTTTAGAATCCTTTGTGTTAAGTAGCTTTTATCTTAGAATGTTGTTTATTGCTCGAATACTTCCAGATATAGCCAATTTATTTACGTTAATCAATTTTTGTAATTCACAATTGACTGTAATAAAGTGTTGGATACATCGCAAATAGTAATTAGAAGTCTTTGTGACGACACAGACCGATGCTATCCACAGAATTTACAACCTTTTTTCGTCTCGCATACTTAATCATATAGTGCTGTTTCCCAGGGATAAAATGTATCTTTCGTGTACTTGCCATAGTATGCGAATATTTGCTGGTTATGGACCAAGCGATGTCATCTTAAATAATGACTTGTCTGTTAAATTGACTTGCACTATTTGACCTAAAAATTGCTTCCCGTAATGTTTAACAGACACGATTAAAAATGAAAAAAAAAATTATCCGATAGTTGTGTATTTTCTCTGTACGTCCACACAATGAATCTCCTTTATATACCTGAAATAAATCAGTAAATGTTTGCATAGCTCACTAAAGAATGGCTTAATCGGTTAGAAATTGATTAGCGTTTCTTTGGCTCCAGTAATAGCGGGGGGTACGGTCTGTATCGTTACAGGATACGGCCAGGGACAGCGGCTGCACAATTCAGCGCCTGGAGAAGGACAAGCAGAGCCTGACTCTGCAGGTGTCCGTCTTGTCCGATCAGGTGGAGGCCCAGTCCGAGAAAATCCGGGAACTGGAGTACTATAACAACGAGCGCCGCCTCCGACTGCAGGCGGCAGAGGAAATGCTGGAATCGGTAGGAGAAAACTATTTAATACTTTCTTTGAAAAAATAATCATTTGTTTTTATGCTTGTTTGTTTGTTTGTAAATAACTATATTTTGATATATCAAGATAACATCATATGGTTTTCATTTTCTTCTTTTAAGAAATATTCAGGCATAGCCTACACCCACGAAGTGAATGTACAATGTAGGCTATGCCTGTCCACTTCTTAAAAGAGAATATAGGTTTTCATGTTTTAAAAATGTTTCAATAAAGTTGAACTGAGCGGTTGCAAAATATCCAGCAGGCAGTCAACGTCATAATAACGTTTGATTATTGAACGTTGAATTTGACGTTGAAAAGTAATTGAAAATGTCTTCCTTTTTTGTTCGTTTTACCTAAAGATACTCCGGGTGTAAGCAGTCTGTAAGCAAAGTATACTGAACGTTAAACTTTTATTTTAAGCGCCAAAACATTAATTAGAAGCAATATCGACTTCGCTTCTGAAGCCAAAATCATAATCGTGTCTTTTGTTATATTTACATTTTCAGTGTCTTTGCCGTGATAACACTACGTATCGATTTTGTACTATATAACCCATAATACAAATGACGCCAAATTGAGGTGCCAGCGGGGTTTGCTTATTTATATTTAAATATTTAATCGTATGATGGCTTACAATCATATAAATATAAGTAATAAGGAATCATTCTTTGAATATTATGAGGTGATAATTTCGGTCGGGGCGTGATCAAATCTATCATAAAGCCCTTCGGGCTTTATTGGATTTGATCACCCCCCGACCAAAATTATCACATCATAATACTCAAAGAATGATTCCTTATTCCTTATATAAGTACGGTTGATAATGGTAAAAACTAATCGGATAAAATCATCAACTTCATGAAACACTTACATATGAATATGGCTTTATAGCAAGGTTCGAATATGTGTACAAGATGTATTGTTTACTGTATATATATACAACGTAATTATGTTTGCATTAAATTCATAAGGCATTTGTGTCTATTGAATTTTGAACGCAAGTGCGTAATTGTAAGGAAAATATGAAATTGCAGTGGGTTTGCAGACCTTGAATCCTTGATTTATGTTACGATATTTTAATTGTTTTGACTCCTAGAATATACTTCAGCAACGTAATCAAAGAAAGATATATGTATATTCGATACATGCCGAGTCCTTTGCGGATAAAGATCATATTGTTGTTGTTGTTGTTGTTTTTTTAACGTCCCCAGTCGTTTTACCCGTGTGAAACAATGAAAACGACAAATATTTGTTGCTTGAATCACCACACAAGTCAACAAATTCCAACTCAAAAGGGACGGTGGTAGTTTTAAATTATATATTGCGTGAAAATTTTCAAGGTAGATGTGCTTTATTTTTCTCAATTCATATACATTCTATGACTTAAAACTTCCATTGATACTTTTACCCCCATATGCCATTATCCTTTAGGGGCATTGTCTCGATACATTTTCAAATTTCGTTTTCCTTTTTTAAAAGTTTACAATGCTTCACTGAGGTATTTCTAATCATGGTCAGCCAAAATTTGAATGTCAGTGTTAGAGATATAAATTAAACAGTATACAAAGCTTATACCTTTTGTTATGTAAACAAGCCTGTGTAATGTTTTTGTTTATACATGTGTTCAATCATGTACCTGTAAAAGTAAACGTTCTTTTCAATGTTCAAGCAAATTGCTAGGTCGTTTATAGGCATACAGTATCTATACATGTAGTAATTGTCATTAAATTTTGTTTGAAGCCTTGTATTTTTTATTCGGCATTCAATATTTAAACAAATACATATGACCCGAGGTTGTTTGAATTAAAAAAAAAAAAAGACTGATGAGCTCAGTATCTTGTGTCTAAAACAAAATTTTAGTTGACCATAAAATATGAAACAAAGCATTCTAAACATCAAAACTATTTTTTTAAAACTGAGATCGTGACCATGCTCTTTGAAAAATAAATAGAATAAAGAAGTATAATTTTTTCTTGTGTCCTCTGATTTGCATTTTCAGTATCCTTAATTTCTTTTAAATACATCGGTTAAGTTCGTGCACTTACTTTGATATATCAATCCGACTTAACTTGGTACGATTTACCTAAGAATCTGTAAACTCAAATGACCTTGCCCTTCGCAAGAAACCATATTCAGACAAAAAGAAACAAAGTGTGGAGGATACTTGGTTGTCTGTGTATTATTTACGGTAGGTTTAACCTCCTTAGTGTTGTAACCTGTCTAAGACCTCATGTTTCAGTATACTCTCTAGAATAATACTGTTTATTAAGGTGTTAACTCGTTCGTCTAAAATTATTTTAGGTAGATGTACTTAAATTTTGAAAAGTTTCTGGAGTTAAGTTACGAACTCTGAAAAAAAATGAAATTGTAGTCTAAGGTGCTGTATGAATATCTGATAACTGATCTCTAAAGGTCAATTCACTGTGTCTAAGGTATGTTTTAAAGTGATTTTAAAGTCCCAGCAGGTGTGTTTTTAAAAAAGCCAGTGCAATTCTATGATTCATGGATGAAGATTAATTAATCACACATATACATTACAAATAGAAAAATTGGACCTGCAAGGGCTATGAAATATAAGAAATACAAAGCAGGTACTGGTATTTTATTTGGTGATGTACAAATGATAACATTGAGATAATGCAAGGGGTGTCCCAAGAAAAGGTGTCAGATTTTACTATTATAAAATTGTCTACAAGAAATCTCTTTCTGTTCTTGTTTATTTCTACTGGTACCCTTTTATTTATTCAATTGTACTTCTTTGACAGATTTGTGTATTTTCATTTCATAATCATTTAAAAGTGACAGAAATGGTAACATTGATCAGATTATAGCCATCTGAGAAGTTTTGATTGCAAGTGTTACCTAATTTATAGTACATGTACTATAATTATGATTTTGTTTTGGAACCAAAGCAGATTTTTGAATCAAATTGGGTCAGATATTGTCATACTTGCCAACTGACCCGATTTCGTCGGGTCACACCCGATTTTTCGACCCCTCACCCGATTATTTTTTATGACCCGTCGGGTCATGCTTTTCACCCGATTTTTGTCGAACAATCCGAAAATCTCCCGATTTCCGGATTTGGTTCATAAATTACGTTGCGCGTTTGACTTCCAGTTATGAACCCAAGCTGATCTTGGATCTACGTAAACTATGCCGATGGCTATAACAGACATAGCAAGTGTTAATTATTATCGTGAGTTGTTTTGACAAACCGAAGGTTTAAATCATTAAGTGTGATGGCTTCCAATAAGAAAAGGTCTTCGTCGGGGCCAGCCGAATCAAAACCAACAAAAAGAAAACGATATTTTTGTACCTATCATCATGATCATCATACCTGGGAAAATGAATTCCCATAGTAAAACAAAGTAATCGAGTACAAATGAGGCTTTTGTGTTCTATGTAACGCACATTTGAATATTGGATTGTGTGCCCAAAATGATCTGACTAAATATTCAAAGTCATGTATAAAATGCTTTTTGATACACAAAAGTCTTCTAAGTCACTTACAACTTTCATGCCATCATTTACAGAGTTCAAAAGCGAGGTTAATGTAGCAGAAACTCTTTTTGTATTTTTTTTTAGCTGAACACAACCTTCCATTTTCTGTGTCAGATCACTTTTAAATTACAAAATTCAAAATCAGCAACTGTTAGTTAAAATGCTTCTTTGCAATGAAATATTACAAATAAGTTTTAACACATATTTCTATTATATATATACCTATGAAATGCATGGCAAGTATGTCGTGAATGTCGTTACGCGCTATGACCAGATTTTTTACTTTCCAAATCTGGTCATGACTTTCACAGGTTGGAGGTTGGCAAGTATGGATATTGTTGATTCAGAATGTTTGAGTACAATTATGTTGATTTCAAATTACGTACTGTTTAATGTACTGTTTAATGTTCAATATTAGACCAACACAAATTTTGATGTTGCATGTTGATACCTATAAACTTTTAAACTAATGTTTGTAAAGAGAAAAGTGTGTTGTAGATGGCACTTAATAGACAAACAATTTAAAAAAATGTTTTGTAAGCAGAATTTTATTTTGCTTGATTAAAATCATGTGAATCTTCATGATCCAGCCAGAATAAGTGATATTATAATACTCATTTATATTATTATATATATTGGGGATACTTTGTTTTTTATGCTATATAGCAAAGGGAGAGTATAGACTTGCTATGATAAGCTAGTTTTCCAAAGTTCTCCTCATTTCCTTCTTCCCCTTGCTTTGTATGATCTCACATGGCACAGGGGGACGGAACAAGTGGCAGTGTTTCAGTATAGGCAGTAGAACTTGGCAATTTATGTATTATATTAAGAGGCTTTTAAAATTTTTCGAATTTGTTTGGTCTCACAAGTCCTGAGCAAGGAGTCTTATACCAGTAGTTGTATTTTTATACCCCCGCAAACGAAGTTTAGGGGGGTATATTGGTTTCACCCTGTCCGTCTGTCTGTCTGTCCGTCTGTCTGTAGACGCAACTTTGTCCCCCCTATAGAATTTTTTATTACTGCATGGAACAGTTTGAAAATTTGTACATATGTTGAACACCATCTGAAGATGTGCACCTGCAATTTTTTTTAAGATCAGACAAGATTTAATGATTTTATGACAGTTTTCATTTTCCTTATTCTATATATTGTACACTAATGTTGAAAAGTAAGGGAGGCAATCCTTACAGATTTTATTAATTAATTAATAGAAAACACTCTAAAATATATTTATATAAATACATCCAGATGAAGTTTTTTGTCTTTATGTCTTAATTAATAAAAAAAAAATTATTTTTTATAAGTATTCTATGAACTGACAATGCAAAGTTTTTGTTTGTCAATGATAAATTCTTAGGAGCTAATAAGAACATCAAAGACAAGTGTGGCTGAATTCATCTGTCCCAAGGGAGCCATTATCTGAGCCATGGTTCAGATGGAGCATGTGTTTAGGGGAAATTGATAATCTGTAAAGTGGGTGATGGTTTTGGGGCTATTTTAAAACTGTTTCATGTAAACCAAAAGGTCTATCATTATAAGATTATAAGGTAATAAATAATTTAATTATTAATAAAGAAGTTAAACTATTTTTAGAGGTTGTTTAAATTTATTTGTCAAGTAAATTGATGAAGTGACCCTATTGGGCATTAATTTAAATGAAATTCAAAATTACTGATATGATTGTAGTGTTTTGGCAATTATAAAATTGTTTGTAATATTAAATTTTCTTTTTTACTTATTTTTACATAGTATGGTAATTATGGTAATGTTTTGGGAGTTTATTAAATTTAACAAGTTCATCAAAGAAAATCATAGTCCTATGGGATCAATTTTCTGATATGGAGTTCCATTGTGCCATAGGAGAAAGTGAGGAAAATTTGAAACAACTAATTGCATCTGTCAAGACTCTTATTAGTAAGATATTGAAAGTTTTATCAACAGAAGAGCATTGCTTGGCTACCGGTATTTCTATTCACTGCAAAGGGAGGGGTTATTGTCATTTTGTTGGTTTTTCTTTAAATCAATTAAATTAAGAAAATATATCATCAAATACATACATTTGTAAATGTATTACTGTTATAGATATGTATTTACAGTGAAATTCTGACAATTTTGATTTTATTTTTTCTTTGTTAACTAATTTTTTTTTTTTTTTTTACAATTCTAGTTAGGATTGTCATGGTAAAGCATATTTCTTGGATATCACAGAGGTGTTATCAATTGAAATCATGTTGTAGAATTACAATGTATTACACCATGGCCCAAATAAACCTGAAATATTAGACTGTTAGTTAAAGCCAGTGAACACAAAATGATAAAAATAGTAATGCTTATAGTCTATGTTATGTATCCCTATTGGTATGAGAAGATATAAATACATGTACATGTTTAAAACTATCACTTCCTTTACATGATTTTGCTCAATTTTTTTTTATTGGTTATCAACATGCTATATTTTTGTGTATGTAATCCAAAAAAATGTGTTGTAATTGCCTAGGTTAAATTTTTTTCTACTTTGGGTGTTTTTGTCAGCAGAATAAGAAAACTAGTACATGTACAACATTAATTTTTAGATTAATTAAATGTTTATTTGCATGCATACCATTGCAGGATGTAGCTAAAAAAAAATGTTATATATTTACACAGGTTTTTTAGCAGTTTTTGAGACATTAAAGAAGTACAATTACTATTTAGCTAGTAGTTAAGAATCTTTTTCTTTTTCTTTCACATACATTTATGAAGAAACATTTTTGGAGCGTAATTTAGCTTACCATGGATAATTCTTACAAATTTAGTCTTGTCAATTGAATGTATAAGAAATAATTTATTTTAATCAAAATTTCATAACAGATGTACCAGTATATAAAGTACAAATACTAGCTGTTATAGGGTTATTTTGCCTTGTGTTATTTCCACCCTTCTACACTTGCAAATGGCTTTGCCCAGTCTTAGATTCACCCGCTTACAATAAGGGCTATAGGGGCAAAAACAAAATGAGGGCAAATAAAAAAAACCCCAATTATTTGCCCCAAAAAGTGTACCGTAAATAAGTGATCAAATTTTTTGGTCTTTTAATTTTGTACGTATATATGGTTTCATATATTTATATGTAAACCTCAGACATCCAACATTTCATATCTGGTGTGGATAATAACTTCAGCAATGTTAAATTGATTTATATTATTGAGTAATTTATTTTACCTCACACAGAAAATATAGCATATAAACTGAAACTAATAGTTCGTAATCAATATAAATAAATATTGCATGTTAAAAAAAAATATATATATGATCTTGGGTATGCCTTCAATACAATTGAAAAAAAATAATAGGAAAAAAAGAGTTGTCTTTCCTGGCATACGATATACACCAATGTAAGCGAATTGCTCTCATTGTGCCTGTTTTAGACTAAGTGTTTATCGAAAAAAATGTAGAGATAAGATTGACCCTGTTTTTACAGAATACTATATATTCTTCTATAGTATAAAAAGTAGATCTGTAAAGCCTGATCAGAATTAATCATAACACTTTATCAAACTTTTATTACCAAGCCTTTAAAATTATAATTGATGTTTAAGAAAACACCTCACTGTCTTGGCTGAAATCTAAAACAGTTGATTAAGAGACCTTACATGTCATGTAATGAATGACATGTTTATTTAATGTGTTTAAATAGCTATTAAAATACCCCAGGACCCTAAACTACATTGGGATTACAATGGGAGACAATTAGATTACCACACCTTGTTATTGCAATGTCCCCAGGATTAACACAACTTTTTCACAACTACTGAGAAAGCTTCCCTCCTCACTGTGGTATAAACTTTAAAATGGATGGTTTAACTATTTCTGTAAGTATATGTTTATACCTTCATGGTATATTGTTTATTTTGTAAATTGTGTTGGTACATCAAAGGCATTTAAACAGAAGGTCATTATACTAGGTTTTATCTTTTCAATTTTCCATTATGTAATTTTATGGTGGCAGTAGCCTGCGAAAAATTACCAAGATGTAATATTTAATTTTTAATGACAAAGGTTATCTTATATTCATGAAGTAAAACTTGTTTTCAACGCATGCCACTGGAAAATAGATGTATTGGCAGAAATGATCACCCAGCCTAGCTGTCTCCAAACTGTTTTATCTATGTTATACATAAGTTTGATGGCTAAGTTATTGAAATGATATGCTTTTTAATTATAAATGTAAAATGCAGCATTGTTGTGTTTCTGGTCAGGATATATCATCTTCTTGCAAAGTCTGGTATTATGTTTTGTAATCAATATGTAGTGATTCATTCATATTTACTTAAAGTACCCCCTTAGGTGAGGAAGTCGGTAAACTTAATATTCTCTCTCTCCCCAAGTCTCTCTCCTCTCTCTCTCTCTCGTTACAATTTCCCCATATATATCTATTAAAAAAATCAGTCATAAAGCAAAAATTAAATGATTTAACCATAACAATTTATAGATGCAATCCCGTGTCTTTTGATGCTTTGAAATTCAGTTGA
This sequence comes from Magallana angulata, assembly GCF_025612915.1. NCBI lineage: Eukaryota > Metazoa > Mollusca > Bivalvia > Ostreida > Ostreidae > Magallana > Magallana angulata. The sequence goes on from NC_069111.1 coordinate 40,269,746, forward strand.
TGCATCAAGTGAATTAAAACAAGCAAGGTAATTGGAAGTAGACCTGGAAGCCAGGGAAAATTACATTGGCATTTGCGGACTGCAGTGTACATTTTTGCAAGCTTTCTTTGTTGTTTTCTTTTGGAAATTACCTTGTTGGATAATTAATTGAGCATTCCTCCCACTGCTATCTGTCTGCAGAAATTAATCAGTTGTGTGTGGATCAGACAGTTGAGACTGCCAACTCCAGATCCGTTCCTGGCACTCTATTAAGAGGTCATACTAAGCCATGGTACCATGGTATACATACGTACCTGTTCCATCCCCACAGAACTAGCCTCATACAACGAAGTACTATAGCTACTCAGGAATTATTTATCTGATCAGAGCTGTGCACTGCACTGGTTGCCCTGGTGTGTTATATTTGGTGGGGAGCAAAAAAACACCTGCCAAATATCTGTACACTAAAATAACAATGAACCCAAACCAAGATGCCCTGCACAGCCCGAGCACTGTCAGTGTTTCTTGTTCTCTCTGACTGGTAGCAAAGGGATACACAGAACAAAGGTTATAGAGGCCAGGCCACACATGAATGAAATGCATGAACTCTGTATTTTCGCCCCTTTCACAAGAATAGCCAAGCATTTAATCCAGTACACATTTCTTAAAAAATTGTCATTCAGTAGTTAAAATAATTTTTTAAAGATGTAGATACACGTATTAAATTTTTAACATGTCATGTTGATTGAAATCATTTAGGGAGCAGTGGTTCCAATTTTTGCCCAACTTGAGAGAGAAAGCTGACTCATTTATTAGCCTGTGCCTGTTAAATTAATGAATTAACCTGAGGATGCTTCAAGAAAATCAAGAAATTAACCTTTGGGGTGCTTAAAGAGAATCAAGAAGTCATCCCATCGGAAACTAGATAATGATTGATAAAAAGATGTCAGAATACACAGAATTAATGGGGATTCTAAGAAAAAGACTGAAGTATTGGCAGTTCTAAAAAAACACGAAATGTGCTCTCTCTTCAAATAAAGAGTTTACCCAGGATCAAAACTCCATCATCTGCCTGTTCTATTTCGATATCAGAAACTAATTAAAGTTGCATGAAAATTGACTTCTCACTTAGGATGGTGAACCACAGGGGTTTCGGTGGCTTGTGGGGCGTTTGTTAGGAGTGGGTGATATACACCCTGGATCTTCAGATGCCTTGTTGATGGGAAAAGAATTCAGAAGTTGTATCATTTCTTTTTGAACAATATTTGCAAAGGAATGTATATAATTAGTTCTCATGGGGTTGAGGAAATGCAGTTTGCTTTGAGATGGGTTTATTAGATGGTGTTAATTAACTTATGAATGAATGTTAAAAGGTTAATGACTCTGATGCTGAGAGTTCTATATTTAATTTTTTTTTGTTATTGATAGAAAACTAGAAATCATAGACTATATTTTTACATGGTAGTTCTTATTTTTCAAACCAACCGTCAATAAAAAATTGATATCAAGAAAGAGATGAGAAACCAGCTCTTCCTTGTCCGTGGCTAATTGGTGAGCTAATGTCAAACATGCACATATATCATACATATTCTGAGGATAGTTTTGCTTATGAAGAATATTAAAAATTGCAACATGATGAGCGAGAAGATGAAAAGATGTCTTGTTCCAGCAGAATTTAATCCTGTTGCAGAGCTGTTGAGGATCGGTCACATGGATGCCTGGAATAATAAATATCTACCATGGTACCTTACAATCTGGCAGATGAGGAAGAAACAGATGTTATTGGAGAACAAGTGAAGGCTGCAGCAGCACTGTCAGGGCAAGGGGTCCCTCTGTGTGCACAGAGAAGTGTAGGTGTGTATTGTGTTGGCCAATGACTCTGCAGTTGCTATGAAGCCCCAGGAGGGAGCTTATCTTTCAGGCTAGTCACACTAAAAGCCCTGTAGTTTGGTTCCATTGCTCAGTCAGCTAGCAAATCTTACTGGTACTTATCAGTGGTGTTTTTGGCTTCTGCGCTGTGATTTTTTCGGAAAGAAAAGTTGTGTTGGTGCGTGTATGTATATATTACTTCTATAACTTTTTGGAAGAAGCAGTTGATGTTGAAAAGGAATTAGAAAAAAAGAGAAACATTTTTGAGTGATAAGAAATCTATCTTTGGAAGATGAGATTTTTATTTGTTGGGGATCTGTACAAGCCTTTATCTGCTTGTGGAAAATCATCTCTGTGATCTTCCTGATAGGATTCACATGCATGTACCATTCAGTAGGAGAAAATGGATGTTGCATAAGGATGAATAAAGAGCGTTAAAATGGATTAATGTCTGTGTGTAAATGAAATATTAATCAAATGGATTTAAATTTGATTGAAATTCATTTGAGACAAAAGTTCCAGTTGTAATTACATATAGTATTTCATTTCATGAATTTTTCACATTTGAAGACTTGAGTATCTGATTATGTGTTGAAATCAATAAGGGCATTGTTTTTAAAGGTGAAATGAAGCAGCACGTTGACTCCAGTATTGAATATCATTAGAGGACGGGATCACAGTGTAGATGAGCAGGATTTCTGTGTATTCATTTGTAGTTACAGGAGGTTACTTAGAAAAAAGATGACACTGTTAAAAAATGTCTTGGAATATTAAAAACATGAATAAGAAGACATTAGGGATTGCAAATTCAGGGGAAAGAGAGTTAAGAAATGTACAGGTACCTGTAGAATATAGTGAGCATAACATGAGTGCAGATCCTAGAAAAATGTTGACCAATCAGAGCACTGGGACCTATGGGCAAATGGCCCCTAGTAGAAGCTGGCATCATAGTTTATCAACCTCTGATCATTCCGAGTTCCGAATGGATGTGCCTGGCTTTGACAGTCACCGAAGGTTATCTCACGGGTCAAGGACGGCTCTCTTCAGTAGCCATGACAGTCATCTCAGGCTAAGGGATCCCAAGACAACCAGTGCTTCAAGTAGTCCTGAGAAAAGTCCTGGGATTGAGTCGGACGATTCTCTGTCTTCTGCCAGCAGTAGCGGCCATAGACAAGCGGCCTACAGGAAGCGCAGCCTGCGACACAGGAGAAGCGAGGACAGAGACTTGGGGAAACTTTTGACAAATAGTGTTGAGGAGGCAGAATCTTTACATCAGAGGTCACAACTGGGTGTGGATGATGGGAGGGGCAGTCGTACAGTGCCCAGAAACGGCCATCGTCCTGCTAGTGTCTGTGGATATAATGTGCTTTGGGAAAACAGAGTTCAGGAACTAGTAGTAAGTACCAAATGTGGTATTGAGAGTACTCCTTAAGAATGTCCCAGGTTGTCTGATTCTAGCATACCTCATGGACCCTTTATCCCTTTGTTTAAAGCTTTTTAGATCTGCATAAATTGCATGGTTTAATGATTTTAATCTTATTTGAGGATGTGTATATGATCTTGTTTTAGGAAAAACAAAGAATGAATCACAGTTTTGAAAAGAAGCCCATGATTTTCCAAAGAAATATTTTGTTTTTCATTTAATCAAGAGTTAATGGTCATGCAGTAATTGCTTTATCAATACCCATGATTTTACAAAACATTTGAATCTCGATTTTGGGATGCATTGGCTGTCATAAACCATTCATGACAAGGTGTGGGAGCACCTTTAAAATCTGTATCTTGATTTTCAGTCATAAAAATGCTGCATCAGATATTCTGATTCAATTTTTATTGCTTTGGAAGACAGGTTACTGCACTGTATGTCCTTTAGGACAAAATAAACAGTCTGACAGATTAATGTAATCGCTGCATACCATTATTCTGTTTTGTGTTTGAACTCAAGTGTGCTGCAAAAAACAATTATTCAAATGCAAGGATATCAAATTTGATGTGATTTCTGACAAAGCCATTCACCCTTACAAAAAAAGTTGAATATTTCCCCCCTTTAGTGTAGGCCTCTGGGTAGCTCTCATCAAAGAATGGTCCATTGCATGGGGAATGCAACATCCAGAAGTGAAGTGTATTGTAATGACATATTTATCGGCTTCTATTTCAAATAGATCCCCCAAAACAGTAACTGTCAGCAGGGGCAAACCTTTGATCAGGCTTGGAACAGAATTGGCTTCTGATCAACACCAGTGTTGTTAATGGCACTCGTTTCTGTTATATTGCTACAAATCTCCTTAATGTGCTAGAAAAAAAAAACTAACAAACATAAAGGGGGTTGTGTGTTGCTTCAGAAAAGAGTTGCACGGACAGGATAAAATACACAGTTTGTGTTCTCTGTCTCCTCAAGTCTGGTCAGCCTGATTGCCTTGAGGGTCAAAGGAGGGGAAAAGATTGATCTAATTAACAATGCACCAGTTCTGGGATCAAGTTATTAATGCACTCATTTTGAATGTATTGTATTGTTTATTAGTCAACAGCTGTACAGCTCATAGACATATACAATTAATATACACATGTTATAATACATATACTGGTCACTTGAAAAAGGCAAGTTTATACATGAAGTTTTCTGATTACAAAAGCATTCTTAATATATTGAATGAGTTGCCAATCAGATATTGGGTTTTGTATTAATGAGATATTGGCCTGGTGTCAATTACATGTATAATTAGATGATCCAGGTTGTGCTGTATTATTTCTTTTTTTCTATAAATCTTTGGATCGTGACAAAAACTTTCATTCAATTTATTAAAAAAAATGCAGGTGTGTCTTCATTTAAGGCGCAATAAAGTCAATTTCAATTAGAGCACTATCTTTTAATGATGTGCTCAAGTTTCTCACACACATGTGACAATACATAACAACGTGTTATGTAGATGTTTGTTTTATGCTTATTTGAAATGGCAGAACTTGCAGTAGTTTATCATTATGACTACAGAATTTAGAAATTATACAGAATTCTTTCCTTTGCAAAAACCAAAAAATTTCTTTTTCCAGAAATATCTTGCCTGTGTAGCAGCAATATACTTCAAACATGACATGAATATACCAAATTACCCCTTTAATTGCAAAGAGGAAAAACAAACCCACAATTCAATGGTGGTCTGGTTGATTGTAATTAGGGAAATAACAGGGAATTAATTTGGTTATAGGGAGGGGATCTGTTACCAAGTTTTTGCCACAAATGTCAGTGATTCCCTTTCCATTTAATATGTCATTTGCCCATTAGGTCACTGGACCTAATCAGCTAATACCATTTACTGAATGTCCAGGGTTAGACAAACTGTATATGGTAATGAGTAATCACTATTGTGATTGCACTGTACATGAGAAGGTCCACAGGGGTCAAACTGTTCTAAACAGGGGTAAGTCATTCATTTGGAGAGCCAATGATATAATTGCTATGATCAGCTGAGTGATATTCTGTAATTCAGACATAATTTTAGGAGTAATTTGTGGTTGGAATGGAATTCCATTATTATATTTACATTGTTCTAATGTGGGTTTTTTTGGGGGAGAGGCATGTTAAGTAAGCATGTATACAATATTTGTTCTTGTCTTAAGGGGACATCGATTAGTATTTGTTATATTTGTACCATCAGGTGCAATTAAAAACAATTGCTGAGATTCGTTTTGGATTATTGCAAAGAAAAAGAATATATGATATTAATAAGACACTTGTTATTGGTACATGCATGCTCTTTTTATAGAAACAAAAACATTTAAGATATCACGTCACATGTACATGCTTCACAAAAATAACCCTGGAAATGAGATTTATTAATTCTTGGGAATCAAATAAATCAGAAGGTCTGATTTCATTCTGACTCATTGCTTTGCATCACCTCTAAGCAAAGATTTCTTGCCAGATACCCCTGTAGAAGATAGATTTTCTGTGTAATCTCTGACTTCATCACGAATCTTCTGGAGTCGTACAGGAGCACCTGCCCTATTTTTCAATGGTGCATCCCGACATCTGTACTGATTTAGCTAATTTTTCCAGTAATTGCAAACTTTATGGGTTTGTTTGTTCTGGCTCCTGTTAATTAATTGCGTTAATGAACATGATACAACTAATGTAAATTATGTATGTACCTATGCAAGGTTGAGGTCGATGGAAGAAGAAACACCATTAGCTAGCTATTTTTTAATGCAGAGTTAATGTCTGTGTGTAATGCTTGAGCATCAACAATCAATGTTTCTGTCTTTAACACCTGCAGACAATTCCACAAAGATTTTATAACCTGTGTAAACCTAATCCCCATCTTCATTTATTAGTCGTAACTTAGGGTTCATTATTTTCTGTGCCTTATAAGAATTAACTTGTAACTATAGACTGTAGCTTTCATCTATTCAATATATGTTTCTTTTCCATTATTTCTAAGAGTTGTTACATAATTGTGTTGCAAACATAATATTGCAGGCTAAAAGTAAAGCTGTATTTTATAATAATACATGTATCTTAATCTTAAGATATTTTTTTTTCGTAATTCATATCCTGAACATTAAAAGGTATTGTATTAAAGCTGTTAACACTGGTCGTCCAGTACACATATATATATGTCAACATGAAACTTTCATTTGATAACACATTCTACTTGTAAGTACCCAGTACTTTACAGCTTTGACTAAGTTCATTTAGTTTGTTGAAAAATCATAATTTCCATTGCATTGTATAAAGCAACAGATAAAACAACTTTTGTAGGGTGAAGGGATATAATTAGAATTACGGTTACTTGGAAATCCTTTTAAACATTTTTTTAGGAGTTCTCAGGTATCAACAAAAAAAAAATAAACGCTTTATTTTAACTGTCAATATACTGTTAGTGGTTTTTTTCTGCAGGAACTGTTGACAAGAACATCTCTAGAAACCCACAAACTTGACTTGATGGCCGAAATTTCCAGCCTCAAGATCAAACTGGCCTCAGCTGATAAGGACAGGAGAGATCTAGATGACAGGCTGAGACTGTCTCAGGTAACGGCATGCATTTTATAGGGATGTAATCTTACAGGTAGATCCAATTATATTGAATTGTATTTATGCAGACTCATCTGTAATTTGATTATATATATATAGGTTTGTCAGTCAATACACAATGTATTAATAGAAATTTTAAAGTACTTTTTTATGTATGTGTTTATGTAATGTACCAATACGCACAAACAAATTCTCAAGCACAATCAAGAAAACCTCATAATGGTATAAAGCAACAAGGATTGTGCGAAAAAATTCTTTTTTTCCAAGTGTATCTTGTGCAAGATAAAGGAATGTAATTGAATTGAGTATTTACTGTATTTTTAATGATATTCTGTGGTTTATTTAAAATTTCTTTGAATGGAAAAAATTGAATACACTGTATAAAGTTTTCACAGTGTTTTTAGGGGATTTGAATAAGATTGTATCCTATATCTATTTCATCCTATGGAATCGGGTTCCATGACAAGGAATTGTGTTTTGACACTGTCAGAATTGTGTATCTACAATGACCATGTTGACCCCTGCATTATGTGTGGTAGAACTTTTCACAAGTCATTTATAGTTTTGTTCAGAAAATGTTTTTGCTAAAGGGTATCAGAACTCTTCAATGTGTTTTTTACCGGTAGGTAACCATGTCAGATTGACTTGTTTATGGACATTTTGATGAAGAAAGCACATTGAATTAATTATGCATTGAGCAAAGGAACGGTGCTTTACAGATTGTTGCATGCACATTCTGCATACGTTGATGGATCCGACTCTGGCATGTTACATAGACTTCGAGCAAGCCAGTGTGAGGAAACCATGTAAAAATTACCCTGGCGCTAACGAAACAATGCACTAACTATGCAGGCTTTATTTTTCAGAGACATGCAAAAGAGTTGGAATCCAGATTAGCAGTCAAAGATGCCGAGATCAATGAATTGAGACAGAGACTTCTGAAAAATGGCTCCATCCCAACACCAGACTCCAGTGGTTAGTGTCACCCCCGTATTACATAAGTAGGCCACAACTGACTCTAGATTACTTGGCATACACTTCTGTTCGCTACTTCTTGTATATTTTTTCATTTCTAATACTATGACATGTGCATATATATATATAGTATATATATTTACAGATAATAACATTAGAATCTGAAATAACTTATTCCATTTTATTCAGTCTCTTTTAATTCCACATGATAATTAATACATGTATTCATTTGCTTTAGGGTCACCTTTAAAACCTCTTTTAAAAGTTGTGCAAAAATATAAACAGCCAATAGATCTGCAAAAAACTATATTTTGACAAAAAATATGTGCTCATGCATATTATACATATGATATTTTAAGCCACGTTTCTTTTTTCTTCATTTAGTTGAAAAAGACAAACAAACAATTTTTTAAAGGTGACCTTGATATATATATTATTTACTCATCACTGCTGAACCAATTGCAAAAAATAATCAAATATACTATATCTATAAATATAACAAGGTTTTTGACAGAGACCAAAAACTAGCCTTAAAAGTCTGTTTACAGGGGACTCCTCAGTTTGCAGTTTAGAGAAATCAGTAGACCGAGAAAAAACTTTAGATAGACTTAAACGCAAACGTAAGACTTCACCTGTTTCATATGGGTTATGGCTCCTGAATTTTTTCTCTTCGCATCCAACTGCAACTGCCATCTGTTGTTTAACATTAAAAGATTTTCTTATGTTGCATAATGATTTTTTAAAGATCTGATTTTTTGGAAATTCATCCAAAACCTTGATTTTTGCCCATGAAATGATTATTTTTCTTGGAATTGCTTTTTGCTCCCTTTGTTCAGACAAGTGGCAGTTGTGATGCGGTTTTAGATTCCCTTTGAAACTTGTTCAGTTCACACTAACTGTTTTTTACAATTCTAACATACCGGGGTCCATTTCAAGTAAGCCCCTAAAAAAACACCTGGAAAATACAATCTCTGATAAATGATTTAAACATCTCTTTACGTGTATTTAGTATTTACTTGGTGGAAATGGTGATTTGTATGGTATTCAGAAATGTTTGACAAAATCATGGACATTTGACTAAAATATCAGACTGTCTAATGGCATTGACTACATCAATTTTTAAAATTTAATGATACTGAGGTGGAGAACATTATGTTTTACAAATTGACATTCATAATTCATGAATGATGTAGTTTTGTACATCAGTTTAACAGGTATGATATAACGCAGGTATGCTTTCATTTTTGAATGGGTAAACAATCTTGTGAATCTGATTCAGAATTATTGGTAGATGTCTATAGCCTTGCTATCTATGTGTATTTTTGCAAAGGAGAAATCTTATCTTTGCTTACATTCGGTGTATAAAAAATTAATGTTCTTGAACCTCGCAGGGTACGTTAGAGGATAAAGTTTTGTAATGATTGCAATATTCCTGTGCTCATCATTCACACAGTCTTCTCTACCAAAGAAAAGTAATGTCTGCAGCATTTTCTGATCCCCTCTCTCGGTATCAGCTTGATCTTTTAATACCATCTTTTTAAAGCTGGGAATAAACTATGTTATGATATTAAAGTTTTTCTTACATAAATCATGCAGACATCTCTTCCTTTATTTTTTTTTACTGTGATAAGCCGGGGCCTCTGAAGATTGAAATGGTAGCCATCTTTGACGTGCAGGAAGTCACTACATCTGCTGTAATCATCATGATAACCTCATCAGGAGCCTTGTTCTTGTTTTATCTCTTTCCTCATTAGTTGACCCGCATTTTTGTGAAGGGTTTTCAACTGCGCTTAAATTTCAAAATATGTCTCGTATCTTAAGATTGACAGGAAATATTTTTTTGTGAGTGTCTTTATTATCTGTTTGAGATAAAACAGTTTTGTAAGATGTGTGAACAAATCTCTCTGTTTTCTTAAGCACATAAGCAGTCTTTAACAGGATTTTGTTTCAGCTCAGGAAAATTTACATGTGATCTCAGAGGATGTAAAGTTGAATAAATGTGTTTTTAACAGGGATATGAAGTAGCATATTTCTTGTAAACATACTAATGTTTATTTTATCACGGTAGCCTTTGTTCCATTTGATACTTACACTCTTTTTATTGCATGCATGGTTGTTTGATAACACTTTAAAGTTCACAAGCTCCTCTGACCTCTAGATACACTTTGGTTTTAAAAAGTGTAATTGAATGATCATGATGGTACTTTTTCCTTAATAAATATTTTAGTTGATTTTTCCCCCATAATTAAATAGTCTTTGATCTGATCTTTAATAAAGGAAATTTTAATATCTCTCTGTTTTATTAAGATCATTATCCGAAACATATACTGGTATTTATCTACTGGCTGATATGAACTGTCTGTATTCTCTATTGCAATAACAGAATGTAATGACTAACAGTGTAGAATAGCCACCTTTCTGATCTATGTGTTTGTGTTAACTCCCAGTGACTATTTCCAATGGAGGCTAAGATGGAGCTATCACTACGTGATAGGTTCTGTCAACTAGATTGAGATGTTTAAAGCCTCTTTTCTTCTGGCTTTCTTTCAGAATACGAAGTTGAAAAATTGAAGAAGGCAGTAGAAGCTTTGATGTTCACGAATCAGGAAAAGGTGAATGGACTGCATTATCCTTATGTGTCAGATTTTATTAAGGGTCTTATTAATTATACCTTAAAGAAGCTATGATGCAACTATAAAGATGAAGGATGTTAGAAAATAAAGGTGTTCATTGATTTTAGTATTGAATGAAATGAAGGTATATACATGTAGAATAATTGTGTGTTGAACTGTTCCACAAGGTACATGTTATTTGATTAAAAGTGGAAATGCTCCTGATTTATTCAGTGAGACCAAATAAGATATGTAAATTAAGGGTAATTAATTGTGTTCATGATAAGTTACTACTACATTTTGATTTTCAAGACTCTAATTCATATATTTTTGTACAGTAGAGCATGATCCCAGATGAAGCTCTTTTAATTAAGAGTTAATTTATGAAACCTCTGTCGTTTTTGTTCAGTCATCACATTGAATTTTTTAAAAAATCACTATTTTTCAAATTAAAATTTTTTTTTATGTTAAAGGACAAAAGAATTGATGAACTGCGGAGACTTTTAAAGAGATATAAGAAAATAGAAGAAATGGTTGTTCAGGCCCAAGGTCGCAAGGGTGAGTACTGTGTATGTCTGTCATTCCATTTGTTTAGAATTTCAGTTTTATCAAACGTGTGAAAAATTTCAATTATCTTTCTTTGTCTGTTGTATTAATTCTATAATATATCCTGTATATACAGGGTTATTTTGGCCCCCATGTAATTTCACCCCTCTATACTTGGAAACAGTTTCGCCCCGTCTTGAATTCGCCCAGACACAGTTGTGTTTTAAGAGAGATATTATTAGACATTTCACCAGCTGACAACAAGGGTGAAAGGTGCAAAAATAAGCAAGGGCGAATACTTCCCTGTATACAGTATATATAATAATAACAATTGTGATAATAAGAATGATAGGTGTAAACATATTACTAGTATTCATGATGGGTCAAAAAGGAGAGATTGCTGTTACATGTACGTTTTTCCACTTTTACAGTGATTGTGTGCCTTATTCAGGCCATTTTAGTCAGTTAAAAGGGACTTATTAATAATTGCTTCAGAACTTGATTCCAACAGAAGTGAACTTTCTATCATTTGTAATGTCAGTGAAATAGAATCAGCATTGCTTGTCCATTCTTCTTTGTTTCTGCTGAGTTCATCTCTAGACTCTCTTGTCGGGTCTTACCGATTGTATGTTTTTCTTTGAAAGAGAGAAGTAACAACACAAGTAATGAGTGTGCATGGGGAGAGTGAGGATCACCCTGGTTTTGTATTGGTATTGGAGTTTTGTCAAATCATTGGCATACCGAAGGCCATATGCCTGGAAATCCTTGCCTCAAAATGCACATGCAATGTCTGTAAAATTGATAAAATTGGGGCACTTTTTGTGTGCATATGTCACCTCATAAACATCTCACTAGTTTGTTTTTTTTTTCTGATGCATATTGCCCTGAATAATTTTGTTGTTTACTTTGGTTTTCTAGTCGGTTAATTGAGTGTGAGACACTGGATAGCAGGAAGCAACAAAAACATTGCTAAGTTCACTCGGATGTTGTCTGATCAGAATTGTTAGTTTGTGTTTCAAGAAATTAAGTTTGATTTTATGTGTCTGTAGATGCAGAAATTCGTGATCTGATGCCTGTTATTATGCAGACTTGTTGATATTTTGAGTCATTCTGTATGCTTATTAGTCTCTGTTAGAACCTTTGGCTACATATCTTGTTTACCAGTAAATGGATGGTTAGATCTGCAATAGGAGATCTGAATAAGGCTCTAAATCCTCATCAAATTTTACCTGAATAGAAGAACAATAGGCCTATAAGATCTTTAAAATCATTTCTGATATAGAATACAAAGAGTATAGTGTATATTGTTTTTTATTGATGTTCAGTTGAGGATGTAAGTTTAACGTGTACATTAGAATCAAATTTAGAAATTTTGAATAAAATTTGGTTTAATGTGGATAGTTTGCTTATATTTTTTAAACGGTGATTTTTTTTTTTTGGAGGAAGATATACATAGTTTGAAAAAATTTATGGTTGTTTTAAGGCTGTTGTGTGGCTTTGATTTATCTTTTAGGTTTTTAGCGGATCTTTATCTTGTTTCTGTGCAGCAGAAAAATAAAAAAACAAAACTTGTGATGTTAGAAATAACCTAGATTTATATGAAACGCTTTTAGTTTCAGTTAAAGAGGTGATAATGAGTGTTACCACATAAATATCTTCGCTAGCAGTGAGGGCTGATGAACACCAGTTGCATAAAAAACTCCTCATCATATTTTTTTATTTTAGAAAATGAATTGATTATAATTGTCATTAAGTAATAACTGTTTTGTTTTTGGTTTGGATCAGCTTTGGAGGAAATGATTTTGAACGCTGAAGATGACACCAGCTCTACAAGCTCCAACACCCCCTCTCTGAGCGACAATATTCCTAGAGACCAACATGTAAATATCAATTTATATATATATGCAATGTAAATTTCATGATCTTGAGGTAAACGCTTAGGTTATCCAAGAAACTTTTTTTAATGTCTATGTTTATGAAGATAAATTCTTGGGAAAATCTTTGATGCTTCTTCCTTTCTTCATTTTCTATCAGAGGTTGGAACAAAACAAGGACATTTCCTTATGATAAGGATGGGGGAGATGTCTGACTGATGAATCAGACTTGTTTGTGCACTGTCTAATTTTATCAAATTAAATACAGATTAAACTGTTGGTAGCTTTCTTTTACTTTGGTAGAATGATTTGCTGATGATTTTGTTTTTTTTCAAGCAGAGTGAAGAAGGAAGAGAAAGGCCTTATCCAAATCCCAGTGCCACAAGCACTCCAGGTATAAACATCCACATTTCTGTCTAACACCTCTTTAAGGGGCCCTTAACGTGAAAAGCTGCTCTGAAGTTCAAAGTTTATTCATAATCGTATTAAAAATCATGTGTTATACTTATCAGTGCACTCTTTGCCAGAGAATGGCATCGGAACAGGAAATTCTAGTGTTTTATCTGGGTCGTCTCGGAGAGCCCTGCAGAGATCCAACAGTGCTGAGGACCTCACCCCCACCAATCAAAAAGTAGGTCATATTGGTCTGGTTCCAATATAGAAATAAGAAAGATTGATATGCTTCGAAATGATTAGTTTTCCTCTTTTGAAGGAAATGAAAAGATAAACTGTGTAGCAAGAAATTTTCTTTTAATTATTTATTAGATTTAGCACATATTTGAATTAAAATAGAAATAGAAATTTTATAGAGAAATAATTCAAAGAAATTGGACCTCCATTTAATTTACAAAGTCATTAAAAACTTCCAACATAACCCTGATATTTTCTTGATAACAGAAATGAATTTTTTTCTTTTTGTAGAAAAAGTCCTCCATAAACAACAATGAGCCAGAGGGTTACCACAATGGAGGAAGTACGCTAAACTTTGGTACGTTTCCCGGTGAGGGTAGTGAGGTTCGAAGGTCACGGGGTTTCCCCGCTCTTGGAAAGGCCCTGCTACGTGTCAAAACTGGGAAACGGAGCACGTCTGCTCCTAACTTAGGTGACGGGAACATGAGTATAATGCCTGACCTTGTGTATCACTCGGCATGCTCTGTTCTCACTAACAGTTAGCTCCCTTATATCAGGAGACTATCCTAGAAAGAGTAACAAACGGCACCTCCTCCAATGATAAAACTGCCTGAATTAAACATATTCATAATTGTACTGTAAGAAACAAGTACAAAAAGGTGTCCAATATTCTCTATATCACTAGTGTCCTTATGGAACTTATTAATTAATGCATGAATTATTAACATACAAGTTTTCATGGAATGTGTGTTTTAAGTTTTAATGACAGATTTGATTTGAATTGAAGGCAAGCCTTTTCCTTATTCTCGAATGATGTTTATATAGCTTCAAAACTAATTGTGAGAAATGTCACAAAATTTAAGTTTAAATTAAGTGTTTTCCAAATGAAATATAAAGAGTACTTGTGTGTACACGACTGCACCATGCATTATGACATTAACATTCGTATCTACATGTGTATATAAACCCTTATGTCTAAACAATTCCTGCAGCTATCAAAAATAAGGTTTTACACATTCATAAAGGAAAATTTAGAGTTTCAGCATGTGCCAGAATTTTGAAGTGAGATATTTATGTACTTGTATTTATAAACTTAATTAACACCACTCTGGTCTCTAACCATTGGGGCTGATACATGTATCAGATATTTACCTGCAAATATTTGGTTTTGGAGGTCGGCTTCCTCCTTTGTCAGAAATTGGATGGGGATTCCCTTGTAGTCTATCAATTTTATCTTTTATCGACTCTCAACAATTTAAAAAAAAAATGTAAAAGGAAAGGCTTCTTGTTGGTTTAACTCCATTTAAAATGTATACAGGATTTACAAAATATAGTATACGAATGGTTTTGCATCCAGATTTTATTTGTATCTATCACTGATTTTGATACTTTTATAACAAGGATATTTATGTGTGTATACGATATATTCAGTTTGAAACATAATAACAATATACTGAATGCATATTGCATGATTTACATGTATATCAAGTAGCAAACATACATGTATATGTAGTTATTTATTTGCGATAATGAAAATCATATGATTTGAATTTACAGAACACTTTTTGAATATGTTAATGTTCATTTCCTAAAACAATGCTTGATATGTAATTGAAAAAATGAAAAAGAAGAAATTTTAAAACAAGAAAGAATTCTGAGCAAATTTAAGATGTTAAGTCAATAAATACTAGCACACAGTCAAGAAAATTACAACATTTAAAAAATGTTCTGCTTTTTAAATTAATTAATCAAAGAGATTGATGTTTTGACTATAGCAAATACAGAAGTGGTCACAGATGATGAGGACGGATTACAACACGTCGGAACATCTCGACCCCCAGACGTTAAAAAGAAGAAGGGAATCCTGGGGCTGTTTGGGAAGTAAGAAGTCCCTGTTTAATGCTGTTTTTCAATTATGTAATGTTTGAACTGTTTTGTAGAAAGATATATGGCAAGAACTATATAGAGTATTATTATCAACAGATTGAAGAGGAGTGGATCTCAAGATTTTCATGAGAGGGAGAGGGATCAGTTCAGAAGGGGAGGAGTCCGAGCCACAGCTACTGCCAGGCTCGGTTGGTCTCGAGATGTCAGGAGCAACGAGTATGTAGACATCTCAGTACCCTCTCTTTAAATATGAATAACATTTGATTGTTACTTCAAGATTTTTTCCTTCAACCTTAATTAGTGATTCAGTGATAAACAGATTTTAAGGTTAAAATATGGGCCTTTTTCTTAAAGCCTATATATCTTTTGTATAAGATTTCTTGTGAAAAGGTTGAGGAAATATCAACAATCCTTGGTAATGTTCATGTTGAAATGATCTTAAGAACTACTTTAGCTCTACTTAGTGAAGTGCCTTATACAAAGTAGGATTGGGCACTTAGTTGTTAAATGCATGTAAACTTTATAAGGAAAACAGGAGTTAACAGCAGCTGTGTTTGTTGTATTCTTTGGATTATATCCTTTGTGAAAATTGAATTCTTCACTGAAGCTAGATGGAATCTCTGGATGAGACGAGGTTAGACGATTGATGAAATAGATTTGTGATTTATAACTGGCCTGTTTTTTTGTAGCCTCTATAATAATAGGTAATGTATGTCCTTGAGGATGCTCCTGGTGTGTATTATATACATGTAGCCCAGTTAACAAAAGTTTGCCAGAAATGTACTCATTAACAGTGTATATGATATATCTTGAATGCTGTATAACTCATAAAGGATTGATAATTAGTCCCTTGTAATCTGACCCCATGTGAATCATTGTGTGCTGTGCTAGACTGTTAATGAAAAAATTAGCACTGCCATAAAGTGCAAACCATAACATGTACATGAGTGCAATGTTCTAATTAGCTAAACAAGACTGAGTGAAAACTACCATGGACTATCCTACTTTGTGATTTTCTATACTGCATATAAAATGTCAAACCCTACCCAAGATTGGCTCCAAAATGCCTTGCCAAAGAATATGAACTAATTCTGTGTGTATTCTGACAACTTATAATAAGATTGTCACAGTTTACCTTGTAAACTAGAAGTACCGTATTCTGACCACTTCATGTAAGTGTGGGAAGTATGCAATACTATACTCCGCCATCCAAATAGAATGAGGATTATGTAGGATTTGACTACTGCTATAATCTGTAGCATAATGTATAATAAACAGTTTCCTGTAAAGCATTTGAATCTTGAATCAGAGAGTGCTACATACTTCACACAGTAAAGAATATACTTCTTAGACTCTAGTATACTTAGATATATAACTATCAGATTTGGCTACACCCTTTAAATTTGTTGAAATCTTTCTATAGAATTAAATTTAAGTTATGATACTTTATTATCTTGGATCTCTTTATCTAATTTTTTTTCTCTGTAAAATTCACATATACAGTGTACGTATGTAAAGAAAATAAATTTCATCATTAGACAGTTCAAACTATATTAAAGTTATAGTAGAGATTAGTTTTTTTTTAATCCAGATGCAGTTAGAGGAGTATTAGTGCATGTATTATGCACATTCTTTTTCTTAACAGATTCTTTATTTTTGGTAGAATTATAGTTATTTAACCCATATATTGCACGAAATTAGTAATATTTTAGATCAGATTGAACTATTTGTTTATAATATTATGATGGGTATTTCTGTCTTCTTTCCAGTAATGAATATATGGAATTGATTTATTTTCATTTTTTTGTCTCTAGTGAGATGCCATTTTCACGATGGGATTGTGAGCGAGTGTGTTTATGGTTGAACGACTTGGGTCTAAACATGTACTTAATGGATTGTCGTCGGTGGGTCAAGAATGGGGAACAACTCTTACGTGCCACTCAGCATGAAATTGAAAAGGTAAAACTCCCTAACATGATGATAGTTAAGATGTTTAAAGTAAATTTAAAAAAGGGACCCCTCCCCTCAATTCCAGAAGAGCTTGATGGGGTTTATTTAAATTTTCCTCTTTTTGCATAAATCATTTAAAATAACGTGTTTATGGTCTCAGGGGATTGATTTAATTTCATTTTGGCATAGCGGAATGAGAGATTGCTAACATTGAATGATTTAAAAATGTTTCTACTACACCAGGAGCTTGGTGTCAAACACCCACTACACAGAAAGAAACTCCAGCTAGCACTGCAACAGATCAACAGCACAGGCAAAGTCAAGAAGATGGACCTAGACCACCACTGGGTCACCCGTAAGTGTTCAGTGAAAGCTAGGGTTAAAAAAAAATGGTTTTCATTATAAGCTACAGGCTAAAAAATTTAGCTTTCTGTGAGCATCGTCTCCAGTCTGTATTTTATGACATTATCTTGCAAACTAAAATTCAGTAAATTTCAGTAAACTACTTTTATCTCCGACTTTGTAGTTGTGATGTTGTTCATAAATACATTTATTGACATTCACAATGTGACTTTGTCCTTTGCAGGATGGTTGGATGATATTGGACTGCCTCAGTACAAGGACAATTTCTATGATGGCAGAGTGGATGGGCAGATGCTTCACTATCTCACCGTGGTAGGTCCACTAATTTTTAGTGTTCTCTTCCCCATTTAGGTTTGTAATGATTGGTTCTTCTTCATAGTTTGAGCTGGCAGGACTCTAAAACTATTCAACAATCTTTAAAAAAATTTCTAAAGCATATTAAACCTGCATGTACCTCAAGATTTTCATCAACAGTGCACTAAACTTTTGTCTAATTTGCTACTTAAAAATTATTATCTTTTTACTGTACCATATTTCTTCACACAGGAGGACTTGCTGTCCTTAAAAGTGACCAATGAACTTCATCATATCAGCATTAAACGAGCAATCCAGGTGTTGCATGCCCACGGGTTCAACCCTCAGTGTCTCCGGAGGCGACCCTCTCCAGACGAGGTGTGTAATTAGTGAGGCTGTTCCAACATGCAAGGAATATTAAGTCCACAGCCATCTCATTGTCTGCTTAAAACTACCTTGTGTTTCAGTCGAGCCAATGCAGTCTTAAGATAAAGAATTCATGTTTAAATGGAAATAAGAGCTTCCTTCCCATTGTGTGTCATTTACTTAATATTACAGTACTAAGGCTTCATTACATTGGAATAAGTTGTAACAAATGGTCTGTTTTGCTCAAATATTAAATATGATACACTTAACTACTGGAAATACCATTTATTATTGGTAATGTACATGAACATGTATAAAGGATATTGTTTATTTATGTCACACCAGAATCCACAAGGATAATAAGGGATTTGCTTTCTGTTTCAGGGTCAGCTACAGAATATCCCAGCTGATGTCTCCCTGTGGACAAACCACAGAGTAATGGAGTGGTTACGTACAATAGATTTGTCCGAGTATGCACCAAACCTCAGAGGCAGTGGAGTTCACGGAGCATTAATCGTAAGTTACTGGTCACTGCAATAGCACTAACATATACAGAATATTACCTTTTAATCATTTACTTATTTAAACAGGTTTTAAAATTATGTGTTTGGTTTCCTTAGTTATTTTGATTAGTGAAAGGAGTATTAAATTGAAAATATTCTTAACTTAAATTCTGATCATTTGATGTCTATCAGGTCCTGGAACCAAGGTTCAATGCGGAGCTTTTTGCCCAGATTTTGTCCATCCCCCAGAATAAGACGCTGTTAAGGCGTCACCTCAGTACTCACGTAGTGGCTCTGATTGGCAACGAAACTCAACACAAGAAGCGGGAGGCGGAGTCTACATCGGGCTACGTTCCTCTCCTACCAAACGCTAAGGTGAAGGTAAGGATGATGTTGTTTTAGAGGATATCTATGATTAGCGGTGACCAGTCGGCAGTAAATAGCTAGTTTTTAAGGGTAACACATAGCAGTCATTTGCATCAGGCCAAAAAGACACTGTTCATTTCATTTTATTTTAAAATGTCCCATATACGAAGGCTATCGCAAAAAATACATTAAGCCTTATTACTGGAAAAAACCTTCAATGTGGAAACTTCTGCAACTTTTTAATGTTGAAAATGTAAAGGAACTATGTGATCTGGGTAAATTTATTCACTTTAGTTTGAAAATAAGACAAGATTTACTTAATGCAAATTAGATGTTGATATCATATGTACACTTCTGCCACATTCACCTGTTAACCTACCTGTACGTGTATATTATTGTTTATTGATTTTTTTTTTCAATCTGTTAATTATAGGAGAGATTTACAGAGTGGTTTTTTTAATGATTAAATTGAAAGGCCATTTTAACGACTTGATTGCTGCATAATTGTGTACAAAAGTTTATTAATAAAGCTTAATACACAGTGTGATTTTTATGATTAAGATTGAAAGGCCCAAAATTCTAATTATGTGATTTTCTTCTGATAAATGCTTTCCCTAAAATATGGCATGTAGGGAATGTAATCAATTTCTGAGTGTGAAGTAGAGATGAGACACTGTTTTTACAAGTAAAATGTACCGTGTAATTTGTATTTCAGAGTAAAAAATTTGGAATTTTTGGTCACAAGAGGAACAAATCTGATGCTGACCTGGAAGACTTTATCTGTCCAGATTTCACAAGGCGGCAAAACGGAGTCCACCAATCAAAAGAGGTACCAGTTTAATGCCTTCTCAATATCAGGGATGTTTCATCTGTTTGTTTCGAAACAAAAATACAGGGAGACAAAATTAATAGATATTAACTTTATATTCAGATAATAAT
Organism: Magallana angulata; assembly: GCF_025612915.1. Lineage (NCBI taxonomy): Eukaryota > Metazoa > Mollusca > Bivalvia > Ostreida > Ostreidae > Magallana > Magallana angulata. The sequence goes on from NC_069111.1 coordinate 40,289,928, forward strand.
TCCTACTTTTCATTTGATTTATTTATCAATGCTGTTGAATTTTTCAATTTTCAAGGATTTTGTTGGTACCACCCAGCAACAAAATCCACAAATTTTACTCATGAAATTATAATTTCAGTAGTTATGAAAATAAATTCATATCCACAAAAATTTTCTCCCACAAAGGGATATTAATTATAACATTTGTTGGATCATTCTCCTTTCTTTGTGATTGTAGAGAGATGAAAAGGCTGCTAAGGAAATAGGTGCTTACTCAAAAGAAATCAACACTTTGACAGTAAGTAGGATATATTCTTTAAAATTGTTCCAAAAACATTGTCACATTTACATCATTTTGAATTAACTTAAGATTTGTTCTTGGTCTTTTTTTTTTTATTTTGAGAATGTTTTCTTGTAACCTTTTATGGTTATGGTCAGCTTGAAATTTGTATGATTCTTGAAATGACTGATTAGAGTTTTTTGTTTTTTTAGGACATGCTTGCTCGTGACAAGTTTTTTGACAATGTGCCTACATCAAATGTGTGAAACTCTGTATGATCTGCCTAAAGGATTACGTATTTGAATTAACCAAAACTGTTGTGGACCTAAATGCCATTGACACCAATCAATAAAATCATGCAAAGGTTTTTCTATATATGCCACACTAATGGGTTTCAAGACAAGATCAGTTTACTTTGGTTGTGATGGTAACCGCTATGTGCCTTCCTGGTGGCTGGCCACTAAACAAGTATCTCATCAAATACGAAGATTGCCAAATGGTTTTATTTTATTATCATAATGTTAATTCTGTTTTACAGAGGTTGTAAAAGTGAGCAAATGTAATTTTGTATATAATAAAAATGCAATTGTGTATAAATGAAATTATGTGCATAGTTTGTGTAGATATGAAATTATATAGCAACTTAGTGTGTAGCACCTGTACAAAGTAAGTTTTTAAATATTGGATACTGAAAAATGCAATGTTCAGTTTTATTTACGGTGTCAAATTTTGTTTTTATCTTCATAAAACCATTAGTTCATCATGTGAATTTTAATTTTTATTAATCATTTGCATCATAACAAAAGTCAGGCAAAAATCATAATTATCAAGGGCCATTTTATATTTTTATTTGTTTATGATTTTTAGATACCGTTGACAATTTTTACCTCATTTTTATTTAGACCAATTCAAATATGCACAATGTTTGTCTCATGCAACCCTTAGTGCTGATTAATAATTGATGTAAATATTTGTTAAAATTTACAGAAATATTGCTGTACATGTTATTTTCAAAGAATAGAATGTTTTTACAGATAATGTAAGAGGAATAACTCTGTCAAGTGATCTGTTATCATTTAAGTCCTTAGATAAAAAGAATGTTAAAATTTGTGATAAGATACTGATATTCTGGACATCCTCATGAATAAGAAAGTTTTCTGTTTTGGAGATGGGTTGGAAGTTATGTTTTGGCTTCAATTATTCCAATTTAAAAAATTTGATTAATGTATTAGATTTTGCTGGCCAAAGTCACATTCATTGATAAATTTTCTCCTTTAAAATTTAATTTTCTGTTTTTTTCTCTATTTTATGTGTATCATTTATATTCTGTAGTAGTATGGCTTCCTTGAATTCCCATTCTGAATTTAGTTTACTGAACGCCTTTGTTATTTAAAGTATCATTATAGTAGGTGTTGGCATGTAAAATTAAAATGAATCCCAAAATCTAGTGATATTTTCCTTTCAGTTGTATCAGCTCTAGTTATGTATCTTTAACATTGGTGCTTGAGCTTTTATTTCCATCAATATGTTTTATGTAGCTTATAGCTTTTTTTCTGTGGAATCCAACTAAAGTATTTATGATTATACACAGCATTTGTGTCATTTGACAAGCCTTTGTCTACAATCACTCTTATGTAACTTATTGAACAAATACACATGTATTCTTAGAATTCACACGATTATTGGATCTTCATGCAATCAAATGTTGAATCCATAGTTATAGTATGGGTATTCATTGACCACAATCCCTGTTGGTGTCTATTTCCAATAATTTTTTGGAAGTGATACATGTAATCATGTTAATACTGATTCAAGTATTTTTCCTGATCATGAGGAATACATCCTTCAGACATTTTCAAAAGAAGCCGTAATAATCAATGCCATGGTAATTTACCACAGAAAATGGCTCCCCATTAAGTAGCATTTTGATTTTTAACAGCCATAAGTATTTTTTTTATGTTGTATAGTTTCCCTCTTATTTTGATAGAAATTCTCTTACTTTTTTCATGAAATCATGTTTTAGATGCAAAACCAATAAATATATTTTAAAATATAACATTTTGTTTTATTGTTCTTGTAAAATAAAACAACCAATACATCAGCAAACTGTTTCCTCCAATTTTTAATCCTTGTACGAGTATGTTAAATATCACCAAAAGTGTTCTGTTCAGAGGAGGTCATTAATGATATTACAGTGTCTGACTGTGCTTGTGCAGAGGCCTAGCCTTCGTCTTCAGGATTGATTTTCTAACTTATTTTTGGGCTACGCAAGTTCTCTTACTTGGAGTACAATTTAAAACATTTGTTGATATCCATCATGGATAATGATGAATTGTATGGATTATATGCCTTGTTGCTGTAACAGCTAGCAGGTTTAGTTAATTAGTTTCTTTAAAGTTTTGTTCTTGGCTAGTCTGGTCCTAGTTTTTTGGAAAAAGATGAAGAATTTGAGTGGTTTGCTTTGTCAGTTAATCATATACGTGATACAGGAGAATCATTCATAGGTCGCAAGAGGAAAACGGTTTTTCTCACAAGAAAAAGTTTCATTTATCCTTTTTTGAGCTCTTTTGTGTATTTTTGAGTACCAAAGGCTGAGACCACTCGGTGTAAATGGGGTTAAAGCAATAAAATGCAACCAAACGTCAAAGTATGTAAGCTTTTAACAAACCTTACTGGAGAAGATTTGGTGTGTTTGAACTGGCCCCGGGGCCATACAATTAAGACTAGCTCACTTTTGATATGAGCTTCACTTTTCCCCTATATTTTTCTTCTGTGAAAGTGAGTGAGCTTGTCTAAGTTTTATAGCCCCGGGACCTGTTCACAAAACGACGTCCAAAATGAACACGCGAGCAAAAACCAGCTTACACTTAGCTACATTTATCAATTTCTAGTGTGTTTGTACATGTAGTTGCACGAGTTTTGCATTTCCTATTAAAGCAAACTGTTACTGATAAGTTTCCATAAAATATAAACACTGGGAAACCAATATTAAGGATATGTTAAAGGTCCTTTTAATCCTTTCCCTTTGCAATTGTTGCACTATTCAATTATCTTCCTTCATTGCACGTGATGATGTTAAGGACCACGTAAAATTGAACATTGTAACGACAGGTAGTGAACAGAACAACATGGATCTGAAGTCACTGTTTGTTTTACTGCTTGTTTTGTCATTCAGTGAATTTGGGTTATGTGTTACCGATGTTATGAATCAATCGACATGCAACCAGTGCATTCAAATTCAAAAGGGCAAAGACGTAACGGTAGTCTGTAACGGAACCAGCTGCAGTTATCCAAATCTTCCTACAAACATTACGGACTTTATCTGCGTTGGGAACAAAAACTTGAGTACTGATTTGAGTTTTCTATGTTATAAAAATTTTACGAGACTTCGTCGCATAAATTTGTCAAAGAACAATTTGAAAATGATACCACGAGAATGTTTTCGGACTTTTCCCAACCTCCAGACGTTAATCCTATCCGAAAATAGGTATCTTGGATTACAAAATTTTTACAATGCTTGCGCGGGTTTAAATGAAACAAATATAACAATTATAATAGCAAACAATATAAATCAAGTTGACATTTTATATCCTTTAAATCGTACTTTGTCAGATTTTCTTTCCAACACTTCTTTGAAAGAATTCCATTTCGAATACAACGAAATCAGCGTTTTGGAGGAGAATTTTCTAAAGAGATTTCCCCATACCGTTGAGATCGTTTCCGTTAGAGGCAATCGATTACGTCTTGATTCAAGACTTGCAGGACTTAAAAGTATGTCTTCTCTGAAATCTTTAGATATAAGTTTCCAATGTACAACGATGCAATCTTTACGAAGAAATGAGGAAACCGGAATGCAACAAAAAATGAACTGTTCCACGTCTACCAACACGGAGGACCATATCTTAAAAATTCTCCCTCCCAGTCTCGAGAAATTACTTTCAAGGGAAACTGGATCTGGATCCTATTGCCTTCCGAAACTTAGTTTTAATAAAACAAACCTAAGGTATTTGGATATTTCCGGAGCTTCTTATTTTTCATGGGAGGGCCCAATCGACTTTAGCGATAATTCTAACTATTTGGAGACTCTTATTCTTTCGAATAATAAATGCAGTAGAATCTCTAGCAAATTCTTTTCAAAACTCAACAAGCTCAAAGTATTGGATATCAGCTATAACGTGCTGGGTGTATTTTTTCCCAAAGTGGAAGGTGGTGCTGTTTTTGAAGGACTTACATCATTGAAAACGTTGGATATGAGTGGAAATTTCATAAACCACATTCCCCCAGATCTTCTGAAGCACCAATCCAATCTGGAAGAACTCATACTTAGTCTAAATGATCTTGAAGTATGGACACTCGATATTAAACATATGTCAAAGCTTAAATTCATCAACTGTTCGTATAACAGACTCGTATCCCTTCCCGAATCTCTGCAATCAAACCTTGATGCAATCGCTGAGGATCACGGCATAAGTATTGCTATAAACAACAACAAAGTACTTTGTAACTGTGAGAACTTACAATTTATATCCTGGATGATTAAAACTGACGTGGAATTTTCGATGGGATCAAAAAGATGTACCAAAAGCGATGGGTCTTTAATTGACATATGGGAAGCAAATGATATCTTAAAAACTAACTGTGGCAAAACAGAATGGGTGTTTGCAACCGTTCCTTCCTTGTTGGTCTTTTGTTTTGCATTTGTGTTAGGGTTTTTGTTGTATAGGAAACGTTGGACCATCACCTACCGTTGGTACCTATTTCGATTACGTCACAAAGGATATACTCCAATCGCAGGTGAAAATGACGAGCACGAATACGACGCTTTCCTTTCGTTTGCGGAAGAAGACAAGAATTTTGTTTATAAAATCGTTGGGGAACTTGAAAATTGTCCTGACGAGAGATATGAACTCTGCTTTCACCATCGCGATTTTACACCTGGGGTATCCATTGAAAGAAATATCGTGTCCGCCATTCATTCGAGTCGTAAGACGATTATATTCATGTCAAATTCATATGTGAAATCCTCGTGGTGCAATTACGAATTGCGCATGTCAATGACGAAAGAAGGCCAGACAAACCGTCGAGTGATTGTAATGGTAATTCTGGACAGCATACCCAGGAAAAAACTACCCTTAGAAGTTATGCAGTACTACAAAAAGAACTGCTATGTCGAGAAGCCTGATAAAGATAACGATCTAACAGTTTTTATAAAGACGCTAAAAGAGTCCTTGAAAAACTGAAATGACTTTGAGACGCCGAGTGGGTTCTCCACTTTTTTTGTTGATCGAAGGATACAAAAACTATGTTGTTGATGCTAATATTGCGATACCAGTATCTTTATTTAACTTACAAGCATATTGATAATTAAACTACGAAAGCCAATTTAGTTCATTCTCGTAGGTAAAATAATCGCGAATAAACGCGTTACTTTCGCAAATATACCCGAAAATTTCTCATTTAACATAAAAATTTCGCGAATAAACGCGGAACTACAGCGAATAAACGCGGAACTACAGCGAATAAACGCACTACTTACTCGAATAAATGCGAAACTTTCGCAATAAAACGCGAAAGATCATGAAATATAAATATTGGTATTTCGAATAAGTCATTAAAAACTTAATGGATTTGATGTAGCACTTACTATTTGTAATTTACTTATTATATAAACAAGTACGGGAAATCTTCAAACCGTTGTTACTTATTTTAAAAATATATGTTCCAGTTATATTTGATACATTTAATATAGAGGGCAAAATTGCGTTAACTGAATATGAACAATACTCAGAAACTAATCAGCCAGGAAAGCTGGAACTTGTGTGGAAGCATCCACAGGTAGTGTAGATTCAAAGTTGTGAAAATCATGACCCCTGGGGGTAGGGTGGGGCCACAATGGGGGGTCGAAGTTTTACATAGGAATATATAGAGTAAATCTTTAAAAATCTTCTTCTCAGAAACTAATCAGCCAGGAAAGCTGGAACTTGTATGGAAGCATCTTCAGGTAGTGTAGATTCAAAGTTGTGAAAATCATGACCCCTGGGGGTAGGGTGGGGCCACAATGGGGGGGGGGGGTCAAAGTTTTACATAGGAATATATAGATTAAATCTTTAAAAATCTTCTCAGAAACTAATCAGCCAGGAAAGCTGAAACTTGTGTAGAAGCATCCTCAAGAAGTGTAGATTCAAAGTTGTGAAAATCATGACCCCCGAGGGTAGGGTGGGGCCACAATGGGGGAGGGGGTCGAAGTTTTACATGGGAATATATAGATTTAATCTTTAAAATCGTCTTCTCAGAAACTAATCTGCCATGATAGCTGAAACTTGCATGGAAGTATCCTCAGGTAGTGTAGATTCAAAGTTGTGAAAATCATGATCCCTGGGGGTAGGGTGAGGCCACATTTGGGGGGGGGGGGTGTTAAACTTTTACATAGGAATATATAGAGTAAATCTTTAAAAATCGTCATCTCAGAACTTAATCAGCCAGGAAAGCTGAAACTTGTGTGGAAGCATCCACAGGTAGTGTAGATTCAAAGTTGTGAAAATTATGACCCCCGAGGGTAGGGTGGGGCCACAATGGGGGAGGGGGGTCGAAGTTTTACATGGGAATATATAGAGGAAATCTTTAAAATCTTCTTCTTAGAAACTAATCTGCCATGATAGCTGAAACTTGCATGGAAGTATCCTCAGGTAGTGTAGATTCAAAGTTGTGAAAATCATGATCCCTGGGGGTAGGTTGAGGCCACATTTGGAGGGGGGTGTTAAAGTTTTACATAGGAATATATAGAGTAAATCTTTAAAAATCTTCATCTCAGAACCTAATCAGCCAGGAAAGCTGAAACTTGTGTGGAAGCATCCACAGGTAGTGTAGATTCAAAGTTGTGAAAATCATGACCCTCGAGGGTAGGGTGGGGCCACAATGGGGGAGGGGGGTCGAAGTTTTACATAGGAATATATAGAGTAAATCTTTAAAATCTTCTTCTCAGAAACTAATAAGCCAGATGATTCTTTATAATTGTTAAGACTTTGGCTCCAGGACAATTCTTCGGCCTCACAAGAAGGTTCAGAGTTTGATGTAGCTTTTTTTATCCATATATAAACAATTGTTTAGGATCTTTTTGAGAACTGCAATACTCAACATGTGATATGACTATAAAATCATCCTGTTAGAAAAGAGACTAATGATTATAAACATTAGAATATCCAGGGGGGGAAATGGATTTTATTTATACAGGATCTACATGTATTATTGTACATTGTCCAGATTGTTTGTATTATGACTCTTTTAAGCTGATTTTATCATACCTATTGTTCCTCAGGTGAGCGATGTGGCCCATGGGCCTCTTGTTCAAAAAGAATTTGAACATAAAATAAAAATTAAACTGATATTGATTGAAAATTCGCTTGATGTATGCCGTTCTGTGTACAAAAAATGCAAAAGTTTCGCGTTTTAACGCAAATTTTAGGCGTTTATTCGCGAACATTTCGCGTAATACCGCGAAAGTTCGCTTAAAATCCTAAAATGTTTGCGTTTATTTACGAAAGTTACGCGTTTATTCGCGAACGTTTCGAGTTATATGGCAAAAATTACGCATTTATTCGTGAATGTTTCGCGTTAATTCGCAATTTGCGATATTTTTTTAAGTACGAAAATAAGCTCAATAGGCCTTCGTTATAACTAATAAAACATTGCTTGTTTAATCGGACGTTAAAATTCAGAATCTTTTCCCTTTAGATTATGAATAAGAATAAAATAATAGAAAATCTTACGGAAATTAGCAAATTCTTTGCAATCTTAATATCTTGTTGGATGTAGACATACTGTGGAATCATTTAAATTCGAGGAGGCCAATTTTCGTGGATTGTGATTTTTTTGCTTATTCGTGGGGATGTAATTTCGTGGATGTGCCAGTTTTCAGTTTCAGTAACAAAGATAACTCGTTCTAAATTTGTTTTCGTTGAGGATGTAAATTCGTGGGGAAGGGCTACCCACGAATACCACGAACATTGAGCCACCACGAACTCTAATGATTCTACAGTACTTTAAATTAAAAAAAAAATTAAAAGATTTTCAAATTTTACGCGGGAAATAACGGAAATATCGGTAAATATGTTACAGTGCAGAACACGATATATTATTGATTATCAGTTGGTCATCCCTGTGACTTTGACACTCAATCACTTAACCATTTTTTCTAGACTTTAAAATGTATTACAATGCGATAAATGTCAAATCCTGGTTTAGTTAATACACTTGGGATGAATAATCTGAGGGTAAACGTGAAGCAAAATCAACGAGTCTTCTGCTTATTGAGTGTTTATGACAAAAATATCGAAAACTTATATTTTTTATTTTTACCGCAAAAATAAATCTATAAAATTTGTGTTAAGAGTTGTACAAGTCAATATTATTTTACAACGATGAACAGCGATCAATAAACAAATTCAAAAACTTTTAATTTTATTGTTCGTTGGTGAGAGCAAGTCATATAGATATTGGAGGACGCCGGAGTACCCATAAAAGACACAAAAAGTTCAAGCGAGTGACCCTAAAATCCTTTCACATACAACCCCTGCTGATCTCGGGAATCAAGTTTGGGTCGAAGCGTCAAAAAAGCAAGTGTGTAATCAACAACGCTACCCAGATAGACAAAATGTACCGAGGAAGTAATAATTGAATATATTTAATTTCAATTATGTTTTTTTTTTTAACTTTAAAAATTGATTTCATTTATTCTCTATTCAAGAGTTCTTTGAATTTGCTCTTTGATTAACACATTGCCCATCCTATTTTACTTGGTTATTTGAAGTGCACTTAATACGCTGAACACGGAAGATATCAAATTAATTTTTCCGCTTAATTGAGACGTTATTGATTGATGAAAATAAATTGTGATTCACGCTATTTAAAAAAGCCAATCTGATATTTATTTTGAGATAAATTTCCTGATTTAATTTTAATTGACTTAATCATTGAATAAAGGTATCTAGTTATTGTGGTGTACATGTAGATATGCCTCCTTATTATGTCTTGGATTGGACAAATCGTAGTGATTGTTTCATGTATTGCCTGATTGGTCATTTCAACATTGTTTTGTTACTTGAACATTAAATAGTTAATCAAATCAAATAAAGTTTTTATTCCCTAAAATTCACTTTAAAACGGCGCTTTGTTGAGTTTAGTTGCAAGTATACATATTTTCACCACGAAGTTGTTTCAACTTTGGACATCATTCATGTATTTCAAAAGTAAAATGGCATGCAGTGATCTTTTCATTGCTTTATTTTCGTCATATCAAATTGTTCTGGTGACAATACTTCCCTTAAGAGGCGACAATTTGGAATGTCTACTGAAAGGTGGATTTGTTCCTCATGATAGTCTTTTACGTGCAATTTCATCTATAGGGGAAATAGACGCTACTCTCTGTAATTGTCATTTGATTCAGTTTGACTGAAAAAGAAAAGGAAGTCGTAAACCTATCATTCCTTTCTTAGGACATCTGTAATTGTACACAATAAGCTCACTATGAGTACTTATTTCCTTGTCACTTGTTTATTTTCTGTCTTCCTGCAGTGGAAACATCAATTTAAAATCCCCATTAAATCAGAAATTATATTAAGCAATTACAAGGAAAACAAGTTTCCTGTGAGCTCTTGTAGTGATACATTTTGTTTGATGTAAGCTGTATTTGGAACAGTGATTATAATATGTTTTTTTACCACCGCAAATTCACCTTTTCATGCATTTCTTTTTTGTATTTTTATGTTATTGTTAAAATCAACGTAGGGATTCCTCATAATGGTGATATATCTACCTTAGATTACAATTCAGATGAAGTGCAAGGGAATTGTAGTGAAAATGGCTGTATTCTTCAGGAAAACATTACAAGCTTTGAATGTCATGGTGGAGACAAAGAGTGTTTAAAGTACCTTTGTTCAAAACCGCATGGAACATTGCGAAGATTGGATTTATCAGGAAACCAATTTACAAATATTCGCAGAGGATGTTTCAGTATGTTTCCTTCTCTTGAAATTCTAAACATATCAAACAACGAAAAGCTAGGATTGGAAAATTTGTACAATGCTGCATTCGGGCTCGATCAAACGAACATAAAGGAACTTTACGCCAACAATATCAACCAAGTCGGGAGTACTTACCCGTTTCCAAGAAATATATCATTGCTGCTACTGAACACCTCGCTTCAAATACTTCAATTGAACTACAACGAAATCCAAATACCAGAATCTGGCTCCATTTACTACTTACCCAGGTCGTTGAAAGATATTTCAGTCAGAGGAAATCGACTTGAAATCAGTCTCATTTTTGGGGAACTCGTTTGGCTTAAAAATCTTACGCGATTGGACATCAGTTTTCAATGCTCAACTCGAGAATATCGCTCTAGATCACGAAGAAATATACATTTCATAGCCGATTTCAACAACCACACAAACTATAAGGATTGCCCAAAAGACATAGGTACTATAAATGTTCTCCAGGTGCTTCCATCTAACCTCGACAAGCTGATAGCCACAGGCATGATAGCCGGAACAAACTGCATTCCATTGTTAAGCACAAGAAACACTAGCAAGCTAAGTTACATTGATATTTCCAGAGATGGATATTACCGATGGATCGGTCCAATTCGTGTTAATGCAACTTTAAACAATGTTACAACTCTCAATTTGTCACACAACCAATGCAGTTATATCAACGACAGTTTTTTTGACAGTTTAACAAAACTTAAAACTTTAGATATTAGCTTCAACTACCTAGGAGCTTACTTTCATCAAGAAAACAAAAGCGGAAATGTGCTCAAAGGATTGACCAACCTGGAAAATTTATATTTGCAGTACAATAAAATCAGTTACCTTCCAAAGAAACTTCTAAAGTATAATAAGGGGATAAAGAAATTAGTAATTAGCAATAACGCTATTGACAAGTGGACGCTAGATATAAGTCACCTCGACAGGTTGACCTTTATTGACTGTTCTCACAACAAACTTGGGCATCTTCCCGACTCAGTTACAAAGAAATTAGATGAGTTACGTAAAGATCACAATGTCACTGTAGATTTTCATCACAATAGAATTGCTTGCACCTGTGACAACTTGCAATTTCTAAACTGGCTTTTCACAACAAAAGTAATGGTAACTTTGTCTGCAGGATGCACTGGCTATGACGGAAATATAACCCAGGCATTTTCATATTTACTTGAAGAATGTAGCAAGGACCATAGCGTAAAGGATTGGCTGTATCCTGTTCAGACTATTTGTCTTCTCTTCATTCTATTTGTCATCGCCGTTGTTATTTACAAGAAACGTTGGGCACTCATCTATCGCTGGTACTTGTTTCGTCTTCGACGAAAAGGATACACCCCAATCGGAGGATGCGATGAGGGTTATCAGTTTGACGCTTTTCTGTCTTTTGCTGACGAAGACAGAGCATTTGTTGAAAGAGTGGTGTCAGAACTAGAGGAAAATTCAGAGCTTCATTTCAAGGTGTGTGTCCATTATAGAGATTTTACTCCAGGAAAATCCATTAACAAAAATATAGTTTCGGCTGTCCATTCCAGCAAAAAGACAATTATATTTATTTCACGTGCCTATCTTAAAAGTCAGTGGTGTAAATATGAATTACAAATGGCAATAACAGAGGAAAGACACATGGATCGCAGATTGATAATAATGGTCGTGCTTGAAGATATTCCACACAATCAACTTTCTCTTGAGGTTCTACAATACTACAAAAAGAATAGTTACATTGTTAAACCGAAAAACGAACAAGAACTGAACTTCTTTTGGAAAACTTTGAAAGGCGTCGTTGCAAACGATTTATGAATGACTATCTAAAGTTTGTTGTTATTCTAAGAGTTTAAAGCATGTACTAGTACTAGTTTTTGAAAACGTGTTTTGTGAATATGATTTGATTTTCTTTTTCAATTATTATAAAATAGCTTTGAAAAGGTTCTTCATAAAAAAAAATGAAATAAAGAGTGAAAGAATTACAGTTTGAAAACTAAATAGAAATTAACAATTTAACTTTGACAACAAACTGTTTCATTCCAAATTTCCTTTAAAATGATTCTACATTTTACCAAGTTCTTTAACATAATTTAAAATATTTGATAATGAGAATGTTATAAATATATATTGAGCTATTAAAGATTAATTTTGTTTAGCAATGTTTCCGGAAGATAACAACAAAAAAACTAACTTTTGTTATAAAATAATATATCTTTAGTGGAGGGAAATAGAAAAAGTTAATCAAATTTTCTTTTGCATTAATCTTTGTCAAAATTTATCTTCCTCGATTAATAAAAAGATATTCTAGTATTAATGATTTGGTAATTGGAGTTTGGACCGTGTAGTAATTTTTAAAAACTTCATATCTGTGTGGTATAAACTCAAAGCTAAGCCACATGTCATTGGTCATTTCAAGATTGTTTTGTTACTTGAACATTAAAAAGTAAATCAAATAAAGTTTTTATCCCCTAAAATTCACTTTATAGCGACGCTTTGTTGAGTTTAGTTGCAAGTATACATATTTTCACCACGAAGATGTTCCAACTTTGGACATCATTCATGTATATCAAAAGTAAAATGGCATGCAGTGATCTTTTCGTTGCTTTATTTTCGTCATATCAAATTGTTCTGGTGACAATATTTCCCTTAAGAGGCGACAATTTGGAATATCTACTGAAAGGTGGATTTGTTCCTCATGATTGTCTTTTACGTGCAAATTCATCTATAGGGGAAATAGACGCTACTCTCTGTAATTGTCATTTGATTCAGTTTGACTGAAAAAGAAAAGGAAGTCGTAAACCTATCATTCCTTTCTTAAGACATCAGTAATTTGACACAATAAGCTCACTATGAGTACTTATTTCCTTGTCACTTGTTTATTTTCTGTCTTCCTGCAGTGGAAACATCAATGTAAAATCCCCATTAAATCAGAAATTATATTAAGCAAAAACAAGGAAAACCAGTTTCCTGTGAGCTCTTGTAGTGATACAATTTGTTTAATGTGAGCCGTATTTGGAACAGTGATTACAACATGTTTTTTTACCAGCGCAAGTTTACCATTTCATTCATTTCTTTTTTGTATGTTTTTTTAAATATCAACGGAGGGATTTCTCATGAAAGTGATGTATACACCTTAGATTACAATTCAGATGAAGTGCACGTGAATTGTAGTGAAAAAGATTGTATTCTTCAGGAAAACATTACAAGCTTTACATGCCACCATAGAAACGAATCGTGTTTGGATGACATTTGCTTGAAACCACATAAAACATTGCAAAGATTGGATTTATCAAGAAACAGCTTTAAAAATATTCCCAGAGGCTGCTTTAGTACCCTTTCTTCCCTTGAAATTCTAATAATATCAAACAACGAAAAGCTAGGATTGGCAAATTTGTACAATGCCGCATACGGGCTCAATAAAACAAACATTAAGGAACTTTATGCCAACAATATCAACCAAGTCGGGATTACCTACCCGTTTCCAAGAAATATATCATTGTTGCTACAAAACACCTCGCTTCAAAAACTACAATTGAACTACAACGAAATCCAAACAGCAGAAACTGGCTCCATTTACAACTTGCCCAGATCGCTAGAAGATATTTCAGTCAGAGGAAATCGACTTGAAATCGGACTCATATTTATAGAACTCGTTTGGTTTAAAAATCTTAACCGATTGGACATCAGTTTCCAATGCTCAACTCGAGAATATCGCTCTAGATCACTAAGAAGTGTGCGTTTTAAAGACGATTTCAGTAACCACACAAACGATAAGGATTGTCCAAACATCACTACTGCTATAAATGTTCTCCAGATGCTTCCGTCTAATCTTACCAAATTAATAGCAACAGGCCTAATATCTGGACGAAATTGCATTCCATTGTTGAGTACAAGAAACTCTAGCAAGCTAAGTTACATTGACATTTCCAGAGATGGATATTACCGATGGATTGGTCCTATTCGTGTAAATCCAAACTGGAACAATGTTACGACGCTCAACCTGTCACACAACCAATGCAGTTATATCAAAGATAACTTTTTTGACAATTTAAATAAACTAAAATATTTGGATATTAGCTTTAACTACCTGGGAGCTTACTTTTATCAAGAAAACAAAAGCGAAAATGTGCTCAACGGACTGATCAATCTGAGAAAATTAGATTTGCAGTACAATAAAATTAGTTACCTCCCTGAGAAACTTTTAAAGAATAACAAAGGGATAAAAGATTTAGTAATTAGCAACAATGCCATTGTCAAATGGACGCTAGATATTAGTCACCTCGACAGGTTGACCTTTATTGACTGTTCTCACAACAAACTTGGGCATCTTCCCGACTCAGTTACAAAGAAATTGGATGAGTTACGTAAAGATCACAATGTCACTGTAGATTTTCATCACAATAAAGTTGCTTGCACCTGTGACAACTTGCAATTTCTGAAATGGCTTTTCACAACACAAGTAATGGTTATTTTATCTGTTACTTTATCTGCAGAGTGCACTGGCTATGACGGAAATATAACCCAGGCATATTCATATTTACTTGAAGAATGTAGCAAGGACCATAGCGTAAGGAATTGGCTGTATCCCGTTCAAACTATTTGTCTTCTCTTCATTTTAACTGTCATCGCCGTTGTTATTTACAAGAAACGTTGGGCACTCATCTATCGCTGGTACTTGTTTCGTCTTCGACGAAAAGGATACACCCCAATCGGAGGATGCGATGAGGGTTATCAGTTTGACGCGTTTCTGTCCTTTGCCGACGAAGACAGAGCGTTCGTCGAAAGAGTGGTGTCAGAACTAGAGGAAAATTCAGAGCATCATTTCAAGGTGTGTGTCCATTATAGAGATTTTACTCCAGGAAAATCCATTTCTAAAAATATAGTTTCGGCTGTCCATTCCAGCATAAAGACAATTATATTTATTTCACGTGCCTATCTTAAAAGTCAGTGGTGTAAATATGAATTACAAATGGCGATAACAGAGGAGAGACACATGGATCGCAGATTGATAATAATGGTCGTGCTTGAAGATATTCCACACAATCAACTTTCTCTTGAGGTTCTACAATACTACAAAAAGAATAGTTACATTGTTAAACCGAAAAACGAACAAGAACTGAACCTCTTTTGGAAAACTTTGAAAGGCGTCGTTGCAAACGATTTATGAATGACTATCTAAAGTTTGTTGTTATTCTAAGAGTTTAAAGCATATACTAGTACTAGTTTTTGAAAACGTGTTTTGTTTATATGATTTGATTTTCTTTTTCAAGTATTATAAAATAGCTTTGAAAAGGTTCTTCATATAAAAATAAAATAAAGTGAAAGAATTACAGTTTGAAAACTAAATAGAAATTAACAATTTAACTTTGACAACAAACTGTTTCATTCCAAATTTCCTTTAAAATGATTCTACATTTTACCAAGTTCTTTAACATAATTTAAAATATTTGATAATGAGAATGTTATAAATATATATTGAGCTATTAAAGATTAATTTTGTTTAGCAATGTTTCCGGAAGATAACAACAAAAAAACTAACTTTTGTTATAAAATAATATATTTTTAGTGGAGGGAAATAGAAAAAGTTAATCAAATTTTCTTTTGCATTAATCTTTGTCAAAATTCATCTTCCTCGATTAATAAATAGATATTCTAGTATTAATGATTTGGTAATTGGAGTTTGGACCGTGTAGTAATTTTAAAAACTTCATATCTGTGTGCTTTGGAATAAACCCAAAACTAAGCCACATGTCGGGTTTGGTAATAGCACAGAAAAAAAAATAGTTGTCGGACAAGAGCAAGTTGGTAAGCCGAGGCGCTTCAGTATGAGATCTTAACGAAAATTTTGTATCTTAAACATATTTTTCCGATTTGCTGTGTATATATCAGTGTAAGAAAATTGATCATTATGTGAATGAATCAATATAGGAATATTTTTGCAATGTCCAATAAGCTCAAATAATTGGATACCAGCTAATCTAGTTTCTTTTTCAAAAATGAAAACCGAACTTGAAACATTGGAAATGATAAGCACGGGAGAAAATTCTCAATTCCTTCAATTTTTTTGAACTACAAGTTCTATAAAACCTGACACTTAGCATTAATTATCTAATAATATAAAAAACTTAAACATCAACCTATAGGAAGGCTCTAAATTATAAACTGTTCTAACCATACATTTGTTTTACTTCCTGAACACTGCAATTGAACCTAGTTACAACCGCACTTTACTACAAAATCCGCGCTGCAATAAATTACAATAAAGTAATTTGAAAACTTTCAAACATATACTATCAGAAAAAAGAAACTGTGCATTCTTTAATATATGAAAAAACAGTAAAAGATTACAATGAACACATTTTATTTTTTATAATACTGTTAACATGTATTCGTAACAATATTTCATAACACATAAATGTCAACGTCGAATAACGTCAATTTCAGCACACTCGAAAGTCACTGTTATTTGAATTTGAATCAACAAAATTAATTACGCGTGTGACCACCATTTGCGTTCACGCATGCTTGACAGCGACGCCTCATTGATGCCACTAAAGTGTTCAGAAATGCTTGAGGGATGTTGTTCCAGATGTTGGTTAAAGCCTGGCCTAAATCAGCCAATGTCACTGGCTGATTTGGTAAACGGCGTAAACGTCTTTCCATTTCATCCCAGACGTGCTCGATCGGCGACAAATCGGGGGAAACAGCTGGCCAAGGCAAGACATCGACATTCTGTTGAACAAACAAGTCCCTGACTGCACGTGCAACGTGTGGCCTTGCGTTGTCTTGCTGCAGAGTGATGTGATTTTCATGTCTCTGTATGAAGGGTATCACATGACGCTGAATAATTTCATCTGGATAGCGTACACCGGTGAGATTTCCATTGACAATTTGTAGAGGGGTCCTTCCATGTGCGATATTCCACCCCACACCATAACGCTACCTCCACCAAATTGTCGACGTTGCACAACACAAGCGTCCTGGTAACGCTCCCCAACGCGACGATACACCCTACAACGACCGTCACTGCTTTCCAAATGAAATCTGGATTCATCAGTGAACAGAATATTTGCCCAGTCCTGTATTCTGAATCGCAGATGTCGTGTGCACCACGCTAGTCTGGCGATACGATGACGTTGAAGCAGTACTGGGCGCACCGCTGGACGTCTTGGTCTGATGTTTTGCTCGCGCAGACGATTACGAAAAGTTCTTGGCCTAATTGGTCGAAGCCCTGGAATGCTAAGGGCAGTCAAACTTGCTGTCTGGAAACGATTTCTCAGATGCACAAGTCTAATGTGGTTGTCCAGTTGACGTGACGTTACACGAGGTCGCCCTGAGTGCGGTCGATCCTGGGTGTTGCCAGATTGTTCAAAACGTCTCCATAATGACTGGATGGTGTTCCGATGAACTCCAAAGTGTCTTGCTACAGTGTTTTGTGCCATTCCAGCTTGCAGCATCCCAACAGCACGATTACGTTGGTTTTCGTTGAGTCTTGGCATGACATAGAGGTAGATTTTGTTGAAACTAAAGTGATTTCCTTAACAAAAAAAGTATAAGCAAATCCTTTACAGTTCTTATTCCAAACAGTATTGGCCCGTAAAATTCGTGCGTACAAATTCTTCAATAAACAGCAGGTGCTCACTAACCATGAAAAAGTCCGTGCACCCGGACGGTTACCATCCGATATTGTCAAACACAATACCATTATCGATTGTTTAAATTTTATAAATACAAACAATAGATATAGAAAAATTATACTAAATTTTATAATGCACAGTTTCTTTTTTCCGCTAGTATATCATAAATGATTGAAACTAAATTTAATTTTACAATGGGTTTAACGAAGAAAAGCGAATAACTGCCATAAAATGCCGACAGTCTAATTTCTATATAGAAATATTTCAAAATGTAGGGTCCATTCTTGAATGACGAAAACCAATGCAACCCTTCTGTATGACCCTCCTTGTAATGAAAAGGGCGTCAATATAAATTGAAATCCTAGTTGTAGTTAGATTGATGAAAAAGCGCTCCACTACATTAACTTTTTATTGTCTGGACAGTGCTGTGCGCTTCTCGTGCAAATTCTTCACGGAGCGAAACTCTCATGAAACGTTATGTACGATACGCTTATCATCCGGTACAACGTTGCAGAAGTTTTAATGTTATATGTACATTTAACTTCGATAACTATTGTCAGTGCTCTTTAAAAAATTCTGATTGCCGGAAAAAATCAAATATGATATAAATCAATCGTCTTCGTAAAAATAAACTTAAACGGCAAAATAAAAATTTAAAAAATCCATAAATTAATTTTGCTGGATTTATTTGAATTGCATGATGTATTCTCTAGTCTATCCTCTTTTTTTAAAGACAGTTTTAATGTCTATTACCATTTAAAATTATAATATACATGTACTATATAATGTGTGGTGTTAGTTTTATTGTCCATAACAGAAATTCGTTGATGATTTAGAAATTAAATCTCTCTACTGTGTAATAACTGCTTCACACTATATATCTGCATGTATTTTGGTGATACCATACATCAAATAATTCTATAACTCATCTTTTAATGTTCATACTCAAATTTATTATTATTTTTTTTACCTTTTTTTGAAAGGGTAGGTAGGGACAATCGTTGAAAGTATTGTTTTGGCAAATCGTAGAGTCTTTTCTTAATGGTTGTTTAATAAGAATGATATTTTTTATCAGATAGACATAAAATATAAAATATTAATAAAAGAAAGATAACTGTGAGTTCAGGGTTGTCCCACTACAGAATATTTAGGTTGTATGAAAGACTTCCATTATGCCACATACTTTCTACTGAAAGAAACAAATCAAATATAATTTCATATTTTTCTCTTTTCAATAATTTTTATCGAGCCCTTTGTATATTATATATACAATAAAACATGTTCAAATTAATAATTGTTATCTTACAGCATAGGGCAATAAGACTATATCTACAAATCTGTAAGTTATGAGTTCAAATCCCACTGGAGCTAATATGATAATTTTAAATCTTTCCAAATACTTTAAAACATATTTTTGGTCAAATATCGTAAAATTTGAAAAATTAAAAAATAAGCGGGGAAACTTTATCGATAATGATGTACTTTTATTCATATCAATATCGACCAGTGTCCCATATCATCTCAATATTTTTAAAATTCCTTTTACAGGTGTTGTAGACACAAGTTCAAACAAAGACTTTGGTCTATCAAGTGATTTTTTAACTATGCTTTTTTGACTAAAATATGGTAAATTGGCAATTTAAAAATGAAATTTTGTATTAAAAAAAATTAAAAAAACAAAAAAACCTTGAGTTAAACGTCACCTAACCTAACCAGCGCTCATTGACCATATTTAGTCTCTAAGGTGCATTTCCTCATTTTCTGTCTCAAACTTAGCATAGCACCAAATCCTGGTCTAGACTGAAAAGACGATACATGCACACCATAAAAGTCAACATAAGACCTTTTAATCTATTTTCAGAAATAGTGTTTCCGTTTCTTCTGATTGCATCGATATTCTGAAAAAGAGATATGACATTAGATATGTATTTTATCCAATTGTCTTATCTATTAACATATACTAGCAGATATGATTGTTTTGAACTCCTCCTAGGTTTAAACAGAAAGTATCATATGGATCTTTCTTAAGTACTGGAAAAAATTAAAACACAAGGCTTTTTATGAAAAGAAAGTTCTACTATTAGATAAGCTTGTTTAAAGGGGCATGGTCACGATTTTGGTAAAGATTATTTTTCCAATTTTAATGTTTGAAATGCTTCAGTAGGGCATTTTTAATAGGCAATCAAAATTTGAATGTTATTCGTTGAGTTATAAGCGATTTACAGAACTAACAATTATTTGCTATGTAAACAAACCTTTTGTTTACATTTTGAATGTTGAAGCGAAAATTCCAGTTTTAGACCTAAAATGAATGTGTTAAATGTTAGGAACTGTTTATTTATGCATAACATGAATAAGAAGCTAGACAAATCAGTTTGAACAAGATGTTTTACTGGTATATTGAACCTATGTAAACAAAAACAGGACACAAGCCTTGTTTACATGACAAAGAATTGTGAGCCTTGTATCTTGTTTGTTTCTCTACGACTGACCCTCAAATTTGATTCCATCATTAGAAATGCATTACTAAATCATTGTAAATTAAAAAAAAAACAGAAAAACAGAATTTGACCAAAATCGTGACCATGCCCCTTTAAAGCTGAAAGGAATACTTAAATAGGCATTATTTCCCTTTTATCTCCGACAACCGTCATATTATTTGTCGATTTCTATTGTTCTGCTAATCGCATCAAACCCCCTATAAAGAGCCGAGAGCACTGTTCGTGCATCGCGGCATTCAGAAATTTCATACACCCGATCACGTTACCTTCGACGACACACGTGTTCGATGTGCATGCAAAGTAAGGCAACACTGTTTGTGTAAAATAATACGACTTCCTTAAATTCTTCCAAAAAATAAAAAAGAAATCTTATTGACGCAAGCGTCAAACGGGCCGCAAAAATACACATGTAATCGTTGTTTGAATCATCATTCGTTGTTAACATAAAAATACAGAACGAAGAAGAAAATAACGAGTTGGTTGTACTAATTTAATGGTAGATTTTGATTTTAATTATTATATTTTCAGTAACACGTTTTGAAATTTAACATTTTACTATAATTATTAAGAATAGAGTTCGTTACTGTTAGCATTTCTTATGGTAGTTGTATGAACATTGCTTTAGTATGAATTAAGTAATGGAGAACACATTGATTTGTACATTATTTTAATACAAAGTTCAATTCATTATTATTCTCTTGGAAATTATTTATTTCAAACCATCTTAATTTTTTGGTGGATTGTATTGAATTAAAACCCAATGCATTAGTTTATATAATTTCAAGGGACCACATAATAAAATAGAAATGGATTAAGATAAAGGTACATGTAAGATCATGCTAATCCGGTAGAATCTGTTCAACTTTAAAGGTAAAAATAAGCCGGAAATTTTTTTTCCTAAATGGAAATATAAATTTTATCTACACTACAGTTTATGAAAATAATCATGGTTATTTCAAAAGAATTAAAATTCTGCTACAGTTATTGCCGAGATCAAAGAGATGCCGCGGACATTTTTCTCTAATATACCACGAACGACATCAGTAAATTATCAGATCAGAAATACCTATTTGTCTCGCACTGATCATGAAAGTACAACTTCAAACCGTAAACAGTTTTAAAACCATGTCAATTTCAGGTAATAGTTCCAGTCAAAACGATATGTATTGCCTCAAATGTTTATTTTTAAGGGATCAATGCGGCTGTTCCTAGGACCTCCCTAGCACATTTTTACTGCGTGTTTTTACATAAAATATATAACGTGTAGTAGTAATAATCATATTAAATTGCCCTTAAAATATTAGGAATATAACTCAAAGATATTTTATAAATAAGTGAAGAGATTTAAAAACCAAAGAAAAATTCTGTCTTCTGCATGTGATTCCTTTGATCGATACACATGTAAACATTACTAACAAAACCATTGGGGTTACACGGAACAGCCGTCAAAATGACCTAGATTGTCTCTCTATAGGAGAAACGATCTGTAGAAATACTGGGCTGTTAGTAGAATAGAAATAAAGTTCTTGTTAACGTGAATGTTGCAGGATAACCTCTTCGGTCTCGAAATGTTGTTTGAAATGTAAAAGCCTCGGCTACGCCTCGGCTTTAATATTTCAAAACAACATTTCTCGACCTCGGAGGTTATTCTGCAACATTCACGAAAACTCGAACTTTATTTCTCAAATAAATCAAGTTAGCTCGAATTTTCAGGTCCATTCAAATTTTCAGTTCTTTCATATTATTGCGTAAATAATTGATATGGATGTCATTTCATGATAATGTTCTACTACAAAGTACATGGCAATATAATATATTCACACACAAAGTCATTATATTTGACACAGCACATAGAAATTCAAATACATCATTTATATAAAATTTCATGCCACTCAGGTCATTAGTATTTCAGGTCTTTAGTATGTCCCGTATACCGATACAATGAACAACTCCGAAATTTTCCGAATACATTATAGTCTCGATAAAACGCGTCTAACACGACAGTCTATGACAAAATTTTCATTCACGAGTAAAACAAAAAAATATGTAATATTTTTTAAAAGGCAAAAAACATATTTCTACGTGCAAATTAACTTTTAATTGATAATAATATTCATTCATTTAAAGCTATACACGCTATAATTTGCGTCAATTTTGAATAAAGGGGAAAATGTATGTGTTTGATTACTAATAAAAGTTACCTTTATGCTGTTAATTATAATGCTCAATTCGATGTCGTAACACATATATCAAATATTAAACAATAAAAAATATTTATTTTCCTGCCAGGAAAGTAATGCCTCCTCGTGAATATCAATCGATCACGTGATATCGACAGCTAAATTTAGTCTATCATACCACAACTGGTGAAGGGTCAACATCTTCATAATTGTGATAGTTTCACAAAGGAAAAGATATTTTCAGTAAAGCATAAATTTGTCCGAAATACGAGTACAAACAAAAGAAAAAAATACAAGCCTGTGAGTAGATATGAATACTTCCTTTAAAAAATGACGTAGACCTGTGTTTTTCCCCTATGTGCTATTTATAGATCCTATAAGTTTTAATGCAGAAGTAAGGGTATCGTGAATGACAAATGTATTTTACTCATTATACATGTATGTTTTTCAAATTAACAACTGTTAAGCATATTAAAAATCAAGTTGGATATTTAATTAGGCAAACAATAACGATCATCTAGTTCTCCGCGGACATGCACAATGAGGTCGGTTTCGCTCTTCCTTCATCAATATTCATGAAAAGGTATATTTTCCTGGCAGGAAAATAAACAATTAAAAATCTATATCTTTGTAACGAGATGGAATTCACCATTGTAATTTACAGATTAAGGATAACTTTTATAAGTAGACAAACACATGCGTTTTCACTGTCATTCAAAATTGACGTAAATTATAGCGTGTATAGCTTTAAAAAAAAACTATCCCGCAGAAACGCAGTTAAAATAAAATAACGGACCGCCTCCTGGCAGCCCGTAATAAATTTTGTAATTAATTGGTTGTTGTTTTCTTTATTCTTTATTACATGTACAAAATTTTACTACAATGTGTAGTTCATGCATTTAGAAGTCCGTGCAACCTAATTCCTCGATCGGAAAGCAACCGACTGTAACTTTCTCAACCGGTTTATGTACCCGAGTGGCAGTAGAGGAACGATCGAAATTAAGATGGCAACCAAATGCTTTTATGAATTCATGTCAGCTTTAAGGAGGCTGGATGGTCAACACATTTCTCTTCAGATCTGCGTTAAACTTTTTAAATTCAAATATCGGCATTCAAATTTGAACCATGAACTAAACTTTAACAGATCTCTTTGTCAAAAGGAGGTAAATAGAGCCTTAAATGGCCCCAACCACCGAACCCTCTTCACACTGACATGAATTCATAAAAGCATTTGGTCGCCGTATTAGTTTCGATCGCTCATCTACTGTCACAGGGGTGTATTGTAGAGCCAAGAGAGATAACTGTTAATGCTTATGATACCCAGTAATGATACACAGTACATTATGAATTTACAATTCATTCAAATAAATGAATAACACTGAATATTTTTGCATACAAAACTATTAAGTAGTTTGATGGATATTGAATTAACTCAATATTCAAAGAAATATACAATCATAACATGGATTTCTCAATGTAAAATGCGTACTAAAACTTTGTAATAAAGATATTTCATAGCCTAATTAAGTGATTGACATTGGACAGAAGATGTGGTTGAAGCAAAAATTCTTTTAAAAAATTATAAACATCCATATGTTTTATATTCTTTTTTATTTTAAGACTTTAAAAACCTCTCTTTTTCTCTTCGTTTGACAGTAATTATTGTTCACAAAAAAGGATAAGTTTCCTTGGGCATTTAGCTTCCTAAACTTGAACCAAAGCATTTAAAAATATTACAGCCATGTGTCCATTTTTTAACTAGAAATTTCTCAAAATTAAATTGTGTTACTTATCATTTATGACGGACTCTTCTTAAGTTGTCAAAATAAAAAATTCTGTTTCAATAAAATTTGTTTTTTACTGGGACAGTAAGATTCGTTATGGTTTTTTTTCCTGTCACGTTAAAATTCTTCACAGCAGGAATATCAGCATCGTCGGAACCCACGGGTTTTCTATCCGTTACACTGCTTTTGAGAGCAGTGTAACTGATAGAAAACCCGTGGGTTCCAATGGTGGAATATCAGGTAGAGAATTACTTGCTTATGACTTTACATAGTGATAAAAAAACTCAAAACTTCCTTGTCGAACAAGATACTGTTTGTCAAGCTACATGTAAGTCAGAAAATGCAAAGTCAAAATTTGCAGGTAAAGTGTTTGGTTTGAATATGCAAGATAAAATATGAGGGCTTATTTTTTCAAATACTTTGTTTAAACAGGGAACTGTTTGAGTGTCTGTTGAATTTATTATGACCTTGGGGTCCTAGCTGCGCGGGCAAATACAGGATATCCATGAGTTTTTGAAGTGGGAATTTTAATTTAATTTGAGAGCTCACCACTTGAGTAATCACTCAGAAACAAATGTATAACTTTTTGTTGCGTTTAATCATTAGAAAACAGATTATACATTGGATTTCAATATGAATGTAACGTTTGATGAAATGATTAACATATTGTGTTTTAACATGTTTTTAGTAAAGTTTTTAATTTAATAAAAGCAACGCAACTTAGTAGAATGTTTATTGAAAACTTATCATTTGAGCATTCACTAAGAAGCAGACAAAATAAGGTTTAAAGATTTTTATAACGTTATACATCATTATTGTAAATAATACCATTTATGTAAATTGTGATATGTTATATATGCCAGTACCAAAAAATACTAGTCGTCTTTAACTGTTTACAGCAGCCAATCACAGTGCGGCATTTTGTCGTACGATGTTTAAACTACGTCATTTTATCTGTCAACAAGTTTTTTTTAACAAATGATCTAATTGAAATGTAATGTCGATGAAATGCTTCCACACGTTGTCAAGGAAACTAATAGCTTTTAAAGTAACTAGGTAACTTTTTCTTCTCATATTAAAAGTCAAATATACCAACTCTTAGTTGTTTAGATGGCAGAGTTCTTCTTTCATCATGTCAACTGGTGTTTGAATAATAAACGTCAACTTTTCTTGTATTTGTATGGTACATGCAATATCTATCAAAGAAAACATGATTTGAAAAGATTTCTGCCATAAAGTTGTACAATATATAGAAAATGTTAATATTTCTTTTATTATTTTTTTTTTTTGGCCATTTGGTTTTTCTATCATATCATTTTTTCCCTTTAAAGATTTCTTTAGGGCAAACATTTTTCAAATTTTTACGCCGGTTTTGAATATTCTTCATAATGCTAATGAAAATGAGAGTATTACGCAAATGATATATTTTAAACTTTTTGTAATTTTCTCAATGTATTTAAAATAAAAAGGCAAAAAGGTAGCCAATTTTCAATAACCTGATAGTAAACTTTTTGAAATCCAATCATAAACAAGATTACGAAAGGATGATTGGCACAGCAGCCAGATTTTGATAGATTTACTGACTAAAAATATCGAAAGTGCACAACACTGGGTTGACATAGTAAACTGTTTGGGCTAAATAATGTTGCCAAATTGCACAAATACGGATTTACTGTATATAATGAAATGGTAGATTTATTGATTCTGGAATTTAATAAAATTAAGTCTCGTAATTTTTCCTTAATGTTAATTAATTATATTTGTCCTGTTATAGTAGAAAATTACAAATTCAACTAAATATGTCGCTATATATACACAAACAAGGAAAAACTACTTTCAAATCTATACACTTAAAGATTGCTGCAATTTTGGCAGTATTTGGAACAGTGATTGAGAGGAAACATGCTTTTTTTCCAGGGCCAGCTCAACCTTTTATGCGTCGCGTTTGCTTGTGTAACGATTTTTATCAGCAGTGGAATTTCAGATCATGTGAACTGCGCCTTGAACTATACTGAATTTGGAGTAAAAATGACATATAGTGAAAACGATCTCTGTGTTCTTAAGGACAATACTACAAGCTTTACTTGTAACAGCTTGAACAAGGAAAGAAGTCGTATATGTTTATGGAACCTTTGTTTAAAACCGCATGAAACATTGCAAACATTGGATCTATCAAGAAACCACTTTAAAGATATTCCCAAAGGATGTTTCAGTGAATTTCCATCTCTTGAAATTCTAACCATATCAAACAACGACCAGTTAGGGTTCAACAATTTATATAATGCAATGTATAAGCTAAATCAGACGAATATTCAAATGATTTACGCCAACAATATTAATCAAGTAGGTGTGACCTATCCATTTCCCAAAAACATTTCATTGCTTCTCAACAATACATCGCTTCGAAAACTACATTTGAACTACAACGAAATTCAAACACTTGAAAGTGGCTCTATTTACTATTTGCCCAGAACCTTAGAAGAAATTTCCGTCCGTGGAAATCGACTTGAAATCGGACTCATTTTTTTCGAGCTGGTATGGCTTATAAAACTTACTCTATTGGACATCAGTTTTCAATGCTCAACCTTAGAATACCGTTCTAGATCGAGAAGAAATGTACAATATATCGACGACTTTGATAACACAAACTATGAGAAATGTCTAAACGACATAAGCTATGTAAATGCTCTCAAAGTGCTTCCGTCTAACCTCACAACATTGATTGCCACGGGCTTGTTATCCGGACCAAATTGCATTCCAATGTTAAGTACAAGAAGGAATAGTAAGCTTAGTCATATTGACATTTCAATGGATGGATATTTCAAATGGGTCGGTCCTATAAGCGTCGATCCAAATTTCAACATTATAACCACGGTCAATTTGTCACACAACCAATGCCAATTTATCAAGGATGGATTTTTTGACAATTTGACACACCTTGAAAATTTAGATATCAGCTACAATTATCTGGGCGATTATTTTTATCGAATTGAGAGTGAAAATGTGTTCAGCGGTCTGAAACATTTAAAGAAATTAGATATGAGAAAAAGTAATATTAGGTACCTTCCGAAAACACTTTTAAAGCATAATAAGTGGATAGAGAGTTTAGTACTTAGCGATAATGCTATGGATGAATGGACGCTAGATATAAGCACCCTGGACAGCTTGTCATATGTTGACTGTTCTCTCAACAAACTAGTGACCTTTCCAGAGTATGTCACAGAGAGATTGGATATGCTAAGTAAAGATCATAATGTCACTGTAGATTTTCATCACAATAAAATTCTATGTACCTGTGAAAACCTGCATTTTCTACAATGGCTTTTCACGACTCGAGTAATGGTTCGTTTATCAGCAGCATGTACCGGATATAACGGAAATATAACCCAAGCATATAAATATTTATCCAAAGAATGTAGAAAGGACAATAGCGTAAGGGAATGGCTGTATCCAGTTCAAACTATTTGCCTTCTCTTTATTCTATCTGCCATTGCCATGGTTGTGTACAAAAAACGATGGACACTCATCTATCGCTGGTATTTGTTTCGTCTGAGACAAAAAGGATACACTCCCATCGGAGGATGCGATGAGGGTTATCACTTTGACGCGTTTCTGTCTTTTGCTGACGAAGACAGACCATTCGTCGAAAGAGTGGTGACAGAGTTGGAGGAAAATTCAGAGGTTCATTTCAAAGTGTGTATCCATTATAGAGATTTCACTCCAGGAAAATCCATTTCCAAGAACATAGTATCAAGTGTCCATTCCAGTAGAAAAACAATCGTATTCATGTCACGTGCCTATCTCAGAAGTCAGTGGTGTAAATATGAATTACAAATGGCGATAACAAAGGAGAGGCACATGGATCGCAGATTGATAATAATGGTCGTGCTTGAAGATATTCCACATAATCAACTTTCTCTTGAGGTTCTACAATACTACAAAAAGAATAGTTACATTGTTAAACCGAAAAACGAACAAGAACTGAACCTCTTTTGGAAAACTTTGAAAGGCGTCATTGCAAATGATTTATGAATGACTTCCTTGATATTCCACAATCTACAAACCGTGTTTTTTAAAAACTCAAATCCACATTTCTTCTTCTTAAGTTTAAGTGAAGTTTTTTGGCAAACTCATTTTCTAAAACTTTCTAATAAAGTTTTGTCTTCAATGATTATCTATTATCTTCCTGAGAGAGAGAGAGAGAGAGAGAGAGAGAGAGAGAGAGAGAGAGTTACTTTATCTATTACTTGAGTTATGACGAGGGAGAAATAGAGAGAGGGGGGGTTAGGATAAGTACCCTTTATTAGAGAATCTATCCATACGTGTTACCTGGCCTTTTTCAAATTGTATCAATCGGTTAGAAAGATTTTTTTAAAAACGTTGATTCACAGAATGACAATGGGTAATATTATTAAATACAACACAAGAAAGTCTAAAAAAAATTTAAAAAGAAATCTAGATCGTTTGGAACAAAATTTCAACAAACCAATGGCAAGATCAGCAGAAAATCTAAATTTTTATTATTTGTAAGAAACTACAGAAAGAAGGACAGTTCAGCTATTGAAATAGTTTATTTTGCTTAAAATTTACTCTATTTATTACTCTAGAGTTACAGAGAGAGAGAGAGAGAGAGAGAGAGAGAGAGAGAGAGAGAGAGAGAGAGGATGGGTTAGGATAAGTACTCTTCTTTCGACATTTTTTTTACAAAGACAGTAGAGAAGGATACAAGTACACACAGCTTACAATGTAACAAATTGTTTCTTAAAGTATAAGAATATAGGCTTAAGTCGCATATACTATGTATTACCCATATAACTTATTTACAAATGTACCTGTACATTACTTGTAAAAGGAAATTATATAAAGTCAGGGGAGAAGAGATGAAAAAAAAAAATTCTTGGTGAAAAGTGCGGGGTGTTAGTTATTTATGATGAAACCTATTAAATCTAATTAATTTAACGAATATTTCATAAAAATAAGTCACATATTTTTTGTGCCAGTGCCTCTCAAACTATGAAAATCTACAATATTTAAGCAAAATATATATCTCTACAGATATTCTGTTTTTGTCATATTTACAAATGCGCTGAAATTAAGTTTTTATGACTTCTTTATATCTTCTTGCAAAAATGTACTGCTTTGTTATTAAAATTAAAAGATTGTGCACTTTATACAAAGAACTAATTTCTGCCCCTGTGTTTAATAACGTTAAAAAAAACCTATATCACAAAGATATTTTAATAACATAAAATTAATATGCTAGTTACAGACATTTTCACATCATCGATTATTTCTCGTGCTTCTATTACGTCACGGATATGGACCATTTCCCGCATTTTCTCAAAAGTGTGAAAATTTCATCAATTTTTCTTCGTATGTTCTTCATATTCAATAGTAGAAGTATAGAGCGCGATATTGCTCCAAAACCATTATACATATATTATTATTTGTCTTATTTTGCATATCATATTAAAAATTGTGTTGGAGCAAGCATGCGCTTGATGTTCCCTTTTCAAAAAACTGATAGGAAATCCTCTATTCTTGGCTAAAATACATACTTTTTGGGAAACAAGCTATTTATTAACATATCATATTTCTATTGTGACTTCGATTAGACAATTTATCTTTATAAACCTGAAATAAATATATATTTACCCATCTTTTGGTAAGTTTCTAAATCTCTATTCATAACTTTGAATATTGGGACATAAAAACACTTTACCCCGCACATAGTTCTTTCTCTCTTTATATTTTCCAAATGAAATAGAGTTTTTGTCAAATGTCACTTGCATTTCAAATTTCCTTAGCAACCACTCCTCGCATAGTTCCCAAAGTTTTTTAACACAATAGCAGTCTACAAAAAGGTTCTCAAAAGTCTCATGAGTTCTTTTACAAAATTAGCTGACTGTGGATTCTTTAACTTTAATATTGTGAAGAAAATCATTTGTTGGTATTATTCTATGTAAAATTTGAAATTGTGACCATTTACGTTTTGACTCTTTGTAGTTTAGAATGGAAATTCAAATATTTTGCTCCAGTCTTTGATGTTAAAAATAAACCTCTTTTTAGCCATTTATATACAGATGAAGTTGGCTCTCTTTTCTCCTTAAAGCTGAACACCGCTCGTAAATATGCACCGTCACAAAGATACCTGGTATATAAACCCTTCGATTTCGTTACACCCGATTGCACACCTGAACCTCGTGGCCGACATGTAGTATTCCTTTTGTGGTCTTTAGATTTTATGCATTTTTTTCTTATCTTATGTTCATTTTCTGTTCGTAAATAATGCATTGACCAATTTATTTGATGTTAGTATTCTCCTGGCTTCAAAAAGTGCGTAAAAATTTGATAATTTCATCGCGACCGGGTAACACGGCGAGGCAAAATGTACGTCCACACAGGTGAGACCTCTACAGCGAAGTACTTTGAACTGTTTAGAGGTCTGTCCCTTATATAAGGGTTGTAGGGACAGCAGTGATTAAAGAGAAATATGGCGGACAGTGCCTATTTACGAGCGGTGTTCAGCTTTAATCAGTTCATTATGCATGTCTGTGCAACTTTTTTATTTGTGAAGATGATATTTATGTCACTCGGGTCGGACTTAAATTTGATTTCATTTATGTTGTTTTCAACTAATCTTTCAAATATTCCTTTAAGCTAGCATTTTCAATGAAATTTGTTTTACCGTTCTGATTTTCTCGTTGTGTCTAGAATAAGAAAGACACCATCATTATAAAAAACATCTTGTATATGTATAAAACCAGCATTAAAATAGTGATTTAGAAAAAAAAAACTGTTATTAACTTTTATTTATGGGTTGAGTC
This sequence comes from Magallana angulata, assembly GCF_025612915.1. Lineage (NCBI taxonomy): Eukaryota > Metazoa > Mollusca > Bivalvia > Ostreida > Ostreidae > Magallana > Magallana angulata. The sequence continues at coordinate 40,321,135 of NC_069111.1, forward strand.
AAATGTTTTCAAATGGAACATTCGTAATTTTTTGTCTAGTTGCATTTACAACTAAAATCCAGCTCTTAAAAACTTCTTTCCAAAAGATTTTTTTATTTTTACGTATATTAGACGTAAAGTCCATACTTAAACCCATAATATTTTAATTTTTGTCTGTAATTCTGCCTCTAAAAGAATTACCCATTTTGTGTCTGAGAATTCATTCTTTAAATCCAACAAGATTTTAGAACTGAGCTCAATTCTCTAAAATCAATCATTTTAAAACCACAATATCTATATTCCAGTATAATAGTGTTTCTTTATACTATGTGAATTTTACTTCCCCATAAAAATTGGTAAATTAACAGATTTTAAAAAGTTTCTGTGAAATAGTAGTCTGGGTTAGGTAAAGTGAGTACCAAATGGTTTAATTTTGGCTGAATCAATGTTTTTATCACTGAAGTTTTACCAATTGGGGTGAGTTTCCTTAATTACCATTGGTTTAAAATCTTTTTAAATTTCTGACAGTTTGGGCTCATAGGTATTGCTAGACATCTCATTTAAAGTTACAGAAAATCTAATTCCTAATAAATCAAAGGTTGAGTTATTCCAATTTGGTTTCCAACTTGTGTGGTTAAATAAATCTCTTGGAAAATTTCTTACTCCCAATCCAAACAATTTTAGTTTTTGTGTAAGTAATTTCAGTCCTGATTAGTCTGCAAAATAATCTAAAACTTTTAAACTACCATCCACTGACTCGGAAGAACCATATAAAATAAGAGAGGTGTCATCAGCATATTGAGAAAGTTTAAATTCTATTCCATCTAATAGAGATTCCTCTTATATCCCTATTATGTCTTATTAAAATCCCAAAAAATCTCCGCGCATGATAAAAAGAGATATTGAAAAATGAGATCATGCACCTTGTCTACAGCCCCTTTGAAGATAATACTGTCAGAATTATCATGTGTTTTATAAATAAATTTCCTAGTATCAAATGCGCTTTCGAAGTCAATAACCATTAATAAGCCTTGTATTCTATGTCGATCAGTATAATGCATCAAATCATATATGAGTCTTATATTGTCTCCAATAAATCTTCCTTTGTTAAACTAGTTTTGTCTTTATTTATTAATTTGTCTAATAATGACTTAATTCTATTAGCAATCCACTCTAATGCTATTTTGTAAACAACATTTAGGAGACTTAATGGACGCCATTTTTTAATGGAACTGTTTTTGTTTTCCAGCTATTGGCAAGCAAGTTATAATTCCGAACTTATTTGATTTTTGTAAAGTGCAATAGTTCATTTGAGTTATCAATTGCTCCCTAGTTTAAGATCCAATGTTGAAAAATTCACCCGTTTATCCGTCAGATCCTGGACTTTTATCATTCTTCATGTTTAATTTAAAATTTAAAACAAATGTGTTTGTTATAAGGCCGTCAATATTTTCTGATACTCCTTTGTTTAGTTAAGGAATATCAAAGTTTTCAGTTTTTCATGTATATTTATCCTTTGTTGTATAAAGATTCTCATAGAATTTCTTTGTTTCACTTAAAATTTCTTGTTGATTTCTAATTATTGACCCATTCTGCTTCTCAATAACCAATATTTGTTTATAAGTATAGTTTCTTAACTCCAAATTAGCGAAACATTTTGTTGGTTTCTTCCCAGTCTATCCAATTTGCTTTTGATTGTATACCTTGACCTTTTAATCTAGTAGTCTTAATTTCTTCCCATTATTTACTAGTATGTTTATCCTCAAGTTGTTGAATAGAATCTTGTGTCATATTTTGTTATAAATTTAAAATTTCCTTTTTAAGCATTTCTTCTCTTTCAAGAGTTTTTATTTTTAACTGTAAGTTGAGTATGAAATAGTTTTGCTCTTATATCCATAAGTAATTTATCTGAAAACAATTGGTCGCAAAGATAAACTGAATACATGTATTATCATCTGCTTTTTACTTGAAATTGAAATACAAAAAACATTTTGTATCATTTTACGATGCTACATTAAGTGTTTGTATTATTTAGATTTAATTTATAAACATGCAGAAAGAAGTACAATAACCACATGTGTTACAATAGTTGACTTTACCAGAATGTTACTCTATCCGTTACCACAGAGTTATAACGTCATGAAAATATCCCTTATCAACCCTTAGAAAAAAAAACAACAGACTTTAGGCATTTTATTTTCTTCCGGTTATAAGTTTGTATAAACAAAATAGATGTATCAAACATGTTTAATTAAAGTAGAATGACAGCGACAAAATGTCCTTATTACTTGCTTTCTATTCATACTTCCCCAATATAAAACTAAGGAATATAAAAGAAATTCTGCCGTTTTCAGCATTTTATTGGGTAATCTGAAAACAAACACCAACAGAAAATATCAATCTTAATTTTTTTCTGATAATATGTTGGGACTAACTGATGTTTTCCTATGTGTCTGTTGCCTTTTTGCCAATATCACCATAACGTCATGTTTTTGTAACGTTACATATAATTCAACAGATGTAATTGTGAAATGTGATAACGCTAATACATCTAACGTACCAAAGAATGTAACGATTCTGTTTTGTAATAACAACAAGGATGATTGTAACGCGAGATTGTTTTGTAATCGTGATTTTAAAAAATTGCGTTTCATCGACATATCAAAAAATAGTCTACAATATTTACCACAAGGGTGTTTTTCTTCGTTTGTGGATTTGGAACACTTAATTATATCAAACAATCAACAGCTGGGTTTTGATAACATGTATAACGCGTTCCACGGACTTAACAAGACCAAGATAAAACAAATTCATGCCAGTAATGTCAACCAAGTTACTGTCATCTACCCTTATCCGAGGAACATATCAACTCTTCTAACAAAAACCTCACTCAAAACCTTTCATCTTGCATACAACGAAATTCAAACTTTAGAAAGCGGGTCCTTTTATTTGTTACCAATGACTTTGCAAGACCTATCTATTCGTGGAAATCGATTTGAATGGAATCCAGTTTTTTTAGAAATTGCCAGCCTGAAAAGCCTTCAGAAGCTCGACATCAGTTATCAATGTTCAACACGTAGGTATCGTCAGAGAACACGACGACATATTGATCTGGAAAGAAACATCACAAACCAAACTAAAGAAGACTGCAAAGATAAAACACTAGGGGACCTTTTTCGTGTGGTTCCACCAAGTCTTACAACCTTAATCGCAACGGGCTTGATATCCGAATACTCTTGCATTCCGCGTTTTGGCATTTCAAGGCAGAGTAAGCTTGAGTACATAGACATTTCCCAAGCAGGATACAATACTTGGATAGGTCCTATTGATGTTCATCCCGTGTTTAATAATATAAGAGAGTTAGATTTGTCAAACAACCAATGTCATTTTATCGAAACTGGCTTTTTTCGTAATTTAACTCACCTTACAACTCTTAACTTAAACTACAATGTACTTGGTCCATTCATGTCATTTACAAAAATATCAGCATCTGTTTTCCATGGGCTTAAATCTTTAAAATGTTTGTGGATGACAAACAACTTTATAAAGCATCTCGATAAAAACATGTTGAAGGACAACATTTACTTAGAGGAGCTTCACATAAATAAAAACGAGATTGAATCATGGACTTTAGATATCAGCCATCTGAAATACCTAACACTAATCGATTGTTCCCGAAATAAACTCACCACTCTTCCCAAATCAGTCAGAGATTCGTTGGATGCGATTAGCAAGAACAAAACAGTAATGGTGAATCTTAAATATAATAAAATTATATGTACATGCAAAAATTTGAATTTTCTTGACTGGATGTTTAAAACCCGGGTCAGAGTAATACTCCCGGAGGGTTTTCAATGTGTTGGTTTTAAAGGTAATATATCATATGGCTATAACTATCTAAAGAAAGAATGTGGTAAGGAAAACAGCGTTAAAGAGTGGCTGTATCTTGTTCAGACAATTTGTCTTCTCTTCATTCTATGTGTCATCGCTCTTGTTGTTTACAAGAAACGTTGGACACTCATCTATCGGTGGTATATGTTTCGTCTAAAACGAAAACGATACACTCCAATCGGAGGATGCGCTGGTGGTTATCAGTTTGACGCGTTTCTGTCTTTTGCTGACGAAGACAGACCATTTGTTGACAGAGTGATAGATGAGTTGGAGGGAAATCCGGAGGTTAAACTTAATGTTTGTGTTCATTTCAGAGACTTTATACCTGGAAAATCTATTTCAAGGAACATTGTCACATCGATTCATTCGAGTAAGAAGACAATTGTGTTCATGTCACGTGCCTATCTCAAAAGTGATTGGTGCAAATACGAATTGCGAATGGCTATCACAGAAGAGAGCCACATGAATCGTGAAGTTGTCATAATGACAGTGCTTGAAGATATTCCCCATAAAGAACTTTCTCTGGATGTCCTGCAGTATTATAAGAAGAACAGTTACATTATCAAACCCAACACAGAGGAAGAATTAAAACTGTACCTGAAAGTGTTAGAAAAACTTGTTAATTAATGTAAAATATTCTTCTAATGTGTTTTGATTACCTTTATTTTACAATGCTTACATTGATTTGCTGGGGTTTTTTTGATAAGAGATAGAATTACTTCTGATGAACTGGAATTTATAAAAAAAATTATAATACAGTAATCAGACTAAATAATAGATTGTCCCATTTTGGTTTGATCTCAGTTCAAACAAGTTATAAGAGAAACACAAGGAAATAAAAAAAAATGATGAAAAATCAGTACGAAAATCGATTTATTTAAATATAATGATTTAAAGGTAAAAACTTTATTAACAGTGTGCAAAGAAATATTACTTTTCCCCGAAAATTCCTTTAAGAGTACATAACTGTATAAGGAAACGTGTATTGTATCTGTTTCGAATGTTGAATATATCATATCTTATTAAATGGAAAGAGCTGCGGTTTCTTGTAAAATAAATCATTTTCTTATCATAAAAAGTGCTCTTATTATGAATTATTAAAAAAAACGTATAGAAAAGTGAACAAGGAAACAAGTTTAATGCCTTACTTTTCCTCGAATGCTGTTTCAATTAATTTTATAAAAAGGAAATTTTTCTCAAAGCATAAATAACATTTGTTAACGGTATAATTTAAGAGGTCGCTTTATTACCCTTGTGCAAAGGAAAAAATAGGGGAAGGGGGGAATCTCAAAACGACGTACGGATTTATGGAAATAAAAGTAAATAAAGTTAACCAAAAAACTTATTTAAATCGGAAGAGTTTAACAGCATAAATTACTTTTTGTTTAAGAAACTACATTAGACAAACTTAACCCTCTTTAAGTAACAAGTTACATAGTGTGTGATTGTGTGTGTGATTGTGTGTGTGTGTGTGCGTTCGTAAACACTGGCAAATGAGAGCCGACGTCAAGTTACACAGCAACAACTGAGAACACAAAATTCAAGTGAGGACAAAAATCTGGTCCTCAGTTGAATTTCACCTTAGAAATGCTTAAAATCATGCCATAAACCATATATGTGAAAATTGGTGCATGGACCAGTTGGAAGTATTTTTCCGTTTTGTGTATGTTGTGTGTGTATAATTATCAGCCCGTCAGCATGGCGGTATACACACCACGAAGGGTAACACGCATGCGCGGGTTAAAACGGAAGTTTACATTCTATCTGGATCATTTAAGCGCTTGAAAACATACAGATATCAAGGACGATCAATGTCGCGTAAAAAGATAAAGGTAAGTATTATTTGTTTTGGTTTTTAAAAAATATTTTATAGTGTGTGTTATTTAAATATGTTAAGGAATTTATTCAACAAACGGAAATTTACATCCATACTTGTTTTTTCGATTAAATTGAATCATACCTTCAGTTACAAATACAGTGCAAGAAGCCGTGTATGATCGATACAAACTGGTATAATGGTAAATTATTTCCAACAGTATAAGTCAGTATTTACTTAAAATCGTTAATATTATACATGTACATAAACCATCACATACAATTTCATACAACTAACTAAAGACGTCACAACAAAAATTGCTCATTATCCTCTATAGGCATCAATATTAACAGCCATTGTCTTTGCAGGATGATCATTGTATTCATTTATTACATACAGACGATGTGCAATTTTCAGAGCAATATTAATTAATGTGTTATCAAACGAAAAGCTAGATATGCACAATAAATGTGCCATACAAATATTAATTGCATGGCGTTAAAGAAAATATCCAATGGCATGTAAACATGAAATCAGCAAGTACTGGGGACGTGTAAAGGAAAATAAAAGCAATAATTTCATTTTAATTAAGAAGTTGCTAACCTAGCTATTATGACATGAAAACGTGTTATAACCATTATAGTTTTTGAAGTAGTTTGTACTATGTAAACACAATATATCAACATCATTTTCCCCCAACACCCCTCCCTTAAGTAAATTTTAGATCCGCGCCTGTTTGCATATCATTACATCATGCAACTTATATATGAAAAAATATGATATCCCAGAAAGTTGTCCTTTTTTAAATGAAAATATATCAACGAATCAATTTAAGCTATAAATGCACAATCAATATAACATACCAATCGCAAGGCGTAAAAGATTATTAAATGAAAAGATACCAACGAATTTAATACACACATATAAATATAAAGACTCAACAAAAAAACCCACATTGTAACCGCTGGCAATTGGAAAAAAATGAAGGCATTACAATTAGCGTCAATTATCAAAATTTAATTATGTAATGACTATAAGTATCCATCATCATATTTTTTGAGAAATATATCGTTGTGTATGATTTTAATTTTTGTGATTGATTATTTGTGGTGTATCTTCTCGTCTGAGGCTTTAACTAGGGTTTTAATGCGTACAGTTTTTTTTAAACACAATTTAAATAAATCATGACTTACCTTTAATGTTACAGTTTAATTTATATTACGTTTAATAATATTGCTGTTTTCATTTTTATCTGTCTAAACATTTGCATAAATATAATAACATGTGCTTTAATAAATTATATTATGCCAGGCGCGGATTCCACTAAAAAAATAAGGCCGTGAAGGATCGTAGCGGCTACGTGGGGCTACGTACATGTACATGTAGCAGCTACGCTGTTGAACAGAAATCTAGACAAGCCGCTACGTGGATATACCTAGCTTACATTTTTAATGCTAAGCATCAAACTCGAAATTGCTCCCTCAGTTACCACTTTGTACCAAACTTGATATTTATCCTATTTAGTTATATTTAGTTCATATGATAAGTTATTATGAATTTTAACTTGTACTGTACGTTATATTTCCGCTTGAAATTAACAAAATATGTCGGTTTATTAAGTGGTTGGCTGAATTTAAAGACCTAGCGGCTAGGCTGGTAGCCTATAGTAATGTTCAATATACCTAGATATCCATATATATCCATATCCATATGTTCATTCGCCCTAAAACGCGTTCGCCCTTTGACGCCGTTCGCTCTAATTTCCGTTCGCCCTGAAATGTGTTCGCTCAAGGCCCGTTTGCAATATTAAAATATAATTTTAAAGCGATTTTTTGTAAATAAAGTTTCAAATTATATAAAATAAAAAACCGCATTCAGTGGATTCAACACATATTATAGTGTCCAGATTAACCTACGTGTAGCTGCATGGCCAACTTAGAAGATTAATTATTAATTATAAATAAGATTCTTTTGATAAGATTAGGGCTATAAAAACTTTTATTCTGAATCAAAAAAGCCGCTGCTCGTATCCTCATTGGATTAAATTGTTTTCAAAACAAAGCGAACATATAGAAAAAAGCTTTCCATAATTTTCAGTTTAAATTATTAACCATTAATTAACATTATCCACTGTTAAAATAATTACGTCTTAAACATTTAAAAAAAGAATACTTTGATTTCAGTTAAAGTCAGTTATTTAAAGAAAATTTAGTTTTACTGAACAATTGTAAACATTGTTAACGGAATTAAAAACATAACATCGATGATAAATGTTGGATGAAAAAGATAGAAAAATGAAAACTTCTTTATTTTCTTTAACTGACTTTAATTGAAATCACAGTATTATTTTTTTTTTAAATGTTTAAGACGTAATTATTTCAACATTGACAAGCAAAAAAAAAAACACGTTAAAATGCCTATTTTGTTGATTTGCACCCCCTCCTCCCTCGAACGAACCCGATACCTTTTTTGCGCATGCGTTAAGGATCATCAAAATGGCGAAAGTTGACTGCTTGTCATCTTTCCAACTAGTAAACACTACGTACGAAACACCTTACAATACCTTTTGCAGCTAGAGCCGTTGGAAGGTATTTATCCTTATGTTTGCCTGTGTGAAGGGAGGTTTAATCTATTTTTGCCGAAACGATCGATTCGGTAGGGGTACCATCCTGTCATGGGTCCTGCATGAAGTCCACTCGTTGACGTTGAGAGGATGTACCCAATCCTTCGTCGTTTTTAAACCCTCTCTCTCTCTCTCTCCCTCTCTCTCTCTCTCTCTCTCTTTCTGCTTTTGACGAAGCTCCCACTGGACACATTGAAACATTGAATGTTGTGATGCTCTAACCGTCAGGATTTGTTATACACAAATCCTTGGTGTAAATTAAAAAATAATGTTTGAAAAAAATTAATTTTTAGCTAAAGAAGAAACCCATTTTCACAATAATGAGGCTTATTGTTATTTCTTGCATAAACCCTTGACAAAAGTTGAGCTCATGAGACAGTTATTACACCATCATTAAAAATAAAACACCCAATGAAATCGCAGCGTCTATTTGTTCTTTACATTGTTAAAGTTTAAAGGCCGAACATTTTACAAACGCCCCCTTTTTTACCTATACAAACTTCAAAATGATGCCGATTGTCAATCAAGTTTGAACGATAGCACCCATTTCAATGGACGTGATCGTCCGAGCGTGACCTGGCCAGGTCCGCTGATTTCTGTTTGCTAGCAATTAACAACGTTATCTTCCATCACGTATAAAAAAGGGGAATTAAAATTGAACTTTTAACATTACCGGTATAAACATTGTTTTATAGAAAATAAAAGTCAGTACGGTAATTGAAAATATGCAATTTATATTTGTATGTGACCTACTAAATTCCACGAAGATGCATAAGCAGTTCCATAACATGTAAAAAAAAAAAAAAAAAGAAAAAAAAATTTAAACAATCTTATGAGCTACTAAAGCTGTATTTACTGGAAATACACTCAACTAGAACTTTTTGCACGAAAACGTCACTAAATGGAAAACGAACTCCAATAATACTGTCATCGTAAAAGGGCTGAATTTACATTCCACATTCCTAATATATAGTGGTTTGAATTCTTATACAATTATATTTATTAAAATTGACTTCCTAAACAATGTCAAGTGCTAAACACAATGTACTGAGTTACATTTTTAGAGCAGAATTAATTTAATGATTTTTTTAGATTGTACTTTACACACGTGTAATTCGGACAATGCATAACATTTCCATAAAAAATTGCTTCATATCATTAGAACAACAACATATTCAAACTAAGACCAATTCTGACTGATTAATTATTAATATTATTAGTCCCCTACAGGTTTTCACCGGAGGGGACTATAGCTTTCCTCTGCGTCCGACAGTCCGTCCGTCTATCTGTCTGTCCCACTTCAGTTTTCCATACTTTTTTTCTTTATGTGTTTGAGGAATAATATGAAATTTGCTGAACAGCTTCAAAATGTCAAACTACAGATCAAGATTACACTTTTGTAGCGTCTGGTTGACATATTTTCGAGAATTTTTTAATGTTCGGGTTCGATATTCTTCATAACAGTGCATTGTTTTCACATTTTCCACAAACCGGTAGGGGACGTGTATTGCTTATGCAATACTCTCAGAATGCTTGTTTCCTGTGTATTAATTCGCTTCTTGTGTTTAATGATTAGCAGCGTTCACGACCGCTGGTAGACTGCAAGCCCCGGAGGCTTCTACACCTCTAGAAATTAAGCCCCGCCCTCACCTGAGATTTACCACGCGGTAAAAATGTGCAGCCTTTAAGGACAGTCAAATGGTATAAACATTATTATGTTCCCCCACCCATAACTACTATTTAGACTCATCTATAAAAGTTATCTAACAGTTTCTTGTTATTCGACAGAATGATAAGGGTTTTTTTCTGTTTACTTTTATGATCATCAGTTTAAAATTTGTGATTATACACAGAGAAAACTGTTTTATAAACTACTGGGATTTACTATAATCTCTCAATCTTTGCAGTGTGGAAAACAGTAAACAAACAAAATAATGGATGTGCTTTAGCATATTGAAAACCATGTCAAGAAAAGATCGAAAAAGAGTTAATCCCATTGAAGAGTCAAGGAAATGGAGTGAAAAGAATATTGATCCACCAGGATTTAATATAAGTTTATTTGAGAACAAAGGTAAGGAAAAATTTTTGAATTGCCCTAAATTAAACTTCTGAATTTTGTTTGGAGACCAATCTAGTTGGTATTATTCCTCTATTGTGAGTTAAATATTTCATGAATCCTATTACTTTTGCGTGCTTCATGGTTATCAACAGGTATTACTCCATATTATCAATAAATTCTGCTATATGGCCCGCTGATAGCTGCACAAATATATATACATTAAATTTAAAACCAAGGAACTTCATTTTCCAAGGAAGTACATGCGTAATATTGAATAAAAAATTCAGTTGACTACTGTGGATTCATCATTGTGGAAGAACATTTTCGGTATTAAAATTTTCACAGAAGATGTTCCTAAATTAGTTTAAATAGTCCAAAACCATGTGGAACTTTTTGTGTGCAATAAATATACAATTTTTGCATGGGTGGAACTGTAGCTCTACGGTCTGTCAACCTGAATTTCACGTGGAGCTACTGTTCTGCAAAAATACAAAAATTTTCTTTTGTACAAATTCTTTGACATGATATCAGTGCAATTCATCTAATAGTATATACATGTACATATGACAATAACATATAAATTGAAATCAACAATTTCTTTATAATTTCCATGTATAGCTTCCTGTACGCTTATATTATGTATTATAGGCAGAGGAGTCAGAACAACTGTCCGCAGAAATGCAGGCGACTTTTTGTTAGTGTATACAGGAAAGGTTATAACAAAGAAGGAAGGTGAGAACTTGGAAGAAGGGTTCTCATCTGGCTACAGATTTTGTTTACAGAGATTTGTGGTAAGTGTCTAGATTCTCATATGAAATACTTTTTTGTTTTCTTACGTACCTAAATATATGGATATTGGTTTAATGCCAGGTCATGGCTTAATCAAGTATAGCTAAACATATTTGGCTGGTTTTATGGTGGTAGTCAAGGGTTCCAGCAGTTGGAAAATTCAACATTCAAAGATTTTAGAAAAGTGAACACCTTGTACTAATTATTTGTATGGACTAAATAATGTTGTCACAGAAATAGCTGTCATTTCTCTTATGGTAATTAATTTAAAACATATTTTTCCATCACTGAATCTCGCAAAGACAAATGAATCTATTTACAACTTTTTTTACATCATCCCAGAGGGAAGTCAAATTACATACTTTATTCCTGTGCACTGTTTGAATCCTAAATAAAAATCCCCTATCTGTTATACTACTCTGGCTCCAATTGATGACTATCTCAGATCATTAGCTTCAATTAATCTATATATTGATAAACTAGTTCCATTTCTACATCACTCTAACTCTATAAAAATCTAAATGGGCCTAAAGAAAAAATAGGTTTGTTTCCGCTTTCCCAACCGACCCTGAAAAATACTGCCATCTCAAAACTTTTTTTTTGCCATTTTTCAGTGAGGGTGTTAAATTTTCGGTTTTTTTTCAGATCATCTATTTTTTAAAAATTGAGTCAGAGAAACGTTTGGACAAGTCTGTTTATTGCATCAATGTTGAAAAAACGCTTGAAATTAAAAATGGCAGGACATTCTGCAAACAATAGCACCCATGCAAGGCTCCGATTATCAAAAGCTAACTCATAAAACTTGACCACTCTAGACGTTAATTTGCTTCATTCTTAATTACCCTAACACGTACAGCTTGAATTGTCTGAATAACGCATTCTAAAATCACTATAATAATTACAACTAATACCCTAAAATTTACTCCTCATCACATACATGAAGAAACATCACAACTACTAGTATACAACAGTCTGCATAATATTATAATGAGAGTGTTGTGTTGTGCAGTACTATGCTTATATATAATAATCAGGAATTATTTGCATGCACTTGCTTCTTGTTTGTGTGACAGAGAAAGAAAAAATATAAAAACATTGTCATCTATCTGAAATGCATGTTAGGCCTTACAGTACTTATTAATAAGTACTGTAAGGCCTAACATGCATTTCTGATAGATGTATATATTTTTAAATGTTTAACATGTCTTAAAAAAAATTAATCTGTAATAGTTTACACAAGCCTATATTATTATTATATCTTTGATTTAAACAAAGGCTCTATCCAACTTTTTACTAAAGAAAATGAGTTCATGTAGTATTATAAACATATATTTTGGTATGAATCTTTTAGTAATTAATGGAAGCAATTAATTTAACTCGATCATTTATAGTGTTGATGCATCAGAAGAAGATGGTAGATTGGGAAGGCTTGTGAACCATGGGAGCAAGAAAGAGATCAACTGCAAAATGAAATTAATAGGGGAAGTGCTATGTCTTTTTGGAACCAGGTATTTACAAAATAATTTTGCCTGTTTACCGTGTACTAGGCTTACTGGTACTGAATTAATTATCATGATTAGGCCAACATTTTTTTTATTTTTAAGTTTATGAACCCAAAAGTTTTAAGTCCCATAGGAGGAGAAAATGAAAACAAAAAAATATTTTTTCAATACATTATCAACATTATTCTGTCATGTACATTATATAAGTTTCACTGAAAAGATTTCTTATAACTGTGGTATTTCTCAACTTGGTAAACATATTGAGTAAACATATATGGAAACAGGCTCTGTATATTGTTGAAGCACATTGTCAAATTTTTGTGGGGTTGAAATTTCGTTGTTTTATAGCAAAATAATGTTTTATTGAGATTTAATTTCGTCATTTTAAGAATATCTTAAATGTTAACTATCTGGTTTAAAATTCTCATCTCCCCCTTGGCAGATTTAGTGTAATTCATATAATGCCATATAGCATGCAGTTATTGTTCTTGAAAAAACACAGTAGTGTTTATAATGGCAACAGCAATACAGCATCACTTTAAAGTATGTCACAACAAATACCGAAAATAAATTTCTCTTCAGCTCATCCTGTAGGTGCAGGAAGTAATAGATAACTTGAGATACATGGTAAAAACTGCCAAATGTATATATCTTCCTCAAACTAATTTTTCTGGATTCGTGCAATAAAAGCATGCAAGTATCACTTTGCGCCACCGTTACTGTGAATAAGCTGAATAAAATGAACAATTTGATTGGATGCCCTGAAAAGTCATTATTAATAAGCAAGTTATGTTGAAGCTAAATCTGCCTAGGGGGAGGTGAGAATAATGAATCCGACATTTGGCTAGCGAAGATGCTATGTCTTCCATGTTATGGTATTTTGATATCATTTCAAACTGGTCTAAAGTGGTAACAATTAAAATGTTAACAATATATCAACTCAATTTTTTTATCGGTAAATTATAGTATGTGTAGTAACATTGATGTCCATTCTAAAGGGGCATTATGTTGCATGAAATTTGATTGTATTATTTGACAAACAGTAACCAATCATAATGAATGTCTTATACAGAAATATGTTCACTAATTTTGAATTGAATTAAATCAAAATTGATCTAGAATGAACCGAATATCAAAATTAATTTTGTCGTGAATTGTAATGCATTTGTATCATGATATTTCACCCCTATTGTCCTTATACATGTTATACCCTGTCAACAAGTGTATAATGAAATGTACTTATTTAAATAATTTAAAGTAATTGGTTACAAAACTTTAGTTGACTATCAAATTTTACTATTATTCACAACAGAGATATATATGAGGGAGAAGAGCTATTATATGACTATGGACTCAAGTTTTATCCATGGAATTCTAAGGTAAAGTGAAAATTTGCTTTTAAAAGTTGGATTTTGATAACTTATAGGTAAATCCTCCATCACGAGGAAGCGGGTGTCTGGCATATTCTTTAAAAATAAATAGTCAGATTTTGTATTATTCATTGAATGCAAATCAATTTATTTAGGAGAAAACAAAACCTAGTAAGTCTAGCTTAAATTGTAATATTACAGTGGTCTTTATTACTGACAACATTCCTTTTTAGCTCACCGAGACGAAGTCAAGGGGAGCTTATGCTATACCCCCGGCGTCAGCGTCCGGACCTGGTTAAAGTTTTTGTTGCAGGTCCTGTATCTAAGCTATTACTTGTCCTATCTTCACTAAACTTGCATGGATGATGCATATTGACCTACTTATGGACCTGAAAGACTCGGATGCTGAATCTTGGTCCTAAATTACAGATGCTGAAGGAGGTTAAGGTTTTTGGAGCAGGTTAAAGTTTTTGTTGCAGGTGCCCTTTGATAGCAATATCTAAGTTACTGCTGGTCAGTACTTCACCAAACTTGCATGGATGGTGTGTCTTATGATACTGATGCACCAGACAGGCTTGAATGCTGAATCTGAGCTATAGGTTTCAGATGCTGGAAGTGGTTAAGGTTTTAAGAGCTGGTTAAAGTTTTTGTTGCAGGTGCCCTCTGAAGATAATTTCTTAGTTACTACTGGTCCTTACTTCACCAAACTTGTATGGTTGGTGCGTCTTATGATACTGATGCACCTGACAGGCTTGAATGCTGAATCTGAGCCATAGGTTTTTGGAGCTGGTTAAAGTTTTTTGAGCAGGTGCCCTCTAATGTTATGTCTTAGCTACGCCTATAGTCATAACTTCATCAAACTTGTGTGGATGGTGCGTCTTATTATACTGATGCACCTGAATGGCTTGAATGCTGAATCTGAGCCATAGGTTTCGGATGCTGGAGGAGGTTAAGGTTTTAAAAGCTGGTTAAAGTTCTTGAAACAGGTGCCCTCTGATGATGATACAGTACAGGCAACGCGGATCCCGTATTGGCCCGCGTTACCGTCACGGTATTTTTATCGGTCCCGCGATACACCATCGCGGGTTTTGATCGCGGTATGGTTTGCGACCGTGATGACACCGCGACGGTGTGATTTACCGTTATTCCTGCTACTGCTTGTTGTTGTTACAGTGTACTTTACCTGTACTGTACATTACAGGCAATGCGGGTCGCGTAAATCCACGTCAAATATGCTACTTCAGATTTAAGCATTAACAGCTGCATTGTAAAACAATTCTGGTCCATATTATTATAAAATTAATAAATTATAATTATGAAATAGAATTTCATGAAATCGGAAACTACATTCGAATTACAACATAACATGATTATTACGCTGTTTAATTTTGTGATGTGTAAGTAAGAACACATATCTTTGTATTTGACGTGCTTATTTCAGTTATTATTTCTATTAGTTGAAAATCCTGTTTTTATAACAATCTTAAAATTGAATATTTTCATTAGATGAATTCGTATCAATGCAGAGCATTTTCATCTTCTCATTTTATAAGTTGACACGCATAGCGCCGTAAACTGTCAATACATGTGTATGCTTTAAATTGAGAAAGAAATGGGCAAATGTCAGGAATCAACTAACAAATCTATTTTTCCATTCAATAATAAAATCATCATTCATATATAAAGTTGGTGCTGCGTTAAAGCACATGGAATCATAACGTGTTATGTCAGCATGCGTTTCCTGTGTATACATATAAAGTTTAAGTCACGATCATTTTCTGTGTATACATGTAGTGATTAACAAACTCAGGGTAGAAAACGACATGCCTTGAGGGTTTTCACACCTATTCACGACAAAAGAAAAAGTCTATATCGCGTACGGCTTTGTCTAATCGCACAACACCTTACAGGAGAGAGAGAGAGAGAGAGAGAGAGAGAGAGAGAGAGAGAGAGAGAGAGAGAGAGAGAGAGAGAGAGAGAGAGGCGTTTAGGCATAATTTAACGTACACTTATGTGAAATATACTAATATCCAATACTAAATATTCATAAAATTAGTATTCATAAAAGAATATGGTACACTGTGATTGAATCCATCATGCAATTTTAGATTTGAGTCCACGTGCTGCACCTGTCAATCAAATCAGTCCGCTAGCTCTACCACGTGTTCCCTCCATGATAAAGTTTCGTTCTATTAGTTTTATTTTTAATAAAGAAAATAAGAAGTATGTCTAACAGTTAAGTTTTTTTACAATGTTCGTGATGCATGATATACTGTGTTTGGAAAGTTTAATTCGTTGTGTTTTTTCTCTATCTCTCCTTTAGTTTATAATGGAGGTTTTTTGCGGGAAGGAACATCTTAAACACGTTTAGCGGTTGAAGAACGCAGTTAAATAAATCAATTATTTGATATAACTATTAGTAAAATTGTTTGATATGCATGTAGAATTCTTCTTGGTCAATCGTTACACAACTTATCTACCTGCCTCATTCCTGTGTATTCTGTGCGTTCTAGCGTAGAGTGATTTCCTGTCAGTGCGATGGTTTCACACCTTTGTGTAAAACAATTGGGATTAAAGTCAAATAAAGTTAACTTCGACAGTCATAAAGCTTTGTGGTGGTAGTGGGGGGGGGGGGGGGGGGGGGAGGGGGGAGGGGGGGTTAGGTTACGGAAACGGGTTTACATATTTGTAGTAGCTTTATATTCAATAAGATTACATGTACATGCACACATAAAATGATATCAATACATTTACTGAAATGTTCAAATGTTTTTTTATCGGCATGAAATACTTTCAAAACATGTTCTTAATTTCTTTGAAATGTGTAAGAACATAAGAACGGTTTAACAACATTTCCTCTTAAAAAAAAATTATCGTTATTCTGTTAAGAGAGAGAGAGGGGGGGGGGGGGCTCGGTCGCGAGCGAACGCTAACCTCCGTCACGGCGGGTAGCTGGTACACCATCACAACATGACAAGGGATACCCACAATATCTTTCGATTACATAATTTTATGCAACTCGGGGTATCTCTAAGGCTCCTTACTCTCTATTTGTTATAATTCAGTTCAGAGAGATACACGTTAATTTGATTTTTCGCATCAAGATGGGGCGTATTCGAAGGTGGCAAAAAAGTTGATGTGGAATGGAGAGGCTGGTAGACACTCGGTATCTTCCATCTCTCGCAGCTTGGCCCTCATGTCCTGCTCACATCCAGCATGCAAGACCACAGCTCGATCGACTTCCTCAGGCCGGCCCCACTGAACGTCATACTCATTTCCACACTGAATATTCAAGTCAGACTGAGTCTTGAAGAACACACGGCTTCGCACTTAAAGATTGTCGTCGCAAACGTAACGCACTAGATAGTGGGAATCCTCGCGCAATGACACTTATAGGAACGCAACACAAATTCACTAAAACGTGAATTCACAAAAAATTGTTCTTTACACTAGAAGACCTTGTAAGAAATGAACGGAACGTGCTAAAAATACCGGGCTGGTAATTTTATAGGAAGCCCTAATTTTTAAACACTTGCTCATCATTAGTTGACACGCATGGACTTCAACAACAAACTTTATAAATGTAGGCGGACCAATTAATTGTTAAGAAAAACACAATCACACTGCGTACACATTTATAATTTTATTGGCAATTAAAATCAGTTCATGATAATTTTTAATTCAACGACCTTCTTAAAATATGATAATGGATTCGAAAATATTTTATTTGCAATTGCTGGACAAGTATTAAATTAAATACTTTAATAATTTATTTAATAGCTATGAAATAAAAGAAAAAGACTACAAGTATTTCGATTATAATCTCTGTCAAAATCTGGTTAAATATCGTCATTAAATAGAAAGAAACATGCAATTTATTTTTCATTCGGGGAGATAACTCCCGCTTGTATACGATACTTTTTTCAGCGATAATTTTACCGTGGCGGGGACAGGTAGATGATGAGTTTACCGTGATGGGAACGCGGTATACCTGTCTCACCTGGCCGATCACCTCGATGTGTTTATACCGTGACGGGGCGCGGGAAACACGGGATCCGCGTTGCCTGTACTGTATCTTAGTTATTACTTGTCCTAACTTCACCAGACTTCCATGGATGGTGCGTTTTATGATACTGATGCACGGGACAGGCTTGATCAATGCTGAGTCTGTCTAGCCATAGGTTTCGGATGCTGGATAAGGTTAAGTTTTTTTTAACAGGTCACATGTTACATAGATAATAGTACTATTTCAAACTTATATAGTTGATTAAACTGTAATATGAAAGAATCGCAGAGGAAGCTTCAGATGCAGAGCTTGATCTCCATTATCAAGGATGCTAAAAAATATATCTTAGTTATTACAGGTCCTAACTTCACCAAACTTGACTGAATGGCATCTTATAATACAGATGCACATGATAGGCATGAATGCTGAATCTGAGCCTTAGGTTGCAGATGCTGGAGGAGGTTAAGGTTTTATTGCTGGTGCCCTCTGATGATGATATCTTAGTTATTACTGGTCCTAACTTCACCAAACTTGCATTGGTGATGCGTCTTATGATACTGATGCACCTGACAGGCTTGAATGCTGAATCTGAGCCATAGGTTACGGATGCTGGATGAGGTGTAGTTTTTTGGAACAGGTCACATGTGTAATAGATGATAGCTTGCATAGTTGATTTAACTATATTATAAATGAAACGCAGAGGTTGCTTCAGATGCAGAGCCTGATCTCCATTATCAACGATGTTAAAGAAATCTCCTACCTCAATTAAACCTGCTTGATAGAAAGATGAGGTTGTTGTTAAATGATATAACATGATTCCTATGATTAAGTATTGTATGATATGAAACACTATTGTTTAATATGATACAATATATCATATGTTATATTGTAAAAAGTTATATGATACAATATAATATTGTATCAATTTTTTTGATATTTTATGATATGATATTGTATCATGATATTGTTCTGTATAGTATTGTATTTTATGATACATTCTACTACAGTTATTGCCGAGATCAAAGAGATGCCGCGGACATTATTCTTCAATATACCACGAACGTCTCGAGTAAATTATCAGATCAGAAATACCTATTTGTCTCGCACTGATCATGGAAGTACAACTTCAAACCATAAAAAGTTTTAAAACCATGTCAATTTCACGTGTTGGTTCCAGTCAAAACAATGTGTATTGCCTCAAATCTTTATTTTTAAGAGATCAATGCGGCTGTTCCTAGGACCTCCCTGGCACATTTTCACTGCGTGTTTTTACATAAAATATATAACGTGTAGTAGTAATAATCGTATTAAATAGCCCTTAAAATATTAGGAATGTGATTCAAAGATATTTAATAAATAAGTGAATTTCAAGAGTATTAAATTCCTAAGAAAAAGTCTGTCGTCTGCATGTGATTCCTTTGATCGATGCAAATGTAAACATTACTAACAAAATCGTTGGGGTTACACGGAACAGCCGTCAAAATGACCTAGATCATCTCTCTATAGGAGAAACGATCTGTAGAAATACTGGGCTGTTAGTAGAATAGAAATAAAGTTCTTGTTTTCGTGAATGTTGCAGGATAACCTCCTCGGTCTCGAAATGTTGTTTGAAATATAAAAGCCTCGGCTAGCGCCTCGGCTTTTATATTTCAAAACAACATTTCTCGACCTCGGAGGTTATTCTGCAACATTCATGAAAACTCGTACTTTATTTCTTAATCCATGAATATCCAAGATCATAAAGTATGATTTTCATATAATATGATAAACTTTTAAGGTGGTCTCATAAAGGTGATGTCTCATAAGGGTGCATGATGCCTCGTCTCGGTGAGCTTTGTAATCTGTGATTACCTATGTTTTTATATTCTAGGAACATCTGCATTTTTTGCAGAATTATTGGTTTTTTCGTATTGTTTTACTTTTAAATTTATTTACTAACCAGTGAGATGCCCCTAATTCAAACGAGAGGGGGATATACTGTTTTATCCATCTGCTGTTTGTTCATCTGTATGTTGGTAACACATTTCTGTCACATTCTTCTTAAATTGGCAACTATTATTTATACAGTTGCTTGAGATTTTAACACACTAATTGTATAGGCATATGACATACATGTATGGTGGGAGTCGTTTTTGTACAAATTAGATGTCACTTTCCTATGAAATGACAAATGTATTCTTAGACTTGAATTTAAAATAAATTTTCAATACAGTTTTCTCAGAAATTGCTCATCGCAGATGCGAGAGATTTTAACACATGTACTCTTTGTTTAGTGGTAGGCATTCCATTTAATGGGATTCATTTTTGAGCACATCTAATGTCCACTTTCTGTTACATTATGACTGTGTTTATTTTGTATATATTCACATCAGGGTGGGGTATAACTAGTGAGTACAGTGTATTGACTCGCAGATTTCTTGTTGTTTTAGACAAACCATCTGCCCCTAAGGGACCATTCAGTGTGTCCAATCTCACTGCTTCATCTGCTGACTTGAATGGAAGCCAACAACAAAAGATAACGGTTCTCCAGTCACAGGCTATGTTATTGAGTCCAGACCTAGCACCAGAGCAAGATGGAGCAAAGTGGCCAAGATGGATGACAACACCACCAAATACTCTCCCAAAGACCTCATTGACTATCTGTTCAGGGTGTCTGCTGTTAATGAGGAGGGACAAGTCTCACCACTAGAGACCAAAGAACCTGTGAGATTTAAGAGGAAGATAGGTAAGAGCTTACATATGTTGAAATGTATGATTAAGTGTGTAAGATAATGTATGATTACTGGTTAAATATCTTTGTTTCTCTTTAGATGTTCTATCTTCACCAAGACAAGTCAAAGTGTCTAAACTTGGTACCGATTTTGTGACACTGGATTGGAAATCACTGTCTTCAGATGGAGGCTCCAAGGTGACAGGGTATGTGGTGAAGCAGAAGAGAGGCTCTGATGGTGACTGGGAGGAGGTGGTCACTCTAAAGGCCATTGAGACGTCTTACAAGGTCCCCAAACTTGATGAAGACCAAGAGTATTTCTTTTCTATAACTGCCCTGAACCAGAACGGACAAGGAGAAACCTATGAACTGGACACGTCTGTTGTTCCAAAGAGACCTCCAGGTAAACTTGAGCTAAAACTCATTGTTTAAGCACTTCATACACTGTATTTACAAAGCTTAGTGTATGAATAAGGCTAACCAAAGTTTTGTATTTACATGATCTTTGATTAGGTCTGCCTGACTCTGCCATCAAAAGCACTGGGTTTATTTAGTCTGTAACAATGCCATTTCATGAAAACGTTTTCAATACACATCATGTATTTTGAGTTCTTTGATTTTTTTCTGTTGTTGAGATTTCTTTTCAAATGCATATAAAAAAATGTATTTTATGTGCATTTTCAGAAAAAGCGTCGCCACCGGTTGGTCCAGTCATACTCTCAGACATTCAGAAAACCTCTTTGGTGTTAGCCTGGAAACCCAGCAAGAATGATGGCAGATCTCCTCTAACAGCTTACTATATTGAAATGAGGGACCCTAATAATGGATCCTGGTCTGCAGTCACCAAAGTGACCCCAGACATCACCAGCTACTGTTTCTTATGATTTTGTTTTAAGATTGTCTAGAAATGGTGTTTGGAACTGGAGATGAAGAAGATCCCCCAAGCAAAGAACTTAAAAAGCAAAGAGGTATTTGTCTGAATTAAAACAGAAAGTAAATGAAAAACTAAAGTATAAGCTTCTGCCATACAAAATAGCCACGCAGAGAGTAATGCATGTTTATGTATTTTTGAAGCTGGGTTTTATGTCAATATGTTATTTGATTAAGGCAGTTGAACTTGTAAGTTGTAATTTGTTGTGTTACTTCCAGGTTTTAAAAGAATAAGTGGAAAAAGAAAACCTAATGAACAGCAGCTGAGAAAGCAGCAGTTAAGAGGCAAATGGGCCAGTTTTTAAATCTAAGGACCCTGCCAAAAAACATGACTGTGACCTGGCTCTTCAAAAAGAAGAGAGTTTGAAATATTGAACCTGGAAACAAGTCAAAGACTTTGTTAGAAATACAAACTTGAAGCTACTTAAACAGTAGGATTCAAAAATGAAATGTATGAAGTTTTTAGTGTAAATTGACTTGTTTCTATAATGAAAAGAAATTTTATAATATTCAGAACTAGAGACAGATCAGAAATGTAGTATATGTGCATTGATTTACTTGTTAGTTTTCTAGAGAGAGAGACAGAGGAGCTTTTGCTTTTGCTTTAAAAGTAATTTTTAGTATCTTTATAATGATTTTGAATATTCATTGTAATAGTGGTTGTCTTATGAAGAAATTTTTATGACAAGTAAAATAAGGCTGTAAGTTCAGCTGTTAGCCTTCATGATACACATAAACCTGATAAAAGCCTTTTTATAGTGACAGACTTGGTGTCTCATGTATATCATGTTGGACTGCCTAGTGACATGAATGCTAAAAAATTGATGAAAATAATGCCAGATCTTAGCTGTTATATACATGTATTTAATGATCTTTCCATATGAAATATTTACTACATATATGTACAATATCCTTAAGGATTTAACCATTTCATGCTCTGTTTTGCATGTACATGAAGTTAAAATGAAGGTGAATTTGGAATGATAAAGATCTACAGCAAGAGCGTAGTTGGCTAAGCTATTGTTAATTACGGTAAATGAATTCAGTCAATGTTATCTATTTTATATTAAGAATGAATTTGCTATGCTTAGTGTTCAATTAGCTCTTGTTTATATAAGAAATGTTATTAAAGTTGTATTTTGCCATTTAGTGTGATTTTCGTTTTGATTTCTTTTTCGGTCATTCTTTTTAAAACTAGTAAAGAGATGCATTTATTTATAATAATTTTTTGGTATAATAAAGTTTTGGGGATATTATAAGGAATCACCTTGTCTGTCCGTCTGTCTGTGCAATCATTTAGGTCCATATCTTTCTAATGGAGGAACATTACAATTCCCCACTTCACACAAAGGTTGCTTACAACCTGAGGGTGTGTTGTGATCTTGACCCAAGGTCATTTGTGCAAGTACAAGATCACTGGAAAGAAAATTGTATAATTTGTGTCTGGTCTTTATCTTTCTTATGGAAAAACAAGGGAAGTCCCTACTCCATAAAAAGATTGCATATGACCTGAGGGTGTGTCATGATCTTGACCCAAGGTCGTTTGTGCAAGTTGAAGGTCACTCCAAAAAATTGCATAATTCATGTCTAGGCCATATATTTTGTAATGGATAATGATTAGAAGCTGAAACTTGGCACATGGATTGCCTGTGACCTGAACATATCTCATGACCTTGAGCTTTTCTCATTTGTGGTTCAATGTTACTGGAAGGAAAATGGTGTATCCATTAATTAAAACTTTTTGATCAAGACGAGTAAATTCTTCATTAATACATTAGGCTTTTAATACCCCGCAACTTTGGTAAATCATATTTACCGAGTTTCTTCCCATATTGAAACTGCCGTTACTATTCCATAACATTATATGATTGCCTAAAATGTCCTGCTTTTGTTACTATACCCCAGGGGTGCGTTTTACTACAGAACTAGCGACTAAGTCGTAAATCTGTTAAGTCTCACAAAATGAATCTCGACAAATGGAATTGTTACGTTAACACTCCTGTCAAACAGTTTCAATATTTTAGGTACAGTGTATTTTTTTCTGGCATTAACTTAAAATTCTAAATAAATTTTGCATTATGTGCATTTTTAATTTTGGTCATATTTTTTAAGTTCTTTTGTTAAGCGCAGCCTTTTATATTTTTGTGTAGAACAGCAAAAAAAAAATTCATAGCGGGAGTTATCATTTGTGAGCTTGCTCAAAGTATCGCTAATTTAACATGAAACTGTCATGCGATCAACTATATATCAATGCGTAAATTACAAGAAATTTAGAGATTACGTAATAAAATTTGTATTGTTTATAGGCAGATGACGACCTATTACAGACTCTAGTCTCGTAAGTTTTGCCCCACGTTTTAATCTAAGTTAAAGGAAATCTTTTATGAAAATATAAATATTTACAAACATGTACATGTATTATGAAAAAAAGTACTTGGGCTTACAAGATAGTGCAGATGCCCATTGGTTTAATCACAAAATGCAATTTTTAAATTTCTATTTAGATTCACTTCTATAAATTCAATTGCAAACCTCTAGGCTCTTCTGTGGATTAAAAACTGTAACAGTATTAATAATAATAACCACATTTTAATGTGCATGGTCACAGCTCGGCTGGGTAAAGATCAAATAACCATTTTTTAGGCAAAATTCTTTTTGCCTGTGTGTGTATGTGCAATGAAGTCCTCATTTGTCCGCGTGTGTATCAAATTGGCCTTATTTGACTGTGAGTATATTAAAGTCCCCATTTGACAATTTGTGTATCAGTTTGAGCTCCACCCATGACTCCATGAGTGATCATAAAGTTACGCATGTTTATGTCAAACGAATTAAATCGACGCTGTCGATCAAACCGGTACTTAAAATGCCTGTACATGTTGTACATGTACTTTTCCAGCACACAATAGAAAAACTATTCCGGAAAAATAAGTTAACTATAGGACCAAAAGATAAGCCATGGTTTGATTCAGCTTTGCGTAATGAAATTACATGTATAATAAGAAAAATCTTCTAAACGTCAACAACAACAACCCCCCCCCCGTCATTTGCAAAAGAAATTAAAGATTTTCTACACATTGAGGTTTTTAAATTCTTACTTCCATGCAGTGTAATAACACATTGCCTTGATTAATATAGCAGGGGTATGTTGTTTACATCGATTTCTCATTGCTCATTTTGAGAGCCTGTTTTCTACATGTATATGAGCGCATTTATTTTAATGTTTCAAGTTTTCGTAAATATGGTTAATGAAACAGTTACATTAATCATTCACATCCATGGAATAAATTGAAACAGCCGTGCGTTCATTTGTTTTTTATTTAAAAAGTGCAAAATCTTGTGTGCGTGTCTCTATTAGGTGCCTTGTTTACGAATTTCAACCCGTCTTGCCCTCAAGAATAACAATCACGTGCACGTGATTCAACTCTATTCACATTCACGCTTTTAGCATACCTATTCCACATCGTGATCGAAAATCAAATCACGTATGTCTCGTCAAAATCCTTTTTGTGGGTGCAGTTTGATGCATTGGACAAGGAGGACCCTATCAAATATTGGTACTGCCAGTTCAAGTCTGGAGCACGCTTAGTGAGCAGCTGTGCGCATGTTGCATAAGTACGCATGCTGCATCAGTACTGTGGTACACAGAAATTCAGAGACATGCAATGTACTTCAGAGTCAAATTATGCCCGTTAGTTTTCTGGACTGTACCTACACTGATTTTTTAGAAGTGATAATACTGATATTCAATTACAATTTTTTAAAACGATTTATTCCCTATACAAAGAGCGTAGTTCAATTTAGCCGCATATTTGTCGGAACACTCAGATTTTTCAAAATTATATGCTTAATAAAATAAATTCTAGAAATTCACGGAAGTATAATAAGATCTAATTATCTCTAAAGAAAAAGGGGTTCTGTAAACTATGGAAAATATTGTATCCATTGTCAGGCGTTCTGTTTACATCTTCGATTTGCATTTTAAGCGTACAATTTAATCCAACGAATTATTTGCCGTTAAATAATTTCAAAGACATCTCGTAAGTCAAGCAGTAAAAACAAAATCTAAATTTCTATTATACTCTGTCGGTCTCAAGCTTAAAAAAGGTGAGGTGGGTTTTAGATTGCTTTCTTTGGTATCACTTAAAGAAATGATACATGTATACACCTCGAACACACGCTAAATACTCATGCATACTTTTCGCACGCTCGAATGACGCCCCGCCTTTTTATTCAAATAATACAATGACCTACATAGCCGTAACGGCTAAGTTTGCACTGAAGTATACAATTTTTGTGATCGGCTTCGGTCGATCACAGTGCATCCGGCAAACTTAACTATCTGCGCATACATAACGTCTCGCGCTACTTTATTAACTATATGCTATGTCAGCTTCGTATTAATCCTTATTCGATACTTTTATAACTAAGAAACATTATTTTGATGCATTTATCTTGACATTTAAACATTAATCAATTTACACAAAACATTTATCAAGTTATACACAATGATTCAGAATTTCACTAAATGTTTATATTTCTTTCCATGCGTAAGCCGAAGCACGACCTTGCTATTTCGGACCCCCCCCCCCCCCCCCAAAAAAAAATATAAAAAATATTGGCGTTTAAAAAAGGGAAAAGATCGCAGTGTTTAGAGGATTCATTCTTTGCAAAGAAATTCGTGTATGAAAAGACATTGTAAGAAAACTATGATTTTTGTTATGTTATTATACAGCATAACATTTAAGCCGCATTATGTTCTTTAATAATTCTTTTATAAGACACTAAGTTCAAAATAAGAATAAGATTTAAAAAAAACCAACATGAATCCAAAGGAAGGAGGATCGCTCTTCTGCCTTCGACTTTCACTCTTTCTTGTATACTCGAGCTTTGCGGTCGCATCTTTGCAATATCGCAAATTCATACCCGCATGAATCACCAAAGTAAGCATTTTATTGTTTAAGTTAAGGTGGTATGAGGCACCTGGCGATATTAATGTGAATAAAAGTACATTATAATCAAAATGCTTTCATCGGTTTAGAATTTTTAAATTGTACAATATTTGCCAATACGTTAATTAAATTTTTTTGGAAAGGTAAAAATTGTAAAAGCCTCGAAGGATACGAACTCATGACGTACAGATTCGCAACCGACGCTTTAATTGATTGTGCTAAGCTGTTAGGTACATACTTGTGAAAGAAAAATTATATAGAATTAAATTGAATTTTTTGTTTATTTCGATAGGAAGCACGTCGCAATATGGAGGTGTTCCATACCACCTTAAAAGAAAGATGTAAATATAACCACGCGGGTTATGTATTTTTTCTCCAATGTCGCTTCCTTCATTCCCGCGTAAATCATCAAAGACAGCATTATATTGTTTAAGTGAAAATAATTAGCAGAGATTTTTTAAGAAATATATAATTTTGAATTTGGAGGCATCTGCCCCCCCCCCCCCCCACACACACACACACACACATACTTTGTAAAAAAATGGTATACATTTGGAAATGAACAAAATAAGCACTATAATGCAAGTTTGAGTAACTTTCAGACCCGATTGGCGAATTATGTTTTTTTTGCTTGTGAATTGTGAAGTCTGCCCCCCCCCCCCCCCTCCACACAATTTCAAAAAAAAAACGATGCTACGTGCCTGAGCTGTGTGTATATTTTTTACCGTAATTTAATGTGTTTTTCAGTTATGTACTCACGAAGCGATTGGTAGTGGACTTTGGTTACTAAATTTGAGACATACTGATTCTCAGTTGGCAGTGTGTGTACGTATATTAAAGTCCTCATTTGACGGTATATGTATCAATTTGACCTCATTTGAGAGTGCATATATATATAAGAGTTTTCATTTTGACGGTACATTCTCTAAAAAATTTACGTTCGATCTCCGTGCGTTCAGTCGAGCGTCGCTAACCGTGCGCTCTCCGTTCACAAAGCGCTCGCGCTTACCGTTCATAAGGCGTTCACCATTCGCTCATCGTGCGTTCAACTTGTGTTCTCAAATCGTTCACTCAAAGTTTATTAGTCATTGTCATTCGGAACTCCGAAGTGAAAAGATCGTTCTCAGAAAAAAAAGAAGATATGAAAACACTTGTATGCACGCGATGAAATCAAATTGAATTAATTCAGCGAGATCATCAGAAGCTGGAGTAACTATTGTAAAAACTAAAAACTTAAACCTACTACGAATTGTGCCGATGTCATATAACATCAAAGCCTGCCTTCAAAATACGCTAAATGTACATGTATCCGGGAATCGTTACACGATTGACGAGGTACATTGTTTTGTTTTTATCTTCATAATGCTTTATTTACATTATCATCTGCAATACAAATGAATGTAAAATGAATCAAGTTTTCCAGTATGTCCAAGATCCCAGCGTGTTGTTAATTTTTAATAAATATGACGCAATAAAGAACACGTAAAATAAAAAGCCTTGAAAAAGATACAATATTTTTATAATTTATATTAAAGAATGATATATGTTTAAGTATATTTTCATATACAATAATATGCAATGCAGTTTTAAGATATTTTTAATAGCTCGCAAACATATATCGGTAAATAAAATGGGTTTTTTTCCCGCGATCTTGTCTTTATTTACTTCTTTGATATAATTCAAGGCCCGATTTAAAAAATAATTCTCATAAAGAATTTAAAGTACAATACATGTATTAAATTTATATTTTCTAATATTTAATGTATAGTCTAAAAATGTGCTTCTTTTTAAAAATTGTTCCCTCCCACGACAGGAGAGAGATAAAGAAAGAGAGAAAGGTGTAAATGGAATTTAACACAAACGAACATGTATATCAATTACACTATCTCATCACAATTCATAAAATTTCAGTTTACATAAAATTAATCGTTTAATGATAATGCTTAAATTCAATCAATTAGTTACAGGCAAGTCCACGTACTCCAGTCAATCAAAATCAGTTGTTCATTCCACAACAAATTACCACGTGCTGTATGAAGTACGAGAGACACTAAAAAATACATAGAAAATGTCGCTGTCTGCAATTTATCCACCAACATACACATATAATCAGAAGTCGATTCTCTCATGTATGTTACTTTGGTATTATCTACTGTGCATATTTCTAAATTTTCAAAATTTGTATTTTGAACGTAAACTTCCATATAAGCAATGTATAAATTGACCTTCAAAGGTTTTTGCATGAAAAATGGCCTTAAAAACGCAGTTTGAAAACAAAGTGCGTTGATTTCGTCCCAAATTTTACGCACTTTGAAAAAAATTTTCATTGTGCTTAATTTTTTCAAAGTGCGTTGCCACAAACCAACGAACCGGAAGGAGGGGGTACACTAAGTTACATCTAAAGATGTTACTAATGCAACAACTCGTGCCGAGCAAAACTGTTGAATTTGTCTTTAAAGAACATTACTTGGAAATAATACTTGAGGAAGATGCTGCATAGAAGATGTAGCTATTTCTTTATAAGACAATACCATATACACTGATCAGGGTTTTCAGCTGTGGGGCTACATTTCAGTAACGACACTTTATTTCTTAAATTTCATTTCATAATATGTATAATTTACTCCAATGGCTCTTATTATCCAAAGAAATGAGTTGTAAGTAAACGCATTTGAAGTAATTGCATTGTTAAAAGTGAACTGAGAAATACAAGATGATTTTTTTAATGATAGGAACTAACATTGCGTCCACATATCATGTTGCTCAAACAACGACTATGACATAGTTTATTCTAACTTTACACGTTACGTGTATTGACTACAGAACCAAAGCGATGCATGAGAAAAAAATAACAAGTGGCTTGAAGTCATTGACCAGAACGGAAACTGACATGCTTTTTGTAAAGACTGAGACCAATGCCAGTTCTATATTTCAACGATATATTTACAAAGAAGTGTTCTTGTACGTATAAGCTGAATACTGTGGAATCATTGTATAATTACTATAGTACATATGGTGATGTGCTAATAGCTGGTGACTTAAATAGTAGTTGCTACCAATCATCCGGAACCTCAAACGAATGAAAGCACCTGGCCTAAACAAGATCACGTACGAACATATCATCTTCGGTGGAGAATTAGCAACCCAGGTCGTTGTCAAACTATTTAACGAAATCGTCATCCAAGGTAGTGTGACCCAGGGAAAAAGTATAATTCGATCGGTATTCGTTTTACAAGATTTATTAAAACTCCGCAAACTTATTACACTATTCCGCGAGGTCGGGAGTCGGTGATACGGGCGCCTTAACCGTCGCTCTCCAACTGCCGAATAATTGAAAATGGCAACCAATTACATATAGATAACAAAACATTTTTAACAAAAGATAATAATAGAAAAGTAAATATAGAGCGTTACTTCAAATTAACGGACTACTAAGATAAACTGTGAGTCAATTAGGGGTGTCCGGATCAAAGTCACTCAACGCCAGTGACAGGGGAAAAGGTGTCATGTCCAACGGGAACATTTCACACGGTGATAGAAGAATCCCTTTTTCTTGGAAGAAGGGCTTTATAGTCCCCTTATTCAATGGAGCAGACAAACCAAAAACTTCATGTAATAGTTACAGACCGGTCGCTTTATTATCGTGTTTCCTCAAAATATTCGAAAGTGTTCTCAACAACAGTATAAAACAACATATTATTGACTCCAGTCTGTTTCCTTGTACGCAACAACAGGGATTTCAGGGAAAACTCGGCTGCTTAACAGCCTCCTTTAATTTACATGAAACTATTTATCAAAACCTGGAACAAGGAAATCGTGTGTATGTCATCTTTCTGGACAGTACCAAACCTTTCGATTCTGTGTGGAGGCATGGGCTCCTAGTTAAGCTCTTTAACATGGGTATAAAGGGACAATTGTGGTCTATTCTACATAACTGTAATAACGACACTTGTAAATCAAACACAGTCTAGATGGTTTCCAGTGCAACAAGGTGTTAGATAAGGGGGTGTTTTGTCGACCTTTTTCTATCTAGTATACATTAACGACTTGATTTTAGCTCTTGAGCAGTCATCTTAGAACACAGGGATACTTAATATTACAAGTAACTGTCCTTAATTGGCTGATGACATCTCGTGCATTTGTTTAACGCCACGATCACTACAGAACATGCTTAATATCGCTTATGAATACACTACAAAGTGGCGGTTTAACTTTAACGCGTCAAAATCGTGCGTCCTCGAATTTCACCCCAACTAACGGAAACCAAATTTGGATCATTTGTGGTATTTAGTCAATGACACGATTTCCCCAAGACACATATAACAACTTAGGTATTCTAGTGAACAACAAGTGTAACTTCTCTGACCGCATCAATTCTGCTTGCCGCAAGGGTAATAATACCTTTTACGCACTTTCAGATATTGGTTCTCCCTACCTTAATCCACTGACAATAGCACATATATACAAAACTGTAGTAATACCCTCTATGCTTTACGGATGCGAGCTTTGGAACAACTTGTCAGCGAAAAATACTCAGCGGTTACACGTATTCCAACACTCGGTGTGTAAAACGGCGCAAACAAGGTCCGATATTTGCGAAAGCCTCTTTGGTGTGTACCCCATCAGTTCTGAAATTGACAAAAGAAAGCTCATCTTCTTGGGATGACTTTGTCTTCTAAACTACGAGATTCTAGCAAACAGGATTTTCTTAACCCGCCATTTCTCCTTCCTAGAAAACCTATCTTAATATCAACTTGGATTTATACCGACATTCTGATTTTGCTGACAGAATATAACCTCCAAGAATTTTTACAACAGTGGTTGGATACTGGAACATTTCCCAATAAGCAAACCTGGAAAATAATCGTGAATCAAGCATTTAATCAACGTCACAGAACTCTCCGACAATCCCGCATTTCCGCTGATCCCGGATTCTCACGATTTTTAGCTATATTCCAAGACAAGGATCCAGCTAAGTTTTCAAATTGGCGTTTTCCTACAAATTGCTAAGAAATCTCTCAGTGTAAATTTATCTGCAAATTAATTTCGGATCAACCTTACAAAAACCTAGATACATGTCAATTATGTGGCGCCATACTTTATGATTTCTTCACTCATGTAACATGTTCCTGTTCTGTAACCTACATGTACGCAATCCGTAATGCCTGGTGGTCAGAGATCTCGAACTTATTTAGTGTCTATCTCTGCAGCGAACTCTGTGCTCTCTCATACGATGACCTTTTTAAAGCGCTAAGCATAGCTCAGCGCTTTATTGTCGTTAGACTTCTATTTCCGGTGCAAGGAATAACTGCCCTCTATGAGCAGAAATATACATCATTTAAACTGGTAAGAGGTATAGGGAACCAGTTATCTGGGTAACGGAAATGGCCGAGTAGATACGATTGGTTTGCGGGGCTTACGTACATCAGCACGGGATGCTACGCGGTGATGAAAAAATATAGTGCGTATTCAGAAGCTAAAATATAGAAAAATAAAATCGATTCTTTGCAAGAAAATGTCAAAAACTGTGATAAATTACTGTTCAAAAGGTATAATTCGTGATTTTAACATATCTTTTCTCAGGCAAGTATCCATATACAAGTCGTGTTCAGCTTTAATTCACATCATCTTAAGAAAGTAACATATCTTTAAAAAAATCTGGCCTTCGATACTTTAAATTGATATTCATTAAACATAAACCAAAATTTCAATAAGGCTCATTTCCGTCTACGCTTGCACACAGTAAATTTTCTTAGAACTAAGCTAGGTTAGCGCTTTTCAGTACTTTCAGTACTTTGATTTTGATACTCCTCGGTCGCAAAACGTGTGCGCATTTAGATGAAAATGACACAAGCAATTTCCAAAAACTCAATTATCATCTAGTGCTAGACTGTGCCTCGCTCTACTATCGAACCCTGTATCACGAATCGTCCGCTGACAACGTCAGCAACTCGAACAAATCTCAGAAATGTATTTATTTACTTATTTACATACTGTGTGTAGATATATATATATATATATATATATATATATATATATATATATATATATATATATATATATATATATATATATATATATATATATATATAATAGTTGTATATAGATTAACCTAATATATTGTATGATGTTATATTACTAATATATTTTTGATATGCATGTGTTAACAATCTCTGGAAAGAGGAAATAAAGAATGAATGAATTTACTAAGATTGCATTGGATCATGTTTGTCGTATAAATAGGACTTCGTACACAAACTGCAATCTATCAACGTTGTTTTACAATAATGTAAAATAATACTTTCATCAGTCATTGTAATAAAAACAAAATAATATATAGACAGTTGATTAATACAGTGCAAGAAAAGTAACAAATACGCCGTAAATCATCTTCTAACGAGTACTGTAATTACATAGTCAAACTAATACACATCAAATGAGGACTTTGATACACACTGTCAACAGAGGTCAAATTGATACACATACCGTCAAATGGGGACTTTAATATACACACTGTCAACCGAGGTCATATTGATACACACACCGTCAAATGGGGACTTTGATATACACACCGTCAAATGAGGACTTTGATATACACACTGTCAACCGAGATCATATTGATACACACACCGTCAAATGGGGACTTTGATATACACACTGTCAACAGAGGTCATATTGATACACACACCGTCAAATGGGGACTAAAACAAACGAATGCTGAACGAATGAAGAACGAACAGACTGTGAACGGTATCTGAACGCTAAACGGAATTTGGTGAACAATGATTATACGGAGCGCGCGAACGAAGAACAGACTCTAGCGCTTGGGACGGTGAACGTACGATAAACGCTAGATGAACGTTTGATTTGGAATACATAGGGTGTTTTAATTGATTGTACATATGTTATAATTATGAATAGATAGATAAATAGTATTTAAGAGGGCTGGATGGTAGTGGCCATTTTTAGACTTTATTAATTTCCTAGGAAGAAGAGCTATGTATAAAGATATAGAAAAATATTAAAATTTTAAAGCTAAAATATATGGATTTTTTTTTTTACTAAATGATAGTTTACAACAGAACAAATCATATCTAAAAACTAAAGGAAGATCTGACCACCCAGCCTTCTTGATAAGACATATATTAAGCATCAATATTGTTGTCAGCAGGCATTTATACTACAAAAATATACAAATTACCACCTGAGATTTTAACCTCGACACCAAAGACACGATTTGATTCATGACAAGGTGTTTCTTTGACTGAATACATGAGATGGGTTTTTTTTAAATCAAAAATGCAACACCTTCCTTACCAATGAAACAAACGTTGTTAGCAGTGCTATCAGTATTGTTATCCACTTTTACAATACTAAAATAGTTTTTGTGTATTGAATCAAAATACATTTTGACATTTTGAATGTCTTTCAACTTGTGTTCTGTTACAATAGCAACATCGCATTGTGTGTCATCTAAGAGATTTGACAGACATATTGTAGACGACATAGCGCCCCTTACATTCCAAGACATAATGCGCATAGTATGAGAGGATACAATATACAGGCAAAGAAGTAATGCAGGAAACACAAGTGTTACTAAATATCTACCCATAGTTGTAATATAACAATGTCTAAGGAGATTGTTTTATAACAGTTAGTCTCGATAATCGTTTTTTTTCCGTAACGACTGGCGGACCAATCACGGTCGCGTATTTCACGTCGGTTTTCACTACGGGAGTTTGACTCGTCATCATCACAATCGCGCGCGTTCCAACGGGCTTCCCAGTCTCGGTTACTGAGCCACTTGCGACACCTTACCCCCGAAGGCCAAACGTCTCTATTCTGTCTGCCGGGCCAAGTATAACGTTGATCTTAGCGGTCAGCTGTGATCGGGTAGATCGGGGTTTGAATAGAATCATGTGCGTAACTTTGACACATTTGCTTTCAATGTAGTTAAATATTCCATCCTTTGTTGATTCACTATTAATAACGGAGAGGAAATACCTCGCATTTCGTTTGTAGTTGACCCCTTTAAATACGTCGTTTTTATTGCTAGATTGAACACTATCATTAAGATGAACGGAATGCAGGTTAACATCAGCTGACAGAGCACTGCGAACTTGATGTTGCTGTGGCTGTGTTTGTGTTTTTCGGGTACCGTGTTTTTCAGTCTTGGGTGGATGCTTTAACTGATTTCCGTGATCAGTGCATGGTTTACTTTTACTCGTGGGGATTTTGGGATTTTGCGCATTTCGGCAGTTTTAATACGATTTAATTTATCGTCACCAATGGGCAAATGTGGAGGGTACTCGGTAGATTGCTTTGGTTAAACGAGGTTGGACTTGATGTAGTCCGAGGTGCACTATTTGTGTCTACTCTGAATGGTGAGGATGGAGCGAGGGTTTCCGTTTGTTGACTGGCTAATACGCTTGCATATGATTTCAGTAGAGGCTGGGTGGTCAGATCTTCCTTTAGTTTTTAGATATGATTTGTACTTTTGTAAATTATCATTTAGTAAAAAAAAAAGCCATATATTTTAGCTTTAAAATTTTAATATTTTTCTATATCTTTATACATAGCTCTTCTTCCTAGAAGATTAATAAGGTCTAAAAATAGCCACTACCATCCAGCCCTCTTAAATGCGATTTATCTATCTTTTCATAATTATAACATATGTACAATCAATTAAAACGCCCGATGTATTCCAAATCAATCGTTCATCTAGCGTTTATCGTACGTTCACCGTCCCAAGCGCTAGAGTCTGTCCTTCGTTCGCGCGCTCCGTATAATCATTGTTCACTAAGCGCTCACCAAATTCCGTTTAGCATTCATATACCGTTCACAGTCTGTTCGTTCTTCATTCGTTCAGCATTCGTTTGTTTTAGTCCCCATTTGACGGTGTGTGTATCAATATGACCTCTGTTGACAGTGTGTATATCAAAGTCCCCATTTGACGGTGTGTGTATCAATATGATCTCGGTCGACAGTGTGTATATCAAAGTCCTCATTTGACGGTGTGTATATCAAGGTCCCCATTTGAAGGTATGTGTATCAATTTGACCTCTGTTGACGGTGTGTATATCAAAGTCCCCATTTGACGGTATGTGTATCAATATGACCTCGGTTGACAGTGTGTATATTAAAGTCCCCATTTGACGGTATGTATATCAATATGACCTCTGTTGACAGTGTGTATCAAAGTCCTCATTTGATGTGTATTAGTTTGACTATGTAATTACAGTACTCGTTAGTAGATGATTTACGGCGTATTTGTTACTTTTCTTGCACTGTATTAATCAACTGTCTATATATTATTTTGTTTTTATGACTGATGAAAGTATTATTTGATATTATTGTAAAACAACGTTGATAGATTGCAGTTTGTGCGTACGAATAAAGTCCTATTTATACGACAAACATGATCCAATGCAATCTTAGTAAATGACATACTAGTAGGTGTTTACATATCATTTTTTAGAAAGAAATGATTTTATCAAGAATAGGTGTCAATAGTTCTGTCAAAATATACAGATATATAATGTTTTCAAAATTTGCGTTGATAAGTAAAAAGATTGGAAGGCCAGTAAAATTCTATTGTTTTTACTTTTATTTTTCATAGAATATTTAAAACTCGGATATCATGACAGATCAAAATTTTGCATTTTGACTATAATTACTTTTGCGAAAATAGAGGTCAAACCGAGAAAACTTAAGTCATTTCATTGACATACACTAGCTGTATATAAAACCATTGGTTTTATTTAAAAGTGTTAGTATTTCACGGAAAGCAACGCATTTAATTTTTATTTGTTTGTTTATTTTGCTCAAAGACAGATACGTTGCTCGCACTTTGTCTCATTTATAAGACATGGCCAATATTAAAAGTACAACTAATAAAAGGCCAAATAACTCCACAGAAAGTCTCGTTCCTGTAATGTTCTCAGTTACCACTGTGTATAAGGTGTCCTCAATTGATCTTGTGTATCTTGTGGTCTTTAGTAGGCAGGATGTATCTGAACCGGAAATCCTCACTTGCAGGTGTTTTGTCTTATTATTAAATACTTGTGAAATCAAAATTTCAAATAGCACATGTCAATAGTAATAGTAAAATAAATACGTAGCAGAAAAATCATTGCAAAATACCAGCTAGAAAAGGGGGTTCCCATTCGCCTGTGTTACGTTAGAGGACCCAACTTGAAGGTTCTTACGCGTATGTGTGTGTGTGTGTGTGTGTGCGTGTGCGGATTTCTTTTTATCTAAATAGTTATTAATCTATAAAGATTGAGACTTTTCAGTTAAAAAGGATTTTAAGAATACTAGTATTTCAATTTCTGCTATGCAATTTGTGATTGGTTACTTTAACGTGATAGACTTTAAATGCTGCGATATGATCTATCGGCATGCCATTAAAGGAAAATCTTTTATTATACATGATATAATAATTACTTGTACTAGTATTCGTTTAAAGTTAGCAATTATTGATGGACATTTGAATAAAAGTTCATTAATTCAGTGGCTACTTAATGTGTGTCAGTTTAAACTGCATGGAATACAAATTACTGTAAAGGGTTCCAACCCATTTTCTATTGAAATATTGTCAATAAAAGTCATGCCGATGATGGACCAACTTCAACTTGGAAACCTAAGTATGAACATAACTATTGTTGCAATTGGACGCAAAAACCAAAGCGTGGACTAAGTGGTGATGAGACGTGTAAATTTCAGATAAAAATAATTTTAGAATAGATCGTTTGGCAAAGTTTGTCAGGAAATCGACCACTTATTTGACAATTTAACAAAACAAGACACTCATTGGTCACTTCACTCACCAGAGCAATGACAGCTATGATCGATAAAATCAGATTTTGAGAGTCAAATAAAAAACACCTGGATAATGTAGTCTATTTAAAAAATTTCAATTTTTTTATCCTTGATATTATGTTTATCATTGAGTCCCTTTAGTAACAGGACGGTTTAATAGTCACATCACAAATTGATCATTGTAATTCTCAAAAAGATCTAAATCAAATAGGATATAAAACTACAGCAAACTTGTAAAGCCCAAGAATTGTACAGGGGTTAAAGTCTGAACAAATTTAAAGATACTAGTATTTCAATACAATATTTCAGTACATGATCTATGTTTGCATGAACTTGAGCTTTCATTTCAGGTGAGCTAAACAGTTGGTCCTTAGGATATATTGTTGTTTAAAAAAATGTTGGGCATTCATCTATCGCTGGTACTTGTTTCGTCTACGAGAAAACAATACACTACAATCGAAGAATGCAATGATTTATATCAGTTTGATGCATTTTTTTGTCTTTTGCTGACGAAGACTAAAGTCTCAGAAGATTTGGAGGGAAATCCGGAGATTAATTTTAACGTTCGGTTCATTTCATTTCAAGAAGCATCGTCATATCAATTCATAGTATGACTATTGTGTTCATGTCACGTGCCTATCTCAAAAGTGATTGGTACAAATACGAATTGCAAATGGCTATCACAGAGGAGCCATTCGTAGGTGAACTGAAAGGTAATAATGACAGTGCTTGAGAATATTCACCAAAAAGAACTTTCTCTGGAGGTCCTGCAGTATTACCAAAAGAACAGTTTAATCAACAAACCTAACACGGAGGAAGAATTAAATCTGTACTGGAAAATGATCGAAAAATTGTTTTTAATTTTTAACAATTATATATGAAATACTGTAAAGCGGTAAAGTTATAGACGATTGCATGAGTAAAGCCTGTTAATGTACGTGCGATTTAATTATAAAGAGGGGAAACAGCTTTCAGTTGTAAGATCTTTAAATCCTGCCTATCTGATTGTGTATGAAAGTACAATGTATACATGAAAATATCGTGTTAAATAATAACATACCTATTTATAAATCTAATTTTTTTACATGTCCAAAATAGGGAATTAAAGCAGGAAAATATTTATGAAGGAAAAATAAAAAAACAAACCACACATATTTCCTTGCACTACAAACCTTAAGCTTTTGTTATATTTCACAAATTAAAGCCTTTGGCACAGGAAATGAGATGACCATTATTTTGTTTAATTTAGGATTAAACAGCAAGAGGATATGATCTTCACGGGTCACATGATCAAATCCTGTCAAGACCGAAGAGCTTCTCAAAATATTTGATCACGTATATACCGACTAAGTTCATATCCTAAAGGACTTCATAACATTGCCATTAATTTCTTATCTTTGCATTTGAGAAAAGCAAATACGTAGTTCAAAATTATTAAAATCCATTGTTATGTTTAAAATAATGCATCAGGCAAACGATTTGCGCAAGGAGTACTCATTATGGCGATGTTAAAGGTCATACAGAATTGAACTTTTCTACTATTCTAAAGGTTCATTTAACGAAACATTTCCAAATGTAAATATAAAGAATTGAACCTCCATAGGCTCATCATCGTTGATACCCAAAGACGATTGCGTCTTTTACTTAAACGCGCTGATAGGTAGATATTAAACTTAAACTTTGACACAATATACTTTTGGCAATAACCTAATACCGTTATTTAATGAAGAAAATATGAATATTTTTGTTTTAAATTTTGATCATTTACTTCGCAGATCTCTTCGTCTTTTAAAAAAATGTGACGATCACGATCATTAATTTCTCTTAATGATTAATACTGAAATCACAATTAAGTATTGTAACAGTTACT
Organism: Magallana angulata; assembly: GCF_025612915.1. Taxonomy (NCBI): domain Eukaryota; kingdom Metazoa; phylum Mollusca; class Bivalvia; order Ostreida; family Ostreidae; genus Magallana; species Magallana angulata. Next base: position 40,360,450 of record NC_069111.1, read on the forward strand.
GAATCTATTTCAAGGTTTATTTGACACGTTATTTCATTTGCATAACAAATGCATTTGGTTACATTGGTAAAATTGATCTCCTTATTTTCGTTCAGTTGAATTGACTCAGACTACGACATTGCTACATGATGTCAAGAAACTTTTATTTACAGATTTTAGCTGAGATATTATTTCTTGAACAATAATCATGAATTTTTTCATATTGTTTTCTCGACTGATTTTCAAATCATAAACAAAATATTCCTATTGTGTTTTATGTGGTATTCAAAACAGTCATGAAAATAAACTAAATCTACTAGTTAATCGGTCGGAACAAGTTGGAATAACCGATTATTCTCTTTCTCTGAATTTACAGACTGCCAGTAAACTAAACTAAAATTTCTTTCAGAATCAATTCATTTCATTTTGTAATGCATGAGAAAAGATAACATCTGTTGTTCAGTGCTACTGAATTTATTCAATAAAATATGTTAATTTAAATAAAATTAAATAGAACATATCTGGAAGATAATAACGATACGTTTAAACTGAGAACCAAAACACGTTGATGATTTCAGAAATGGAATCTACCCTGTCGATTATTATACATGTGTCTACTATCAGAGCATTAGTATTATTTTATCTAATAAAGGAAGATTTGTAAATTATATATCTAATTAATAATGAATTTGGTTGTTCCTTGATGTATAAATTATATTAAACCAATTCCCAAAATAATTCACAGGAAACTCGTCAATTCGTGAAAAGAAACACTTGCTCTTAGCAATCCGAGGAAATCGTTTACCATCATAAACTGGAAACATCAAATTGGTTGTTTAAAAATGTTTAGATTACCGTCGGTTGTTTTCATATTCACCAAAGTTGCTTCGGTGGCCTGTTTTTGCAACATCACATACAATTCATCCGATGTAGTTGTGACTTGTAATACATTTTTTAATGCGTCTGTTATACCTAAAAATGTTACAGTGCTGAATTGCCACGTCAACAAGGTCGTCTGCAACCCAAGTGTGTTTTGTAACCGGGATTTCGAAAAAATGCGCGCCATCAACATTTCACACAACAACTTGGAAAATATACCAATGGGTTGCTTTTCATCGTTTTCAAATTTAGAATGGTTAACAATATCAAACAATGCAAAACTGGGTTTACATAACTTGTTTCATGCAGCCTACGGAATCGACAGGACCAAAATTAAACATATTTTTGCAAGCAATATCAACCGCGTTCAGGTTACTATTCCATTTCCGAGGAATATTTCAACATTGCTTACAAAGACTTCACTCCAAACTTTTCATATTGCATACAACGATATTAAGACTATGGAACAAGGTGGCATCTACTTCTGGCCAAGGACATTGCTAGAACTATCTGTTCGCGGAAACCGATTTGATTTAGATTACTATATGTTAGAAATTGTCAACCTCAACAAGTTACGGAAACTTGACTTTAGTGAGCAATGTTCAACGCGTAGATACTTTTATGGAATACGACGACACACTTATTTGGAGATAGATATGAACAACAAAACCGGCCATTACTGCAAAGATATAACTGTAGGATACCTAGTTCATGTGACTTCATTAAGTCTTAAAACCTTAATCGCAACAGGCATGGTATGGGGGACTCCTTGCATTCCGCGTTTGAACATTGCAAATCACAGTCAACTAGAACACATAGACTTTTCCAGGGGTGAATATTATGAGTGGATAGGTCCCATTGATGTTAATCCTCAATTCAACAGCATAAAAACATTTGACTTATCACACAGCCAATGCCGTTTTATCAAGAATGGTTTTTTCAAGAACTTAACACAGCTTACAACACTAAACATCAGCTATAATTTACTTGGTCCTTTCATGGCCACAAATGAGGCAAAAAAAGTTTTCCAAGGGCTCAAATCTTTAAAATATTTGAAGATGACAAACAACTTTATAAATCATCTCCACAAAAACCTGCTGAAGGATAGCATGTTTTTAGAGGAGCTTTACATTGGCAGTAACGAGATAGAGTCATGGACTTTAGATATAAGTCATCTGAAGTTTTTAACTTTAATTGATTGTTCCGGCAATAAACTCGCAACTCTTCCGAAATCAGTCAGAGATAGGCTGGACACAACAAGTCAAAACAAAACGGTAAAAGTGAATCTTCTTCATAATAAGATTTTATGTTCTTGCGAAAACTTGGATTTTCTAGAATGGTTGTTTACATCGAAGGTGGATATTTTAAAAACTGAAGAATGTACGGGTATTAAAGGCAACATAACATATGGGTATCAGTATCTGAAGGAAGAATGTGGTAAGGACCAACGAGAATGGCTGTATCCTGTTCAGACTATTTGTCTTCTCTTCATTCTGTCTGTCATCGCTCTTGTTGTATACAAGAAACGTTGGGCACTCATCTATCGCTGGTACTTGTTTCGTCTCAGACGGAAACGATACATTCCAATTGGGGGATGCAATGATGGCTATCAGTTTGACGCGTTTCTGTCTTTTGCTGACGAAGACAGACCATTCGTTGACAGAGTGTTAGAGGAGTTAGAGGGAAATCCGGAGCTTAGACTTAACGTTTGCGTTCATTTCAGAGACTTTATTCCTGGAAAATCTATTTCAAGGAACATTGTCTCGGCGATTCATTCCAGTAAGAAGACAATTGTGTTCATGTCACACGCCTATCTTAAAAGTGATTGGTGCAAATACGAATTGCGAATGGCTATCACAGAAGAAAGCCACATGAATCGTGAAGTTGTCATAATGACAGTGCTTGAAGATATTCCCCAAAAAGAACTTTCTCTGGAGGTCCTGCAGTATTACAAGAAGAACAGTTACATTAACAAACCTAACACGGAGGAAGAACTAAAACTGTATTGGAAAATATTAGAAAAATTGTTGTAAATTCCTGACATTTTTATATTAAGTAAGATACTTTAAAACATGTAAGCCTTACATGTGTAATGCCTGTATAAAGTATGTGCAATTTGAGTTATGATGACAGAAAGATAGAAAACCTTGGAGAGTTAAAAGCGTTGTATGATCTTTAAATCCTACTACGCATATCTGCTTGTGTGAAAGAAGTACGATTTACAAGAGCATACCACATAAATTAATAAAATACCAATAAATTGAATTTTTTTTAAAAAAGGAAAAAAAGTTCAAGTAGGAAATTTTAAACAAGAAAATAATTTACGAAGGGAGAATAAATTTCCTTACACTACAAACTTCCGTCATATTTTACAAAAGCTGTTAGAACAGGAAATAACATAACCATTAATCAGTTGTAGTTTAATTATGAAATTAAAAACCAAGTTCAAAAGTTAACTGCGATATGAACTTGATGGGTCACACGATCAAATCATATGTGAAGCCCGAACAGCTTCTCATACATTAAGTTCATATCCCAATGAACTTAATAACATAGCTGTTTATTTCTTATATTTAAATTTGAGAAAGGCAAATAGTTAAGATAACGATCATGTTTTTATGTTTACAATGATCCAACAGTCAAACGAATAGCGTGTGCGGTAATCATTGTGGCGTTGTTAAAAGGTTCACACAGAATTGAACTTTTTTGCTATTCTATAGGTTCATATAAGGAATTTGCAAATGTAAAAATAAATTGAACCTTTTTGCTTTTTATAAGGAAACATAAAAACAGAAGAAAATAAATGACTAAGTATGACTTTATATTTCTTTCAATCATATACAAACACATTTAGTGATCTTTTCTCAGACAATAACCCAAAAATAACATGCACATTTGAAATCATAGTAAAAGAAAAAATTACAATCTTTCATTGACTATTCACTATGCTGTAAACTCCAAATTACCGGTAAACATGATGAATCAATATCAGCGTAAAATCGCGAGAGGAACATCTCTTTGATTATAAAATCTCACTTTTATTTTTCTGACAGACGTAAAACTAATAAAACTATGAAACAAATCTGGTGTTTGCGATTTCATATGCTCTTGATTTGACGCAATACAGTCGAATTGCGAAATAAAGTACTCGAAAAAGAAATCTACAGTAGAATATATTCATCTTTGTCAATGTGTAGTAAGAAAAGCAGTAAATTTACAATAAAAAGATTGTATTAAGTGAATTATCAATCAATTTTATCAATCGTCAAAGAAAGTTTTTAGATTATTTTTTTTCAAACAGGTAAAAATGGGTATAAAGATGATCACAGAAATTGCTGAAAGTTTCCTTTTAAAATTCTGTCAGGCAGAAAACACAGTATTTTTCCTGACTAAAACACAACTCCTTGATTCCATTATCCTTTGTCAGCTATGGATGGGGCTTGATATTCCTCCAAATGTTCAAAGTGTCTTTTTGTGGACAGCAAGTGTAATTCAAACCTGTCCATACCGACCTCTAAATCACCTTTGCTAACAATTTCCACATTTCCTGTGTTGGCCTGTCAAAACATAAACAACTTTATTGTAATTCTCATTTAAGGTGATTCATTAACCATACATATTTATAAAAGTAAAAGAAAAAAAAGCCATATCCCACATAGACTTTTGCATGTCTGATTTCCTTACCTTTTGCCATCAGTTGCACCGAATTGAAAACCTGTTACTCTGGACACGCAGTAATACATTGACAAAATCAATAAATTCTAAACCCTTTTTCATGTTTTCTTTTAGTTGCAATGTATCATATTATGTTTCACATCGCATTCTTGATAAGTACCGAATCAGCGAAGTATGTATCGTCCCAGCCCTATTATATCAGGAATCTGTACAGCAAAATACTTTAAATCATAAATAAGTCAGAGGCAAACATAGAATTGGTGCTGAAGAATACATGTTAGATGTAAACGATAAAAAATATGGTGAACAAGGATAATCCTCTCCTTTTCTGAGTCATATTCAGTTTTATCATCACTGACTACAATTCAAAAATTCTTAGGAATTATTTTCTTCATGGACTGCCTTCATCAGTACTTTTTCAAAGACTGGACATTACTTTTATTGTGTTGACTTCCCCAAAAAGAGGAATTGTGATATCCAATTGCAAGACAAAGTCCAGAAAAAAAATGATACTATAATGCTTAATGAATATAAATGTACTATAACGTTTAATGAATATAAATGTACTATAATGCTTAATGAATATAAATGTACATGTAGTGGTTACATCCCGATGTCATCTTCAATGTCAATGGCTCCTGATCTCAGGAAAAAGAAGTTATTGTGGTAATTTCATCTACACCAACACAGTTTGGCAATCAAGAGAAGCCATACTTACCAGCATGAGGGAAGCTAGAAATATCCTGGAGATTTCATAGGTCTTCTTGGCTTTGACCACCTCCTTGAATGCAGTGTTGGACTCCTTCTTTAAGGATCCAATCAGCAGACTTCCATATTTGTTTATATCAAACGGATCATGGGTGTCCTGATGGAATAAAAGATAAACTTTTATGACAGAAATACATGTGTCACAATGTACAGAAAAACACGCTTATAATGAAGTGCCAGTTACAGGCGTTTTCGCTTCGCTATAAATGTAATTTGTTATATCTGTCAAGTTTACAAAATGTAATAAAGTCATGGGGAATGAAAGTTACTTCATTTTAAGTACAAATACGTAGACAAAAGACAACTATACTTTAAATCAGTCAGTACATGATCATGTACGATAAGTCAACACAGGCACTTATTTTTATTATAATTGGGACATACCTTCCCACCTATTAGAGTAAATAAAATATTTGGGTACTCCTCTTATTCTTCAAAATACCAACCAGGTCAGGATGAAATTGAAACAAAATTTAGAGGGGAAATACCCATGGTATTCTGAGTACCAACTGATGTAACATCAAAGCAAATTAAAAACTGTTGTCATGATAATCTTAACAAATATTGGTTTTCCTTTAGTTAATAGTACTTTAGTCTTGTGATTAAAAAATTCGGTCTTTTATAAATAATGAATCAGAATTAGTAGAGTGAGTGTATTTTTATGTAATATATATTGACTGGATTGCTGACCTCCTCCTCTAGTTTGGGGAGGACCCTCTCCTCCCACTCAGACACCCTCCGAGACAACTCTGTCATCTTGACATACTCCTGGGCACTGGCCATGTACTGCTCCTGTTCACAAAAGAAATTCTTTTCTCATTTCCAATCATCATTGATCATTGACTCAAGTCATTATTTAAATACATTAATATCTCATTAAAATTAGGTCACCTATGAATAATTTAATTCTGGTTTTAACGCAATTTCTGATTGGCTAAAAAATTGTTTAATATTGTATAAAGAATGTTGCCTTTCACAGTTAAAGGGGAAGGAAAGTCAAAAACATAATTTATTTATTTTAATAAATTGGTGTAAATTATCACGTGGTCATGCTGTTTTGAAAATAAAATACGTAATTAAGCCTTAATTAACATTTGAAGTTGGAGATATCGTATTTTCTGGAGGCTGACATGATGTAGAACTCTTTTGTATTAAAAACCAAAAAAATTAATTATTTTGACGTCACACCATCTATTCCGGTTTGGTTTACATATACAAATGAATGTACACAGTGCTCTGAATATAATTAACACTGGTTTATGCCTTTCTGTTACTCAAGTAATCGACTAAACAAAATTGATAATGTTTGAGTTCACACGTCAATCTAAAGAACGTCAATCTAAAGAATAAATACATGTATCATTGTATACATAAATATATGCATTTTTATAAGTAAATGCATGGCAGCTGTTAATCTGCTATCATTCAAAGTTGAAAACGACCTCGATTAAATTTTCTAAATTCAAGTCAAATTCTTTGCTTACTGAAATTTAAATTAAGCGATCGATTTTCTTGATTTATTCATTGTTCCGGGGTTTTTAATGAAAATAAATACCATTTACAATTATAGTAGATTTATTGTACAACATATTTTTAGTTTCCTTCCCCTTTAAACTAACGTCAAAACATATTAATCCACCTGTGTTATGTTTGAATTTTGTACAATTTGATGTCATTTTAAATGTCAAATGACTGTTTCTCTACAACTACATCTACAACTAATTACAAACAATTAAATTATATGCAATGAATTCAATATTTATTAGTTTTATACGATATAAAATGGTTTGGGACAGTAATTAAGTATGCTTTTTTATAAACTGCTTTGTGGTTTAAAGGATAAACTGCCCCAAAACATTTTATATTGTATAAAACAAATAAATATTGAATTCATTCCTTAAATCAAATGTTTGCCCTCTGCTGAAAACAGTGTTAAATCTATTGACTTTTAAAAAATTCTGAGAATGTAAATACTAATATTTACGTTGGTAATCTTTGGATGAATTGGTTGGACGAAAGCAATTAATTGACATATAAAGGTTAAATTAGATCCAATATTCTCTTACATATTTGTTATTCTGTAGGACAAATGGACTTAACATCTGACTTACTGTAAAATTCATTGCAAATCCATGAATAAATGTTGGGGTTTTTTCAACTTGAGAAAGTATATTGTTATTTTGAACTCTGACATAATTTCAGTGAGTGCTGAGCATTGTTGTTATAGAGAATAAAGCATTGGATTCTTAAATATTTTAAACTTATCTAATTCAGCAGATTAAAGAGGACTCACCACATGTTGTTTGACAAGGTCTTCATAGTCATTAATTATAATACCCTTATTAAACGAGGCACTGAAACCTGAAAAAACAGTATGTTCTGCAAACTTAAAAAAAAAAGCATCATAAAGTTTTTAAAAAAAAATATGCTCATTCTCCTTCAAAAATATAAAAATTATTCAGTAGTTTATCAGTTCTTTTTAAATTACATTATAAATTGCATTTGTTGATTGTCTGCCACATGTATAAATCCCTTCCTAACCATTATGTTCCGAGGACCCTGTCACTGCAGAGAATGGGGCATCATCCACTGCAGAATTAATGGCGTCAAACAGCCGATCCTCATTCATCTGCGGCAACAAGATATCGGCCGCATCATTGCCACTATCTTCATGGAAATCTGTGTTAAAATAAACAGTCAATGTATTGAAATTCTGGACATATGTAATTCTTTTCTCATTCTTTAAAATTCTCACCTTCTTGCTCCTCTTGTTCCTCTGTGAATTCCTCCTCCACATAAGCCATCTGAAAATACAGTGAAAATATAAATTCAAATGAAAATATAAATCCCTCTATGAGAAATGAACATTTGATATCATGATTGAAAAAAGTAACTTTTAAAAGGTGAATGCTGCTACCAAAATACTAAGATTTCAGAGTTAAGAATAGTACAGTCAAGCAAAGAATCCATTAACAACAGGAAAGTTTTTCTCATGTGTTTGCAATCTGGGACATCATGATTTCTTTTTTTTTTTTTTGGGGGGGGGGGGGGTTCCAGTTTTTATGGAAGTGTGTTTAATACAATATTTCCTGAATTATAACTACATGTATAATATCAAGCAGTGTCTATCATATATATCTAACATCAATTGCATAGATCTACCTTCACTTTGCTCTCTTTCCTTGATAGGGCCTGTCTTCTTTTGTATTCGGTCCAAAATGGTTTGTCCAGCTCTGGAAATGAAACCACTTTCAGAGGATTCTTTGGGTATTTCTCCACATTTGTGACTACAATACAAAAGTTAAGTTTAATGGTTTACTTCTGTACATACACTCAGAAATGTTTTTGTGTGTAAAAGATTTCCCAACACATATTTCAAACCACTTTGATATACTTTTGACAGAATACAAAGCTAAATGTTACAGTTTTTTCTGATTGGAATATCTGCTACAGTGGGTTTTATTTTAATAGTAGAAGTTTTTTATATTCCCATACTTATTTTAAAAACTATCTTCTTTTTTTTAAAGGATTTGGTTCTTTGTGTGTGCTTAAGGTGGAATGGGACATTTGTCGATACTATTAATGCTGAATAAAGTACATTAAAACTGAAATACTTTCACTGATTTAGAATTTTACTCTTTAAACCCTAAAAATAGCTTTTAAAATTATTTGGAGAGGTAAAAATTGTAAAACCCTCAGCGGGATTCGAACTAATGACTTACAGATTTGTAGTAAACCCTCCAACCCACTGTGCTAGGCTGTTAGGTGACAATATTGGTAAAGAAACTACTTACATGTATGTAATTACACTTTGTTTTATTGTTTATTTTGATAAACAATACGTCACAACATGGAAGTGTCCCATACCACCTTAAAAGTGAAATGTGGTAAAGCCTACATACATGTTTGACAAACAAACTGGGTCAGGGGACATAATTTCTTGATCTCTGGCTGCCTTTTCCTTTTTCTCTTGTTTGAAAGTCTATCATCAACATTTTCTGGGATCTTGAATGTCTTCCCTGTAGAAAAAGATATGTGATTTAACTTAGATTTACAATAAATTCAGATACAATCACTTTTTTACTTTAAACCTCCATTCATCTACAGCTTATCTTTATCCCATCATATATATTTTGTTTCTGACTTGAATGCATTGATATTCACCTCTTTTGACATTCCTCTCAGCAGTATGACCTGGTTCATGAGGGTCAATCATTTTCCAGTGATCAATGATCTGTCAAGAATTTAAATGCAAGTGTACATAATACAGGTTCACCACTCTATTGCGTTAAAAGAATTCCTTGCTGATTTTTTTATATTTACAAATCTAAATGCAATCAGGATGCTTTAATTTTCTACTTAAAAAACTAAGCATCACAAATATTTATTTGTTTCAATAAATTAACTTCACATCACAAATTTGCATTCCTTATTGCCAACCCCTTATCCCCCCCCCCCCCCCCCCCCCTATGATTTGGAAAAGTTGTGATACTATACGAAGAAATAAACTTTAAAAAAAAAATGTTCATTAATCAACTCATTAATTTACCGGTAAGAAAACTTTGGTGTACTGTATATTTTACTTTACTCTTATGTTGTGTATGTAAAATTTTGTTAAACATATCACATAAATTGAATCATAAAAGAATCCAGATGAACACTTACAGGTTTAGGAGGTACAATTTGTACTTTTTTTCTCTCAGATCTTCGCAGAATTTGAGTATCTAAACTCTGAAAAACATATTCAAAAATAGGAAGGTAACATTCACATGATTATCTACCAAATAGTGCTCACAAAATACTGATACATTAAATTTTGAATGTTGTACGAATAATATATTTGTAAGCCTAAGAACTTATGCCTGGAATTAAGTAAAATTTCACAAAATTGTGCTTAAAGTTTTTTACAATAAAAGTCATGCATGGATTACAGGGTAAGTAATGTAACCCAATGACTGACACTTAAAGCATAAAGGAGCATAAAGAATGAAATAAATTTAAAATCAAAATTCATATCCGAATAAAACCCACTACACTTACTTCTCTGTTGTTGGGAGGGACGTTTCCATCCACCTCATCCTCCATGGGGACAGGGTCCAGGGGTTCTACATCATCAGCATGCTCTCCCACTTAGGATGAAATATATGATGAGAACATGTTGATACACAAGTATTTACTTTTTATTTTATTTATAAAATTAATACAACCAGAACCCATAGTACTGCATTCTTTTAAAACCCTCTCCATAAGTATATGTGTAAAATGAAATGGAAGAAGGACATGCATTTCATAGACAAAGAAGAAAGTAAATGGAGAGAGAGAGAGAGAGAGAGAGAGAGAGAGAGAGAGAGAGAGAGAGAGAGTGCCTACTTGAGACATCTGGTGGTTGGCAGGTCTCGGCTTCCACATCCTCTACATTGTCTCTTCCCATCATTCCCTGTGTACACTGGTCAGCACTCTCTTCCTGTATGGTGTCCAAGGATGCACCTATTACACAAAGGATTTTTTTTGTATTCATCTTTCATATATTTTATTAGGTACATGTGTGTATTTTGATTTTGACTTCTTGATTTCTTTTATGACACTTGGTGTTTGTGGTTTAATATTTGTGTACTTGAGAACTCTACTATATTTTTGATACTGGTACATGTATTCTTAAGAACTTTTGTGAAATTATATCTTGAGTTGTGGGGTATATGGGTATAAAATGATCTTACCTTGTATAGATACACAGTCTGCCAGAGCCTTTTGCAGAGGTGCCATGAAAGACATGTCCAGTAGAAGCGTGCCAGTCTCATGGACAGAACAGGTGTTCATATTAAAGTCATTCCTGCTGGCCAAAACCTCTCCCTTCTTACTGAAATAGAAAATTCAATCTTGAAAACATTTAATCTACTGATGGCATATAAGGTAGTTTAAAAAATTTACTTCAAAGGGACTTTACATAAAACATATCTTAAACTAATTGTTGTTCAAAATGTAAAATATGTGTTGGACATGGATGGAAAGACAGAAAAGTTAAAATTTACCTTAACAAAGGGTCATCTCCCTTTTCTCCTTCCTCTAAAGGAGTCAGGGAGAGAGGCATCAAAGGAACAGGCATCACATTCTACAGACAAAAACAAAATACTGGAAATCAAAGTCTGATGACAAACATAAGTCACCCCTCAAAAATAAACTTCTCTTATGTTATTTTAATTGTGAGCTAGGATTTTGTAAAATTAAAGCCACAAAATATTATAATAAAACATCAAGCTTTATAAATTGACTAGTGACAGGATTTCAGCCATGAATAAACAAACCTTGTTTCCATATTCATCTTCCTTCAGGACAATTTTCTTGTGCTGTTGGATATCATCTAGGCTCAGGAACTATAGGTGCAAAGAAAGACGGTTAGTCTATAGAAACATGCATATACATGTACATTTAGTACAAAACTTATAGGAAAAAAAACCTTTTGTAATAAGGGTTTATCTATCGATACATTTAAGGAATAAAAAAAATATCAAAAAACGACCCTTTTTGTAATCCTATTGTTCTTACTGCAGGTTTTTTGTTGTTAAAATTCATAATAGTTCAAAATATAATGATAAGAGGGTTTGCATATTTACATGTATTTTAGAAGAAATGTTATTTTTGGATGAAATAATTAATTTCTGTGATGCATGATCTAAAATGAGTTCTTAGTATTTCATTTCATTTTTCTAACACTAACAACACTTACAATGTTAAATAGATATCTAACATATCCAATGAAATAAATAAAAAAATTCCAAATAGATATTTCTGCTTTCACGGTATCTATATGTATTTCAAGTAAAATAACCTCTTCATCTTCATTTCTGTCAAAATCAGCTGCATCCTCATCATCTCCATTGTTATTAACCGAGGACTGTTTGTTCTGTTTTCTACAAATGTATTGTTAAGTTTATTTTAATAGTTACTTAACTTTTATTTATTGTTTGTCTTGACTCTTGAAATAATGACAAAAAATGAACGTACATGATAAACTGGTTTCTTTACTATACAACAGACCACATACACAACAGACTTGCTTTAGAATTTGACATGAATTATTGTAAAGTCTTGTGTATACATGTAACACCAACTTATTTAAGCCAAAAGCTGCTGAGAAGTGAGGGGTATGTTTCAAATATGGAGATAGGAACAAATATATACTTCTTTCTTTTTTTCACTATGCTTCTTAATATCTGAAGAATTAGTAGACTCAGGTTTCATGCGCCATATTGGTGAGTGTGCTTTCTGGGTAATTCACCAGTATCAGTGTGTGCTATTCACATGACTTTACAGTGAGTATATCATGTACCTCTACTTGATTAGTTCTTTTTTTTTCAAGCAACAAAATAAAGGATTAAAATAAATCAATATATAAAGAGATTTACTTTTTACTTGCCAGCAAGTCCAAAACTTGATAAACCAAGGAATATAGATATTCCACCTGCAACAAAAATCATGTAATTTAACCATTCAATTTAGATTAAAGAAAACAATAATATTTTACAAAAAATCTTGGTAAACTTTATGCTTTTAAGTTCATTAACATATTCCTTTTCAAATCACTAGGTGTCATTATTTCATTTACTTTTGATCATGTATACCGTACATCAAAGAAAAAACCTGATATTCTGTATAAGTAAACAGTCTTATCCAAACCTTTTTGCCAAAAACACAAACAGAGCCTTGAATTAGCATGGCAGCTTCAGCAAAATTCATAGTGGTTATCCCTCCATCGAATGTTATCACTATCTTGTCAAGCTAAGGAATAAATTGAAAACAAAGTATATTGTATCAAAAACTATTTTCCAACCTGTAAAACTAAATCATCACATTTATCTTGTTTATAAAAGATATTTGAGTAAAACCAAATTGACAAAGTAATTTTCTACTTCTTCTAGATAGTCCTCTAGAGATGATGCTATGTCTACATCCCAGTTCTTAGTCAGGTCTCGGATAGGCTGCAGTAAATTAGCAAACCTGGATTCCAAATCGTCTTGCATATTTGATAACCCCATAATTTGATCTAAAAATGAAAAATATATTTAACACCATATCAAGAATTCAAAGTTGTGTGGATGCACAAAGTATTACGTTTACTCGGGTTTGAGATTTCAAAAAATATTAAAGGTAGATTAAAACTGAAACAAACTGGAAATTTGGACTAATTTTTTCATTTTATTTTCTGTTAAAAACTGTTTGTAGCAATGTACAAAAAGTAGTTTTTTGTTTCTATTTGTAGAATTTTTTTGCTCTCTGGTAAATGTTATCCTTAAGATGTATAATCTTATGCATAAGATTCAATACATGTATTTAGATTATTTACATTTGCAAATATGCTTTCTTATATGAACCTATATATTGTGGTATATCTATATGAATTTGTATATATTTGATTCCGGAAATTTATACTCCGTTTATATTTTGTTTAAGACTATTGATGCCCTGTCTATTGTTATTTAAATTCTATTGTCTGTAAGTATATAAATACAGCCGTCAGAGGGCTGTCGAGAGACTCTCTTGTTGGTCTACGGACCAAGCTCTCCCCCTCTCCCCTTTTTCGGCATTCATTAAGGTAAATTTTCATTTCTCCTTCTTAGGTTATAACCGGAATCAAACAATGTTATTTATGTTCAATATTTGATTTTGCTTAATAAATATGTAAATCTTTGTTATCTTTGTTATTTTGTAATTCAGAGGCAAACTGAAAAGAATGAACCTGGGATGATGTTGAAAGACGTTTCCGTCTTGTTTATTTATACTACAATATATAGAATAGTGAAAACCTTCAATTCTGGGTGAACATTTCCGTGAATTAAGTCACAATGATAACCACACTGAAATATTGTAAACGTAAAAAAACAGTCATATTAACGATTCTGATTGCTTTGCCATTTTCAAATGTAAATATAAGAAATAAATAGCATGTTAAAAAGGGATATGAACTTGGTTGGTACCTGATCAAACCTTTTTTTATGAGAAGCCCATCAGGCTTCACAGGATTTAATCACATGATCAACCAAGTTCATATCTCAAATTGCTGTTTATTTTTCTTAAATCTGTAATTATTTATGAAGTAATATACTGTTTATTATCAACACACGTCACATAGCCTAAAAATGTAAAATGAAATAAAGTTAGAAACCCAACAGTTTTTCCATAACAGTTGTCTCCTAAAAAACACAACAACAACTAAAGTGGTTACAAATGCCGTATACTTTTATACCACCATATGGCCTTGAGAGAAACAACCGATTGAATCTTGCTGTTTTTCTCTAATAAGAGCAGTTTATCAATCGCAAGACACTGTAGAACAAATTACCGTAAATACTGCCACTTCAATTTAATTCAATACAGGTGACTTTCCATTTCGTAATGTTGACATTTCTCCATGTTTGTATTCCCGCTTTTGAGCTTCGCCATGGACTTTTAATCAAACTATTTTTCATTGGATAATCCTGAAACTTTTTGAACTAATCAAAATGATCGAAAGAAAAATCTCTCCGCTTTAGCATTGAACAGTTGTATTTTTCATCAGAATATGATTAGTTTTGAAGTTTTTCCTCCTAGATTATTTTTTTTATTGAAAACATAGGATTATCTATTAATTTTTCTTGAATGATCCAAAGAGTTGATGCTAATTAAACATATAACTATTTTTACTCGGAGTCACATCCGGTGATGTGTTCCAGGGCACCTGCTTCCTCACCCAAAGAAAATGACAAGCATTAAAGAAACACGAGATTTTTTCCTGTGGTGCATATCGGTTATTTACTTGATTGCATTTTCATCCCTTTATGTGCAACTACCAGGTAAAGGTTATTCTACCGGTTGTTGCCATCATTTGTTATAAAAAAGAATAGAAATGTCATTCATTTTTTATGATCAATAAACCCCCCCTTTTTCTAGTATACTTTATACATATTTAGTTTAAGTTCAAATGCATTAAGAGTCAAGTGAAATAAGACAAACTAATCAACATGTTATAGACTGTAACTGCTTTGCAAAAATTAAATGCATAGCTAACAAAAACTAGCAAGTCTGTAATTAACATAACATTTTCCTTGGATATGTGTAGAATTTACCAAATTATTGACACATTAGGCCACATTAATTTGATTTCTTGGTCTTCGAATTCTAGGCAAAAATATATTGGGGCGAGCTGACGATTTATTTATCTTAAAATAAAAAAACTGAAATTTGAAAATTTTGGTGCAACATCAAAAATATAGAGGCGAACGATTATATTTCATTTCAAAATGTTGTTTTTTTCCTTTGAAATACATGTAAAAAGCAGTAAAAAGTTGGTCACTGTATATTCACCATTGTATCAGACCCCTCCTGATGGCTAGTTCTATCCACACATATAGGCATTATTTACTTGAAAACCTTGCTGACAATCTATTGGGCCCGCTGTAGTCACTGGATGTTGTGTGTTGTGCACTTAGACAAGGCACTTTATCTACATTGTCTCAGTCCACCCAGCTGAAATTGGGTACCGTCTTTCACTGGGGGTTACCCTGCATTGGACTGGTGTCCCATCCAGGGGGAGTCAAAGACTCTCATCCGCTTAGCGCCAAGGAAACCAGGGATATATGTTACAATGTGATGTATTATGTGATATGATATTGTGTTATATAATGCTCTTTAGAATCATATATTATGATTATGAAATATATGATAAAAAACAATTATTTATAATGTATAATATGATTCAATACCGTATCATATTATATGATACAATATCATATCTTGATACAATGTCATATCATGTGTTAAAATATCATATGATATATATTGTTTAATATAATAGGATGCATTATCATATTTTATATTATTGTACTGATAAACAAAGTATCTTACAATCCCATATGAAATGAACAAATGATTATCGAACTATTTTTTAACATATGATATATGATATTGTGTTAAAACAGTATCCATGAATATCCATTGGCAAGATCATTAACTATGATTTCCATATAGTAAGATAGAGGTTGTCACATAAAGGTGATGCCTCATTAAGGGATGCCTCGTCTCAGTGAGCTTTGTAATCTGTGATTACCTATGTTTAAATTTTATCCAAGATATTTCATCTTCACTAGCTAAGAGTGATGATCCCCGGTGATTCTCTATAATCTATCCACTAGCAGTCGAGCACTAGCCAAAGAATTATGTTGAATCAAAATTTCATCTGTTTTCATTATTATATCTTGTAGGTTTGTTTGGAGACAATGGCATTATGCCAGCAAATCTGGCAATTGGATCAAAAGGTAAATTTTGTTCAAGTGATAAATAATTTTCCAATAACCAAACATGATCTTGTTTTCTTTTTAAACTGTTTACTTTTAAATTCATTACGAAAGATGCTAATTTAATATTTTTCACCGTTACTGATTCACCATTTCTATAATTTTATTATTAATTATCCAAACTTGTTATAACCATACTTTCCTGGGTACCTTTTAAGATTTCAACACCCATGATTTTGCTTTATCAATATTTATACCAAACAAGTTTTGCTCAGTTATCTCTGTTCATAAATTTTTCAAATGAGTACTGAATGTGTTTTGTTTTATTCATCAAGAATTACCGGTATAGTATAAATGTATATTTTAGGGGGGAAAAATTAATGAAGTCATAATCAATAGTAATGTTAATGCTCCAGAAATCACATCATGGGAGGAGTTACTTGAAGGCCAACCGACTTTACTGAGATTGATGCCAAAACTGGGGCTTAGTACAGAGACAGGGATGGATCTGCTGTGCATTCTGGGAATTTTGATCTCGTTCTGTTGTGTGGTGTTCTACAGTGCTAGGGACATGGTCTCCTTCACACTGCTGTGGATGATGTACCTGTCACTCTACCAAGTACATACAATGCTACCATACCATGATAACCATAAAAAAATTGTAGAGGGTTGCACATTGTTTTAAATATTTAATACTTTTTAATTTCCATTCATAGTGTAAAGTAAGCATAGAAAAAAAAATTAATCTAAAAATATTTTTGAAAAATATAAATGCTGTTATGGGGGGGGGGGGGGTGTCATGTTGTAAGATATATGTTGATTTGAAGACAAACAAAACTTGTAAATATATTATCAAAGAATCATAGCATTCATTCTAAAGAATTAAAGGATCACATACATCTTCTTAAATCTCTGTAATTATTTTCCAGGTTGGTCAAACTTTCTTGTGGTTTCAATGGTAAGGTAACAGTTAACAGTCATTTTAATTTGATAAATTTCAAGCAAAATTTCCTCTTATGCCTTCCAGAGTATATTCAAAATATATTTATTATTAAAAATTCAATAAAATGTTTTTCTATCAATGATAGGCTAAACCTTGACATTGTATTTTCAGGGACATCCTTCTATTGGAAACTGGCTTTCTCACAATTCTGGTGGCTCCATTAAACCTGCAGTTTTTCTCATCAAGACACCACCACCATGACAGGATATCCCTTTGGCTTGTTAGGTGGCTCCTATTTAGGCTCATGTTTGCCTCTGGAGTTGTGAAATTGACCAGTGGTTGTCCAACTTGGTGGGGACTTACTGGTACCGTATATTTTCAACAGATTTTTTTGTTTGATTTAGTACTACATGTATTTTGTTGTGATATGTTCCTAAATTAATTAATACATATAAATGGTAGAGTATCACTGATATCTGATTCAAATACATATTTACTAATTGACTGAACTGTTGTCAATAATATTTTGTGAGTTATTATTTCTTGTGATGAATATAGACAAACAACCACTGCTCCTGAACATTTAACACTGCGGTAACATGTACATGTAAATGGTAATTGTCTACTTATTTGTGGAAATTACTTTTGGCTGATCAGTTTTCAATTTGCTATAGGCAAATTTAAAAAAAAATTGATGCATATACAAGGTTACAGTGTTGATTTCAAAGTCATTGTTTTGGGGGTTTTATTGTATTTGAATGAATTTTTTTATTTGAGATTTCTTGTCTTTTTTTAGCACTCACAGTCCATTTCGAATCTCAGGTATGAAGAACTAAGTCAAGAATCACTTGTATACATGTATATAAATCTAAATATTGTTTGAGTCAATGTTAATGTAGAGGTTTTATCTTTTCTTACTTGTATATTCATGGTTTATCTTCTATAAAACAATATCAATGTTACGAAAAATTCAAATTGTATGATAAAACCACTGTCTATGTAGTGTCATTAATTTTCATTTATAAGTTTTTTTTACATTTTTTTATAACACTCAAAAGTTGCATATAAAGTTATTATTCCCCTTTAGATGCTTTTCATACTGCTATTATTACATTAATGTACACTCCACACATTTGTTCCTGTATTTCAGTGTATACCAACAGCTCTGGCGTGGTTTTTTCATCACCTTCCTCAGTGGTTCCTGAAACTCAGCTGTGTAGCAACCTACTTGATTGAGATCCCCATACCCCTTTTGTTCTTTTCCCCTGTGAAATCCATGAGGATGTTTGCATTTTACTCACAAGTAAGTATCATAATTAAGATACCAAACAAAGACTCTTACAGTGAAACATGTTTATTGAAAATTTTAGGCAATAATACATGTATTAGTGAGACCATTTGTTTGACATATTTATTTATCTGTTATGTATAACCAGTAAACTGAATGATTCGGGGTGAATCTAGTGTTAATAGTACTCTTTGATGTATTGTAATGGAATATGATTGATGATCCATATTGATTCAGTATTTGTGGCAAAACAGTTTGCATAAACATATAACTGGGTGTGAATCAAAAGTCTTTATTTCATAAAGCATGAAAATGCATTTTAGGAAGTTTTAATTGTGGAAATTATAGACCATTTTATAGTATTTAAGCTAGATAAAATCATTACCCAATCCAAATGATGTGAGATCTTTTTTATCACAAGACAAAGTTTTAACCCTGTTTTCTTCTAAATAGTAATAGTGCCTTGATAGCATTAAAAGGGACACATTTACTAAGCATATTGTCTAATTCTGAGAGCTTTTGGTGGTCATTTGTAGCCTGTAGACCTTTATGGCCAAAAAAATGTTTATCTTTAGATGACACCGAAAACAAAATTCCCTGAAATATAATTTAAATGTTGTGTTTTAGTATTTTTGATGTTTTTACCTTTTAGGGGAAAAGTTATTTTTACCACTATAAAAACAGCCTTGATAAATCCCCGAGAGTAAAAAATAAAATCCATCACAGTGTAATACGCAGCACTGTTAAGGTCTACTTTGTGGTTGCACCAATTTACGTATGGGAAATGTTAGCTATGACATCACACAAAACAACAAGTCATCTAATATGCTCGGAAATAAAGTAAACCACGATTGTTATCTGTGTGAACATATTAAACTACATTAAAAATTACTCTGCATGCAATTTGGTAGTCAGATAAGTCCAACATCATTAAATATAGAGGTAAACAACGACTGATCAGGATGCACATGAAATTTTTTTTAAGATCTCCATTCGGGAGAACTATCAGCACATATCATGTGACAGTTAATACAGGGGACTAGAGTAAGTGACATACAAAGTGGCATTTACTCTGCTGCTTCAATATATAAATATTAAACTTCCATTATAATAAAATCTTCTAATGCATAAATATTTTATAATAATAAATGCATCGTTTATGAATGTTTTAATCTGTTGATATCTCCATAGTAAATTTAACGGTACTGCATATCTTCAAATTATTTCCGCAGTATAAGATATTTACCACATATCCTCTGTTCCAATACTTTTATTGAGATTTGATGTTAGAAAATCAGAAATACATTAAAATGCTCTTAAATCAATTTGCATTGACTCCTTAATCAAAGTAACTCTCTGTTAAGTCTACTGTGGTTTCACCAATGTTCGTTAAATACCAATTTTCGTGGATTTCGCTGTTAAGTTAATCCACGAAATTAAATGTTCATTGAAGATGCATGTATATTTATTTATGTAAACTGTACGGTAACTTCCAAAAGAAGCTTTTTATTAGTAATAGAAGTGAAGAAATTAATATGATTTACTTTAATTTTATTGAAAATTATAATTACAATAACAGACCTATTCTCTTAAAAAACAATGTACTACATAGCACAATCACTGAACAACTATCACAGCTGAACATCAATGTTTTGTAAATAAGAGAAATTTCATTTAATTATAGTCTGTGTAAGACACATTGGCCCATTAAGGTTCATGAGCTACTGGGTACATGAAAGAACAATCATGAGCATAAGATTTAAAAATTCTCTCTCTCTCTCTCTCTCTCTCTCTCTTTGAAATCTTCTCAACACTTTATCATACAAAGTTCGTCAAAAATAAATAAATAAATTATAATGAAAGACTTCTTTTATTCTTCTGTTGGGATGTTTCTTCTTTGAAATTGAATTGCATGATTTGACCATGCATCTTGGGGTGCTTTGATTTTCCACACTAGCCCTTCAACTTTGTGGAGCGTATTGGCAATGACCTGTGAGACGATTTTTATACTTGACGTAGGAAGGTCATTGGACTGGCCTTTAAACATAAGTTTTATACAGTCAAAGGAGTTGCCCTGTTCACTTGTAGAGGAAAGAAGCAGAAAGCTGGCATCGTCCAAAGTAGCATATACTGCATTTTTCCAATCAATTCTTGTAAGAACATGATCTTGCAGACAAGCAGAAATCCTCTCAAACACACCTTTTGGTAGACAGAGGGGAAACAAGTACTCTATGGTGACTGGATTCATGGTTTCTGGCGGACTTTTTTCAAAGTCTTCAACCACATCATTTTCTGCTGTTTCTTTGTTGTACCAAGGAAGCACCATCAGAGGGAGAGTGATGTTGTTTCCAATGGGAACCTCAGGCTGGGGGATGGTGTAACAAATATCTAGATAAGGCATGAGTTCTAAGAGCTCTGTGAACTTCATATCTGTCAGACGATGAGTAAACCACAAGCAGCTCAAGAGTGGCCGAGAAATTTGTCCATATTTAACAAAGATTTCCACAGCCTCATTGAAAGTGTCTTTGTTGAATTTACCCAAACTCATGAATACTTTGTTTTCATCATAATTGAAGAATTCATTGAAGTTGTGGTGATACAGGGAGGTGATTAAGTCCACCAATAAGCGAGGTTTGTGGAACAGAATTTTTGAAAGTCCAGGATTGTTTTTGAACCACATCACTTCTCCAATGTCATGAAGATACTGCAGAGCATTTTCAATAGCATCCTCTTTGACATGACAATTACTGGCAACTTTTTCCACCACTTCCCAGCTGAGATAATATCCACTTCTTCTCTTCAGTCTGGCACGAAGTTTGTTCCACAGCTCTGGAATACATCTTTGGCCATGTGGGAATAGCTCTGTGTCAATTGCTAGAAGTTCAATACTGTTCACAAGACTACTCACTCCAGGTAAACCTTCTTGAGAGGACACAGTGGCAACTTCTGGTATGATTTTTACTGGTTTAGAAATGAGATATTCTAGTTTCTTTTTTTGACCCTCCAGATGTGAAATGTAGTCCTGATTGGGATCTACTTTTGTTTCTTTCAAGTCCTTTTCAACTTGCCCTAGTTGCATTTTTAATTTACCAAGGTGATTTTCTAGGTGGTCTTTGACTAGTTCTTGAACAAGGTCTGCAGTTTCTTCCACTTCAAAGAAGTCTTCAGACAAGTCTGTTTTGGTGCCCACCAGTTTAATGGCAACACCAGGTGTATACCGACTAAGGAGGTCCAGCCATTGGCCTATGGAGGTTTGATGGGTTTCCTTTGAATACTGACTATGATCGTACACTAGAAGAACTAGAGCATTGGCATCCAGAAAAAGGGGATAACTTATTCTGTATGCATCATCTCCACCAAAGTCATTTATTACAAACTCCACCATATTTTCTGTCTTCCATATTGTTTGTTCAATGAATTCTGTTTTGCTTGTTAGAGGCATGACTTCTGAATGTTTTTCTTCAATTTCAGGAAGATTGTTCTCTGAGTTGCTGTCTAGGTTTTTCTTTTTGTTATCATCTGCTTCTTCCTGCTTGGATCTTCTGCCTTTGTCCTCTTCTTCTGCAGCAGATAAAGATATTCCATGAACTAATCCCATTATCAATGTGGATTTTCCACACTGAGATTCTCCCATAACTAGCATCTTTTGTCTCTGAAGGTTTTCAGTTTTAATGATTGCCAGCTTTTTGAGGAAGTCAAAAATCTTTTCAGTTTTGTCAGTCCTCCAGATTTCCATGGGTGGAGTTGTGAGAGGATTTTTATACAGCCACAATCCATGTTTATTGTACCTGTCATAGACATGGGCATCTTTTAGCTTTGTCAAACGGTGAAGCCTCATCGGTAATGTGTGGATGTTATTTTCAGTCAAATTAAGAGTTTCTAGTTCCACCAGTTCACATATTTCATCAGGCACTGCAGTAAGATCATTCTTTTCAGCATGAAGACATTTCAGATTCCTTAGACCTTTGATATTGATAGGAAGCCTTTTCAATTTGTTAAAAGACACATCCAATTCTTTGAGATTTTTCAGGTTTCCAATGGTCAGGGGTAGAAAATGGATTTGGTTGTTTGCAAGACGAAGCTTGGTCAAGCTTCTCAAATTCCCCAGTTCGTCTGGTAGAGTGCTGAACTGGTTGTCAGATAAATTCAACAAAGTCAGATGGTTCAGATTGTACACACTTCTAGGAAGAGCACTGAGAAAATTTCTGCTAAGATTGAGTTCTCTTAAGCCATGGTTTGTTGTTTCAGGCATGTTGTTAATCTTTGTGCCTTCCAAATCCAGTGATTCTAATGCAGGGAGGTCAAACACAATTTGGGGAATGTAGTCAGATTTCACTTGACCAGTGTTCAGAAATTTTTCTCTCATGGCATCCATTTGACCACAGAAATCACGGTAGTTTAAACCCAATGTTTTCAGTTTCAATAATTCAGGCAGAGTTTCAGGTAGAGTGGTAATCTTGTTTCCCCACAGTAGTATTTCCTCCAAGTCCTGACAATACACAATTTCTGGTGGTAGGGATGTGATGTTCGTGTGCTTTAAATTGATTTTCTTCAGGTTACTCAAGTTGCCCACCTCTGGCACAAGTATGTTGATCTTGTTGCGACTAACATCCAAAACCTGGAGATTTGTCATCTGCCAGATGATTGGTGGAAGCCGCTGTAAGTTGCACTCAGATATGATGAGTTCTCGAAGGTTGACGAGAGTCAGAATTTCCTGAGGCAGGCTTGTATTGTCATTAGCTTTGGTTCTGCGTAGTCCATAATTCTTGCTGAGGTCAAGCTTCTCAAGCTTGTCCCATCTCGTAATCTCCGGGGGTAGGTTTTTCAGATTGTTACCAGAGAGATTCACTATTCCAAGGTCCTTTTCTGAAATTGATAACAGCATAATGTAAAATATGTTATAATGTGTATGATAAATTGTAAGTGGTTTCTCATATGAAAGCTTGTTCTTTAGAGCCACAAAAATACCATGATCTGTTTTGACCAGACTGAAGTACGGTAATTAGTGCTGTTGATAATGAATTTTTTTCAGGTTTTTTATTTTTTTGTATTATTCTAAAATATTCTAAATGAAAATACATCTATGTTAATAAGACAACTTTGAACTAGCAAATGTGATCTTACCAACTAAGAGATTTGGTGGGACAGCAGTAAGGCCCTGATCAGAGAGGTCCCTGATTTTGAGTCCAGACTGGGTCCTTGAAGGGGACTTGACTCTCACTTTCTTCTTCCCCGCTGAGCGGCCCCTGGAAGAAGCTGAGGTGGTTCCTTTGCGGCTTGGGGAGGGGCTCTTGCTTTTCTTCCTTTCATGACCGCTTGATCCTCTCTTTCCAGAGCTTGATCTAGATTTTGCTGAGCTTTTTCTGGATGGGGAGGGTGACTTGGATTTTGCAGACTGTGGGCGAGAGTCTGACATTTTCCCAGAGCCTGCCCGCTTCGGGCTTTTGCTTGAAGCTCGGGTAGGGCTAGGGCTTTTGGATCCCTGGAGAAAAGAAAGATTTTAATGTGTTTATATAACTTTTGAAATAGGAAGTAGATAGAAATAGAAACAAAAAAGTCCAGATATGGCTAAAGTGCTTGTAGTTCTGAACATTTTATTTGCTTTGTTTTTCGTTACTGAATTGTTGTTTACTTGAATGAATGTGATAGTAGCGTTCTAAGCAATGTTGGCATAAATGGCAAACCACAAAACAAAAATTCACATTACCAGTACATGTATTTAGATAATCAAGACAGAATTTTGTTGGACTGAATGTGAATGATTCTGCAATTAAACATTAAAGTTCTTGTTAGATTGATAAATATTATCAGATTTTGCAATCTTAAATCTGATATATGTCTGTTGGAATGCAATTCTATTATACAAATATCAAATACAAATCATGGATAGGTATCAAATATGTGACAAGATTAAAGTGCCCAAGTAGTATGTGTGTGCTGTAAGTTTTCATGGGTACACAAGCAAATATAAGCATGGTTCTTAAATTCTGATCCAATAATCCTGTATTCCTAATTGGATAAAGGTATCTCCCCCTCAGGTTTCAAAGACATTATAGATTAATAATCTAGATAATCCTGTCATACTTGCAGACATTTTTACCTATGTAGATTTGAAAGATAAGAAGATTATAACGCAGTTTTTCTGTTGCATGTGGAGTAAAGTGGAATAAATTCAATAGAAATTATACAACAGTTTTTTATATCTACTTAACACTATATTGATTCACTTTAATAATTTTTGCAGTTGGCAGGCAATGAAGCAGAAATGTTTTTAAACAGGTGGATACTTTGTTTTGTTTTGTTGTTGTTTTTAAAAACTAGCTAAGGGTAATATATCAATTAAACACTGTCATATGATAATGCTGCACAATTACTTTAAAGTGTAACATTGAAATACATGACTCACAATTTTACATAACAAGTTTCAACATGGTGGAAAGCACAAGTGCACACAAACTGTGGGATTCATGATTTTCAGATTATCCCCTGAAATACTGATAACTTTGGCCATTTACATTAGTGCCTATAAAACTTTCCAAATCTCTATTGGAATCTATTTCAGCCTTAGCTCAAGTACATAAATGCATTTGTCAATTTAAAAAAGGATCTAGCGAATTCTAGGTGTCAGGAACTCCAAACAAATTCCTTGGTTTCCAATGGACAACATTGTTAACATTTTGAAGTGAATGCCTAAGCCTGGTATTGAGTGAATAGGTAACACAGGTTTATATGGCTCTCAATCAATAGATCCATCTCAAAAAATCCCATAACTAGCAGCTAAAGCCTAAACACGTCACACAAATACCAAGAAGAAAAGGTCCATTTAGCTGCAGTTTTGGAAGGGCTAAAATAATGATAAATCTATAATCTATTGTTAAACTAAGTTATAATTCAGAGAGACAGAGAAGAATGCTGTCAAGTCAACAAACTGATAGATAATTCATCAACAGACAAAAGCATCAAACAACCAACATAAAACGTTTAATTCAAGAGAATAAGAAGGCTATTAAAAATATTTTTGATATCAAAAAGATAAAATTTCTCAGTCACTCATTACCTTGTGCTCAGGGTTCCTTTCAAATCTAGCCTTTTTAAGCATGCCTGCTCCTTTTTCTTTATCCTTCATTTTTTTAAACTTAGTATCAATATTTATTTTACTTTGAACAGGCCATGTCTTTGAAGATTTTCAATCTGATATTTCAATGAACATATGAATCCATGAAAGAGCTATTCCTTTTAGTAATGACAAGTTCGAAGAGGAATATAGGACTGCTTCAGGCAGTCTGTCACAAACTCCAGAAGTAAAAAAACTAATCAGTCGTTAAATCTTGCATTAATCCTCTGTTAATTAAAGATTTAAAAGTCCCACTCAAGCCAAAAGAATTAAACATGCCACTGCTAAATAATGTCCATCTTTCCTTTGAACTTTCTCTCCATTCATTATCAATTTGATAACGCATTAAAATTCACTCATTAAAATTTCTCTAAGTAAAATCTATTCATTTTTTTCGAGCAGTCGTTGCTTGTAAGATCGTAACCTTGGAGCTCTACTATGTAAACTAAAAGATTATAACTGAGGGGCTCAGCAAGGGGTGATTTAAAACCTTTTGTGAATAAATTGAATTAATTTAAATTTTTCAGTGTTGAAATAGTTTCATTTAAAGATTAAGCAGCATAGAATAATTGACATCTACAAAAGAATTATAATATATTTGATTAATAATAAGAAGGAAAAATTAAATTGAATCCTAGTGTGTTAAAGGTGATTTTTTAATTATTATTTTATATCACAGAGTATTTTAGATAAAGCAAAAATTACGGTATATCATTACCAATTTAAATATATGTTTCAGAATTATCTATAGAGACTGGTTTGTATTTAGACTTTCAGATGAATTCTTTATACTAACAATGTGGTGCAGCATTAGATTATAAAGTACAAAGTACATTGATGGCATAAACCTAGTCCATACCTACCTTTTGAGTACTACCGGTAGTCATTAGCTGACAAGTCACAATAGATCCGTTTTTAGTTGTCTGAATACTCTCTCTGCTTTCACGTCGCATATTGAAGCAGAGACAATAGTCCCAATAATCTCTTGTCCTTTAGAGAGATATGAGCTACATAACGTAGAGTCAATACTTGTTACTAAGTAATGCAGCCAAATTCCGTCAATTATAACATGTTTTATGCACTTAATTATCCCTCGTGGTCAAACTGAATTTTACATGGGTGTTTTAAATTGTGTATTAAAATTGAAAAGCCTGATTTGGCCAGAAACACTTTTTGAAGTCTTGGGGCAACTGTATATCTTAATATTTTGTTTGAAATCAAAAGTAATTGCACTTGTTAGCAGCTTTAATTCAATAATGACCTCCCCTTCTTTACTATGAAAAGTCTGAGCCAAGTTTAATCCTTTCACAATGAATTTAATGTGGTTAGTGATACACAATAAATTGCTTATGACCTGTGAACAGCTCTGGATTAAAAAAAAGGACATTTTATTATTATGAGTACACATGCACACCTTTACTTAATCAGACTTATCTTGGGTTTAATTAATTAATCAGAAGGATTTGATTTCATTTTTGTTTTTCCAAAGTTTTTCAACCTTTCCTTAAAATACTTTGATAACACCTACCAGTAACTGATTCTTAGGCAGTTGAAATGTGATCAACTTTTAATTGACCAGAAGCATTGTATGCCCATAAATGGATAGAAGATATGACTCCATAAATTTTCATATGCAAAATAAATTACCGAGTATGCATGTAAAAGTTTTGGGCAAAACAAGACAGAAAGTTGAAATAAAACTCACCTTAAAATTATGAAAATCTAGTCAACATAGAATTCTTGCATCTTATATGTATGTTAAAAAGGCACTCGTCTGCTAACATGTTTTAGCAGATGAGAATCAAAGCTTAAAATCCTTGACTATTTCACCCTCTATCACTTGACACTCACTAAGTCAACATTATTTGTTATTCAGCCATGGTAATCGTAAAATTTATCACCAGTCATTAAAAAAATTGCTGTTGAAAATATATATATCAAATGTTTAAGATACATGGCTTCACTTTTATTCAAGGGACATTTAAATGCATTGTTAAGTCGGTAAAATGTGTATTTAAGAAAGAGAATTCTTAGCTTGTTTGAAAATGCAAAATCAGAAATGCAGAACAAATTACCAGAACTGACTAGATGAATTGAAAATAATGAATTGAAAATAATGATAAATGAAATGTTTTGAAAGATTAAATTTTTCAAGCTTTTATTGTTATTCTTAAATCTATTTAAAAGTTAAATCATTGTGAATTATGATTAAGGAATTTACTTAGGAATATCATGAAAATTTGTGGGGGCCAATTTTTTAGGATTGCTGAAATTTTATGTTGGTGGGGACGTAATTTTGTGTATTTTCTTATACCTACTGACTCTATAACCCTAATTTATTAATTGTGGATGATGTAATTAATTCATGGTTGAGAGGTACCCACGAAATTCTACAATTGAGCCACCACAAAATCTAATGTTTCCATGGTAAACATGTTTTACATGCATTACAGTTAATGTCTTTATATTACTCCATTTTTCATAGTATTAGAATTTTAAAATGTTCAACATGTATATTAAAGTACATTTAATTTCAATTACATTAATTATTTGATTGGTATTTTAAACTACTTTAGTGACGTCCTAAATGAATATTTACCGTACATTAATATTAGGTTAAGATTCTCTAAATTTAAGCATATTAGTGTAATTAAAACCAATAAATATACATTTAAGTTGTACAATATTTACTCTCCTTCTAAATCTCATTTTAAATAGTAATAAATCTACACTATCAATTCTCCTGTGTGGAACCTCTTTAAAGTTCCAAACTCCCAATGCCCTATCAGTCCATTGATCTATTTAAATATGTCTGAGAACTGGGTGTCAATATTAAGTTATTCCAGTCTGCTGGTCTGACCAATAAATACCTCAGTCATCTCCCTTTGCTAACACCCTAGTACCGCCCTTGGCTTACCAGTGTGCCTCAGTTTAACTTTTATTTGCAACAAATTTCAATTACAGTATATAATATAAAACACATAGAAGTTTTGAATGATAGAATTTAAAGCCATTGGATCAATTGTTTATAAATAGATGTGGTTTTCAGTGTTAAATCAGTTTATTCCTAAATACCAATCTAATTAAAATGTTAACTTCCATCCGCTCCCTGGTTTTTGAAATGTCGCATGTAAGCGACATATCGGAGATGGGAAGCGGATGGAAGTTAACATTTTAATTAGATTGTTTTCAATACAAAAAAAAAGTGGTTAAAAATAATTTGTAAATTTACTTTCTTATAATAAAATTCCAATTTTGAATTTGCTTTAAGCATGCACTCATTCTCATTTAGCTGGGGAATCTTTGTATTATTCCCAGATACATGTAAGTGTAATATATCTATTACTATATAGTTTACAATGATGAATAAATATTCTTTTCCAGATCCTTTTACAGATGTTGATCATCATCACAGGGAATTATAATTTCTTTAACCTCCTGACCATAGCACTCTGTATTTCATTAGTCGAGGATGATTTTTTCAAAAGACACAAAGGTAGATCTTATTGGAAATATGCTTTCCTAACCTCTCCAGTATTCCATAAACAGGAATGACGTATTCAAATTTTTTATTATGATATGCAGATGATCTGTTGATTATGCTCTTTTTTTTCCTTTCCTCCCTTCCCACCACGATTTTGAATAACATAAAATATTTTTTTTTAGTGGAGAAACCATCAACAATACAGAATTTGTTCAACAAGTTATTTTTGTTGGTGGTATATGGGTACCTAATGTATCAGACAGTGATGCAGTTTTCTTTACAAGTTTCCTATAGCCCTTACTTTGAAATCAAGTCCAAAATAGGTAAGATAAAAAAACATTCAGCATTAGATGCCATTGCTCGTTTGTTAAAAGAAATGATAATCTTAAAGAAATTGAGAGAGGGTAATCCTGCTCATTGGATTATGGATAATAGAATGATTTTTATTTGTATGTATATTTTCAAAGATTTTGGTTCGTTCTGGAATATTTTTTTTGTAAAAATGAGAATACATCAAAAAATATTTTTTACAGCTTTCTCTAAAGAAGAGTTTTCCTCGTGGTTAGAAAAAGTCGTCCCAGCAACTATTATTTTGGGAGCTGTTTCTTTGGGATATATCATACTAAGCTCACTTTTCAGGTTGTATGAAATTATGCAATCGATTCTTGCTGTTCAAATAAGATAATTTTAAAAATCTCCACTCCTGGTCAATATTTTTTTAAAAAGCTTACTTTCATTGTGCAGAACATGAAAATCAAAATTCCTACCAAATCGATAGTTTGAATATTGGATATGAATCAATATATAAAATAAAAATGTAGTTTATTAACTGCTAAAGCTGGTATACCAGCAATTGTCCGATTGCTTTCATGTTCACTGTTTCACAATTTCGTTAAAAGTAAGATAATTTAAAAAGTTTGAAAATTTGAATTTGTCCACTTACAATGGGGACAAAAATAGACAAGGATGGAATTTTTTTCTGAGTACATATTGTTATTTATTAATATTGTAGGTGCCTTGCGGAAGAGAAAGGAATATGGAAACTTTGGAGTCTTATGCAATGTGCAGTGATGGGGGTGTTGGCTGTAGCCATGTTTTCAATCAGTTTGGTAAAAAAAAAAAAACCCACAAATTATCACATTTCATTATACAAATTAAACCAAAAAAGTCAAGAAATATTTCGGGATCTATAAAAAAAAGATTTGATTATAAAACTACATGTATTCAGTGTTTGATGATTTGAACATATTTTATTGTTTGCTGGTGTGAACAAATGGATTGGGCATAAGTTCTTAAAACTTCAATTGCTCTTTTCCTGTGTTTGATTTACTGGTCCTTTTCTTTCTGTTATTACAAAAGTACATGTAGTTCAATACATGTACTAAGTTTAAATTACATCCGTGTCAACGAGAGATATTAATATAAGTTGTAGAACTTGCTTATCAATCGTTGTAAAATAAATAAAGTTCATTTTTTTAAAGTACATGAAGTCTGGAGAAACACCCTTACCACATGTGGAATCATGCATGTGTTGATATTTCAATGCTTTTTTCTTTATTTTTGAAAAAATTGTTAAATTTTTAGTTATTTTGCTAGATACAACTATACACTTGTCTTTTCACTTCATCAATTTAAGGATATTTCAAAATGAAAATAGGATGGAAAGTATGAAATCATTTACTGTGGTATACATGTAGACATACTATGAGTAATGTACTGTATATTCGGGTTTTTTAGCATTTGTAATTTGCATCAGTCATTTAATGCGATTTTAAAAGTTTCCTATAGAAAATAATTCAGGATGTAATTTCTGTGTATTCAATATTTTTGCGATTTGAAAGAGATCACGAAAAAAGCAAAAGTTAGATCATTGCGAAAATAACCGGATATACGGTATATGTATGTCATATATGCATAAATTAATGGATAAGATAATGTACCTGACTGTCCAAGGAGCTGATGTCAGTCTGATCCATGACTGGTTGAATTTTAGGTACCACTCACTGTTATAGAGAAAAACACCCAGCAATATGTTTCCCCCGATTTACATAGATATAGGAGTTACCTTAAAGACTACCATTTGACAAATTCCTATGGCTTGTTTAGAAGGTAACTATAACACATGTGTGTTTTCCTGAGCAGTTCTCTGAAGAAATGTAAATCCCACACTGGTTGAGAACAACTGTCTCTCTACCTTGGTTCTTTATAAATATTCCTAAAGAAAGGATGCTTTGTGTAAAGTCTTTTAAATCAGCAGTTTATCTAGAATAGGAAATCTATAATCTTTTCAAATAAACTTTTTTTTCTGCAATTTCCTGCATGAAAAAACTAAGATAATTGAGGGAGATGAATTGATTTTGAGATCAATAGTTTCAACTCAAAAGGTAACAAAATCTGGTATTGAAATATTGACATGCTGAGCTTTATATCGTGTAATCTGCAAGGGATTTCACATATCGGAACATTTTCAGTGATCAGCAGATAACTATTTACCTAGGAATAAAGAACCCATGAAAAATGTATTTTCCCTATCAATAGCGTTCCTGCCCCTGAAAGATAACTCCTTCATTACCATTTTCACTTAACAATTACCCAAAAAACAAAAGGATTCCTTTCCTTATCTTATTTCAAAGAATGTGTCAGAGTAAATTTATGAATGTCTGATCGTCATAAATTACTGAATCTATGATAAAAATACATTTAAAGATTATTTAAGCTCAATTGAGCTGAAGGCTTAAATGAGCTTATCTGATCAAAAGTAGGTCGGTATAATCATCAATGTTGTTTTATGCCATAACTTTTTACATTGCATTATCTTTACATCTTTACATTGACCACTTAGCGAATTTCAGTCAAATTTTGCTTGTATGTTGGGCTTTTCGGTTTGTTTAAATGAAGTCCAATAATTTGACAAAACACTTCCGAAGTAAATTGGAGCAAATTTTTTGAACTTAATAAACTATCAGGCACAGATTAGTATGAAGACTTTTCAAGCTTAGGCGTGCTTTGGACAAAGACTGAAATAGAAGCTTGCAATTGGGTTGAAGCCAGCTGCTTATGTCAGTTTGACATATTATTGCTCAGGTGAGCTATATAACCTATGGGCCTCTTGCTCAAAATTTATTTAACAAAAATGAGTTTTAAACTTTTGTAGCATTTATGAAAGTCAATAGAGTATCCAGTATGCAATACATTAATGTGGTTATCAGCCAGAGAGAAACATCGTCAAAAAAGTTTGATATAAACATAACAGTGCGGTGTCTGAATTGTGATACGAATTTTAGAATGGTTTGACTTTTCAGAATCTCAGGTAGAGAACCTTTGAACAGGAGATGTGGTACTTCGGAAACACCATTATACTAATTAATTAAAAATCAAACATGCAGTACAGCAGATAATGTCTTGTAAAGACAAATTTTTACAGCTTATAAACTGATAGAAAACAAATAACTTTAATGATTTCATGGGAATAGAGACAATCAGTGTGGGATGCATTCTTCAGTGAATTGCTTTGCAGAAAACACTATGCTAATCTGCATGTAACCTTTGAACTTTGACCTTTGCCATGTCATTTCAGATTCCCTATACTGTGATTGATCAAGATTCTGCCAAATTAATTCCTAAACCATTATTCAGAATGAATGAGAAATTAGATTCATTCCAACTCACCAGTTCTTACGGACTGTTTAGAGTGTAAGACTTCAGTATTGTCATTTCCCTGCATGTGTTTCTTGCTAAATTTTGCACACATTCCACTTTTGATATTCTTGTGAAAATCTTTCTTCAATGTAAACAAGGAAAAATATGGGTTTTTTTGCATTCATGATTATGTTTTTTGGGTTTCTTTTTTAATATTAAAAACCAGAAACAAACTGTGAACCATTTTGTGAAGGCATGCTGTGTTGTGTCTTTCATAAACAAAATAAAGATAACTTTTGCTTAGATCAGATATATACAACATTCCAGGGTATATAAAAGCTTGTATTAAAGTTAATGTTTTAGTAAATACTCCATATACATTTGCTAGTATTTTAAGGTAATAAGAATATTGAATTTGAATATAATGGACTCGCATAAATATTCAAGAGATTTATTTATGTATTTTCATGTACGGTATATGTAAAGTAAACTTAATTTATCTTCTTTACTCCTGTATAACTGATATATCATTATACCATTAACTAACCAGTTTTATTTCAAACCAGAGATTGGCTGTGTAGACTTGCTTTACAAATCAGTGTGTGTTTTTATGCTTAATAAATTGTTTAACCTTTGAAGAATGACTGGGGTCGGAGGTCGTCCAGAGGTCATCATAGAAGGCAGCAACAGCCCAGACTCGGGATGGAAGGAGTATGAGTTCTACTATAAACCTGGAAATATCTCTAGAGTTCCACCAATTGTGGGTAAGAAAGAGTTTTCTCATTAATCTACTGCAATAGATTTAGCAGTGGTAAATTCAGTCATCTGACATTGTATACATTGATATTTCCATCTATTGTTATATACCAGTGCATGATTCCAATACTTGAACCTGTATTCTCAAATTATATGTTTTTCTAAGAAATGATATGTAAATAATAGAAGGTTCAAGAGAATACTTTCTAATTGGTAAATCACCAACATGCAGAAATTTCCTCATTTACAGTCATTCAATGTGAAGAAAATGTATTGTACATTTTGTTTCTATGGCACTGCGACATCAGATCAAATCCTGCTGCATTGATAAATTTCATTGTCATATTGAATAGAACAATAGCTCAATTTTTCAATTTGAAAATAGAGTTATTCCCCTTCCCAAATTTTGTGATAAAAGTAAAATACATGCATGCCACATTATACATCAAGTTCTTTATAACTTTTAGCCTGAGGAGCTAAAGATTAAATTTTTTACTAAATATTTTTGAAGAACTATTTATGATTTCAGCTCCTCATCAGCCTCGCCTGGACTGGCAGATGTGGTTTGCGGCTTTGGGCAGCTACCAGCACAACACCTGGTTTGTTCACCTGATCTACCGACTGATGACTGGACAGCGAGAGGTCCTGGAGCTGATCCAGTACAATCCATTCCCCAACAAACCGCCAAAGTTCATCAGGGCCAAGCTCTACCACTACCACTTTACAGGACAAACCAAGAAAGATAAATGGTACATGTAGTCCTTTAAATCCTTGGAAGTACTGTACTGTAAATTCCTAATTAAATGCAAGGAATTTATATCCAAGTAAAATCATGAGAAGCACCCCTCGCCAATTTTAAAACCTCTCCATTATTTTCTGAGAGTTGGGAACTATAATAAATATGGATAAATGTTCAGCGTTCACGATTTTATATTCTTGCGATTTGATTTAAAACGGGGATCGCGGAATTAAGTACTTGCATGATATAAGGAATTTACAGTAGTCAATGATAATCATGCATGTACTTGCATGTTTGTATTAACCAAATTGAATTTCTCTTTCATTGGAATGCATTGCTGATTCAAGTTATCTTGTTGGCAAAATTCATGTACTAGTATTTTATACATATGAAAGGAGTACACTTTTGATCTTCCTTATTCAGAATTTTTGCTTGGTAGAAATTCAACAACTGGTCCTCAAATTACTATATAGTCAAACTTCGTTATCTTGAACTAGATGGGACTGTTTACAAACTTCAAGATATCTGACTATTTGAGATATCAAGAGTAAAAAATTTAAAAAAATAAGTGGTGAGGACTTACAAATCACTTTAACATATCCACTTTATTAGAGATATCAGTGTTCGCGTGTACTTCCTGTTGCACAGTTAATATGTGATGAATTCACAGCAAGACATGCTTTCTCTCGCACCTTTTAAAGATGATACAGACATGGAAATGATCATAAGTTTTGAATAATTTTTAATGTTCAAATATGTGCATATTTTTTATGATTAAAACAAACTGTTGCTCTCTTTTCAAAGGTACTCAAAGAAAAACTGGTGGGTACGAGAAGAAAAGAGTGAATATTTCCCAGCCTTAGAAAAGGATAACTCATCTCTGTTAGATTACCTAAAAAGAACTGGACTGGTTAAGGTTAGTGCAAATGATTGGAAT
The DNA here is from genome assembly GCF_025612915.1 of Magallana angulata. Classification (NCBI taxonomy): domain Eukaryota; kingdom Metazoa; phylum Mollusca; class Bivalvia; order Ostreida; family Ostreidae; genus Magallana; species Magallana angulata. The sequence continues at coordinate 40,395,918 of NC_069111.1, forward strand.
AACTTTATAAAACACAAGTTTATTATTTTCTGACAGTGTATGGTTTTACTTCTGAAGACAAAAAATGAATAAACAGATTTTAATCTTTTATGTCTTGCAAAATTTTTGTAAAATTGATACTCTGTCTGCAGGTTATGTGTGTCCTTTTGATTCTTAAGGACATAAAAATTGTTTTAACCTCACAAGCATTATAATTTGTACTCAAAGTTGTAAACAATATTCTTTACTTCAATAATACATGTGAATATAAAATTAAGTCTAAAAAAATTTTCAGAATGAAAAGAAAGAGAAGAGAACGCTGACCTGGGTTGGGTTTTGTGTTGATTACATCCGACAGCTGATTGGACAACCCGAGGGATTCTCTTTTGTAATGACGATCACAGGAACGGCTGTGATGGCTAATGTATTTAGTCTTATCCTAAAGTGAGGATAAAACATATCTTAAATCTCATCCTGGATCTCCCCTCACACTTTTTATTTTATAAATGATACTGGATTTCATGCAGTGAATGTGTATTAGCAGAATATTTGTTAAGGATGCATTATTCTATAAGGAAATAATCTGTAAGAGAACTGACCTTACATTCTGTGTATGTTTAGTAAATAGATCTAAGCAATGTACATGAGGAATACCAAATCTTGCCTCAATATGTTTTACTCTGAGCAGGTAAAAATTAGAAATCCATTTTATATCTTCTGAAGTGCTTGTACCTTATTATTAGATACCTTGATTGCTTATATACCTGGTACTCTTGATGGGTTTTTTTAATTTAAATGTTTTCTATTTGTATGGGTATGTAATGTAGATGTGTGGGGATAAGTCTAATTTATATTAATATATGTATATGTATGTTAGAGCTGGGTATATTATGTTTTTTCATGGTGCTTGGTATGATATTATTATCATAATAAACATAATCTGTTAATTCGTTTTAGGAGATTTTTGTTACATGTTGCAAAATTTATAATGGTGTATCCACTCATTTCGTCATTTAAGAAATTCAAACGTTAGAGAAACTGTTAAAAAATGCTTGCAAATATGAAATAAAAAAACAAAGATTCTTCACAGGTACATGTAATACAGTGTACATTTAGCAGTGTTAATTGAGAGACTATTGGTATTGTGGCTTCCCTTTCTACAATATGGTAGTTACTTTAATGAATATATAGGCTTACTTTATATAGCCCCTGGTGCAACTTTTCCAGTGTATGCTTGATTGATTTGGAATTGTCTTGTTTGATTAGTTAAATTAACTTTATTCTATTATCAAACTCATTGTTGTATGTAAATGTACCTTCTCTGTTCATGTGCCATATTATATTTAATACTTGCTTCTTTTTTTCTGTCGTGTTCTATTCATTCAATTGTTTGCACCCCTCGTTAAGTCTAATGTAGATTCCTTGTTTTATACGAGCACTTCATGTTGCATTTAAGCCATTTTTTTATAGAATGGTGAACAATGTAAAATTTCAAACACTGAATTTTATTATTATTTTTTACATCACATATGTCAGAAATTTAAATTCTGCAAGAGGTGCTCCTTGCTATATTGAATTCTTGTTTAATTAGAAATCTACAGAACTACCATACTTGTGTTGTCTTGTGTTATGAACAAAATGAAAAAGCTAGCAGGACTATGTCCTCCCATTGAGGTCTTATCTCAATGTCAACTTTGTAAGGCTGGGAATATTTTAGAAATAAACTCTTACTGGGGATTGGGAATTACTTTGAATGGTAGCTATGGATGAAGAGTTGTCACACACAAGTACTTTTATAAATACATTTATACTGATGTTGTCCTATGCATAGTGAACTTTAGATAGTTTAAGATTTAATACATGTATCATGAGTGCGGTATTCATTGAATGTGTAACAGGAATGATTTAATGCATGTCTGTGTTTTATTGTTCAACAGAAATTGTGACAATATATATGAACTGTTATCATGTGACATCTTTTGTTTTATTTACTGTAAACATAATCATTGGTAAATATTATATAAAATAACTTCTATTTAATGCAAATTGCATTTATAATTCATGAATTAATAAAAAAAAATTGCTTTCGTTTTCATGACATTCATCTTTAATTTTAATTCTCTAGTTAGAACCAATTACCAATAATAACTTACATTTGGAAATTGCTCCAAAAAATTTGAACCAGATGCTGAGGGTTTAGCATTAGTTCCCAGTGACTATGCATCATTAAATTAAAGTTTATCCACATGCACAATTACAAAATTTTGTCCTAGAAAAAATCCAGGTTTGCAATTAATTGATAACAAAATAAAAACATCAAGATAATTGAGATGACTTTTTTTATTTACATTTTGTATAAATTACAACACCCTAAAAATTTGGGTTTGAGTATATGCATTGCACAGAAGATGAACAAGTCGAAACATGATATCACTGACAGATAAATTACAGGGTTGACAAACCAAAACAAGAAGACTATGCCTTAAGCCATAAAAAGATATTCTTAAAATAAGCCCTTTTGTTATAATTGCAACAAACACTACACACAAAAGCATAAAATTATGAACATTTTATTTATTTGTAAAAAATGAACAAAATAATGTTTTGTTTTTCAGCAGATAATAAACTAATACTTATTTGCTGCAAGTGACAATTCAACTAATAAAAATATTCACAACCTTATTAATGGACTAGATAAAAAAATAAGATAAAATGTGTAATCGACAGAGACATGAAATTCAAGTTTTATTTCTGGTGTTAAGTACCATTTATTAATATGCCTATGTACTTGTGTTTATCTCAACTTTACAGTAATTCAGGATTTTGACAGGAAAAATTTAATACCACATTAATTATTCATTTTGAGCAAACAATTAATTGTGATTGAATAGATTAAATCTTATATATACATGTAATAAAGTACATTGAAAATACCTTTTTATATAACATGATTATACATGTATAACTAGTACCTAAACACCTGTCAATGCAATTTTGTAGATCTATAATAGTTTGTTCACGACACAACAACTGGTCAAACAAAAAATCATAACAATACAATTTCTTACTACACAGTAGCAAGGTATTAATAAAATGAATCCATCTCATTAAGAATTAGGACAAGCTACATGTACCTCTACTTGTACTCATGAACAAAACACATGGTCCACAACATGCAACACATATCTAATAATGTCTTTCATTTGAGGTAGAGTTTTGGTAGCTGTCCCCACTAAAACCATCTTTTTATTAAACAGGCTCTGGCCCCAGGGCCATTAAAGTTGGATGAGCTCACTTTTGCTCTCTCACTTTTCCCTTACCTAGTATATGGTAAAATTGTGACCAAGATCAAAAGTGAGCTTGTCTAACTTTTATGGCCCGGGGGCCAGATGTCACCAACTTTTCTACCTGAATTTTCAGCCTCAAATCTGAGTTTACACTACAATATTTATGCACTCATCTTTAAAAGATTTGAGCAAGGAAACAAATTATTTCAAAAATGTTGGTAAAACTGAGGCCAGGTCATTAGTCAATATTACTTTTTAAAAAAAATTCATTATAGACAAGCACAAAAATTGCAATTAAAATACTGGGGAATACATTAATACACCAACTTTTTGTGTGCTTGAAGGACTTTCTTCATTATCTTCCGAGGTGTCAGCATATTTCAATTTTTGTCAAAAGTACATACCTGATCAAAGTGACAACAATTTTCAAAAATTAAAAAAAAAACTCTATAACAGAGAAAATGTCTGTTTTCACAAAAAGATTTTCAGTTATTTAGAATTATGATCAATATACTAGTATAGCCTTTAAAATACATGTACAGCCAAGTGTATTGTAAACCAAGTTTTATGTGTGAAAACTTTATTTTGTAATTTACTGGGAATAATCAGATGGCAGCAAATTGTTTTCGTGACCAAGATGTAGATTAACTGGAAAATAAAATTTCAGAGCATTTGAGGTCTAGTTTACAACGAGAAAAGTTTGTGATGATGAGGCTCTTACAAACATCACAAAATTTGTCGCACTTGAATAAAAGTTGGTTTACAGTAACTATTTTCATCAATTTGCATGCATTCGCTTTCCTTCTGAGGGGTTTTCACCCACTCAATAATAAAAAATCAAGACTACAGTGCTTAAACAAAGAGAAAAAAAAACATATTTCAATGCAAGTTATTGTCTCTAAAACCCTCGAACATACAATTACCTGTACATGTACTAGTAATATTATATAAACAACTACTGGTATTTGCTACACAGTTTAACAAAAGAACACCTGCATTGTTCATACTAAGAATCTGGAATTCTTTTCAAAAAGCATGCAATGAAACCTTGGATCTCACTGCTAAGTCTAAAGATTTTTTGTAATCAAGCTAATGGAAATTTTTTTTAAAAATCATTAAACCATAAATACGGTAAATATTTGTTTTCATCTATTTCATTAAAAGTATGAAAATAAATAATTCAAAAAACAAAAAATCTCATAAAAACTATTTTTCTCTAACAGCAATACAGTAAACATGGAATTTTCATGTGTAATCTACCTTTAGGACTTCACCCATGCAATGATTTTTTTTTTCTTATCTTAAATGATACTTTGTATACAGTCATATTTTTATACCCAAAAGTCATATCCATGTAAATTTTTACAGCATAAATTTGCATAATCAACACTACAGGAAAATACCCATGTTTACAATATGTTTTGATACTCTTGCCATTTCAGCAGTTTACAAATTTTGACTACAACAGATTTGCACAGATTAATCGAAACATTTCAGTTCTGGTTCTTTCCTGATGAAATTTAGTAATTCATCGACGTCACAGGAATAAGAAGCCAGCTCGCTGTCCAGGTACGCCTCCTCTAACGTCACTTTGTTCCCAGGAAGTTCCAGCTGAATGATTCCTTCTTCACCCAAGTCCTGCTTCAGGTGAACTGACCCCTGAATGTACACCTTTTTCACAAGTGTCGAGCACTCATTCTCACTGTTCTGACTAGATCCTGTGTTGCCTGATTTTGTGCTCATTCCAGACGTTTCTGATGCACGGTCATCAAACTCTATTGCAATACTGTTACAGCCATCAGATCTGATCATGGCATTGATTTGTAAATCGTCAATGCCAATGATGTCACATTCAAAATCTGAGGATGTCACACTGGCATAACTCGTATCATCACTCAGAACAGATGCTGGTCGTCTGCTCCAGTTGTACACATTAAACATGTCCCATGGCATATTTGCACAGAAAAGTGGAGCTGCAGGGATAGGTGGAAGTTTATATCTGTCTTTGCGAGATGAATAATCAAAACAGTCTGAGGAAGATGAGCTTCGTCTCCTTCTCTCTGCCAGATTAAAGACATTTCTAGCTTGTTCCGCCAATTCCACTTCATCAGTAGTGGAATCATTTTTGGATTCTTTGGCCTTATCCTTAGAACTGACATTGTCCTTGGAATTGGGGGTAGACCCATACCTCTCCTGCATCAGTTGGGTATCCAAAGTCTGGGATGCAGGAGGGCACTGCCCGTTTTTTGGACACCCGATAGATTGGTTGGAGGTAAAGGAAGGTGTCTGAAATGCTCCATAATGCGGACCACTGCTGGGCATCGCAGGGGGATGCAGAGACGGATGCATTCCAAGTCCTGAGTAGCCTGGTAATGACGGGGCAGAAGGATACACTGCCGCATTGTGAGAAAACCTTGACTGCGTAGAATATGGATATCCTGGTGAAGCTGATGGTATTGAGGTGAATGGTCTGTACAAGTCTGGACTATTTGGAAGATAAGTCGGTCCATTTGGGGGTCTGTCTAAATACCCTCCCACTGGATTACGATCAAATGGTGACATGTTCATCGGCGAAACAGAACTAGGAAGAGGTGGACGAAGGGAAGGAGGTGAATACATGCAGGGTGACTGTATGTCTGGCCGGGCTTCGTTCACCATGGCCCTGCCATACCCTGGATAATGCATTAGCGGAGATTCTCGAATGGAGTGGGGAAGAGGAACATGGATAGATGGTCGAGGAAATGTACTGCTGAAATCAGATATTGGTGATGTTAATGAATTATTGGTGAGACTTGGTATCAGTGGTGACTGATGGTTGTTCATCGGCCCTGATAAAGACAAAGTCGGATTCGAACCCTTGTGTTCACAGATGCTGCCAAAAAGATCTGGTGCCACACTAGTTGGTGGCTTGAATTTCGATTCAGTCTGTGTTGTTGGTCCTGATGGTAATCCAAATGGAAAAGGCAAGGGGGGAGAAGACACAGTGTTATTTGGCATCAGTGTTTTTGCAAGTCCATTGTTATCTGGAAACAAGGAGGTCACCTGCTGCGAAGTGGGTCTGGGGACTTCAGTGGGTGGGGAATTGACCAGAGGCCGCTGACTGAGTGGAATGACCTCCTTGGGCTGCCTTGAGTAAGGCTTGGGCTTGGATCTCAGGTACACACATTTTCGGTACACACAAGTTTGTTTAAGCACATCCTTGCGGACACAGTAGTGACACTTGTTGCAGTTCTCTTTCACCTGGCACGGACCACATTGTCCACACCTCCGGCGTCTTTTGAGACGCACTCCTCCAATCTGATCCTCGTTGGATAAAAATCCTTGGTCTGTAATGAGATACAATATACAAATATTAACATAGTTTTTTTTTTTTTAAAAGGAGTAATATTAATCCATTTACCGGCACATGTGTATTGTACATTTTACATATATATTCAAAGGTCAATATGCAATGGTTAACATGAATGAATCTTGACTCTTATTTAATCAATATGAAAGAAGTATTGTACATGCACAGGGCTACCTCTAAATTACTGTAAACCAACTTTTGTTCACGAAAACTTTGTTTTGCGATTTACCTAAGATAAACTGGTTAGCAATAACTAATTTTTGCAATGAAGATGTACATATTTTGTAGAAATTAAAATACCACAGTCATTTGAGGACTGGGTTGCTGTGAAAATATTAGACAAGGTTCTTGCCAACCTCAATAAAAAATTCTCACAAACAAATAAAAGTTGGAGAACAGCATTTTATTCCGATTCAAGTAATGAAAAATGTTCAAAGGATTAGATTTGAATTTGTTTGGTCATTTAAGGGTAAGAATAATTCTGTTTATAGTATAACAGCTTTGAACAAAAAGTGTTTACATAGACTTACAGTAGTGCGTGTTGCAACAAATAGAGCAACTCTGCCTACTCCTGATAAGTAACCCAATGCTGATTTGAATATTTTGATATTAAAGATTTAACAATGCCACTGTAAGTCATTAAGTGTTCAATACAAACATTCCATTTACTGATATGAACAATTAAAATACAAGATTTCAATAGATATCTCTTCACCTTATAGGAAATCTATAAAGTATAATAAGTAATCTTGCGGCACGTCTTTTAACCCCAAGGAACCCCAAGGAAACCCCAAGGAACCCCAAGGAACCCCAAGGAAACCCCAATGACAGAAATAAATAACTATTGATACCCAAGGGGGTCTCATTAGAGTGCAAGGGTCACCCCTTACCCTTGGTACCCCAATTATACCCCAAGGAACCCCAAAGATAACCTAATAATACAGATTTATATAACTCCTGATACACCATAGAACCCCAAGGAACCTCAAGGATACCCTAATAATACAAATTTTAAACTCTTGGTACCCCTGGGGACTCACTGGTATTCCAGACACACCTCTAAGAACCACAGGGAACCCCAGGGATATCCCAAGGAACTCCAAGAATACCCAAATAATACAGAATCATACTGTGGAATCATTAGAATTCGTGGTGGCTCAATTTTCGTGGTATTCGTGGGTAGGCCTCCCCCATGAATTTAAATCCTCAATGAAAACAATTTTAGAAAGTGTTATCTTTGTTGCTGAAACAGTAACAGACACATCCACGAAATAACATCCCCATGAATGAGCAAAAAAGTCATAATCCACGAAAATTGACCCCCACGAATTTAAATGATTCCACAGTAACTCTTGATACTCCATAGAACCCCAAGGATACCCTAATAATACAAATTTAAAACTCTTATTAACCCTGAGGACTCATTGGTATTCCAGATACACCTCTAGGAATCCCAGGGAACCCATGGATATCCCAAGGAACTCCAAGAATACCCTTATAATACAGAATCATAACTCTTAATACTCCATAGAACCCCAAGGATACCCTTATACATTGTAATACAAATGTAAAACTCTTGATAACCCTGGGGACTCATTGGTATTCCAGATACACCTCTAAGAATCCCAGGGAACCCCAGGGATATCCCAAGGAACTCCAAGAATACCCTAATAATACAGAATTATAAATCTTGATACTCCATAGAACCCCAAGGATACCGTAATACGTTGTAATACAAATTTAAAACTCTTGATAACCCTGGGGACTCATTGGTATTCCAGATACACCTCTAAGAATCCCAGGGAACCCCAGGGATATCCCAAAGAACTCCAAGAATACCCAAAAATACAGATTCATAACTCTTGATACACCACAGAACCCCAAGGATACCTCAAGCAACTTAAAGGATAACTTAATAATACAAATTTAAATTCTTGATACCCGTAGGGACTCATTGGTATCTCAGACAAAACCCACGGATACCCCAAGGAACTCTAGGGATACTCTTATACATGTATTGGTTATATAAATTTTATAACTCTTGATATCCTATGGAACTCCAAGGATACACTATATCTCTAGATACTTTTTGGGTCACTTTGATATCCTAGACAAATCACAAGGTATCCCAAGGAACCCCATGGGTACCCCAAGAAACCTAAAGGATACCCTAATAGTACTCTAATAGTAATAATACAGATACCCCATTGTTATCCCTGACACACCCTATGGATACCTCAAGGAACTCCAAGGATACCCAGTAATATAACTTTTGATACCCAAATGAACCCCAAGGATACCCTAATAACACAATTTTATATCTCTGGATACACCCTCGGGGCTTTTTGATATCCCAGACACCATTAGGTATCCCACGGAACCCCATGGATACCCCAAGGAACTGAAAGGATACCCTTATAATACAGATTCATAAAACTTGATACCCCATAGAACCCAATGGAACCCCAAGGATATAGCCTAATAATTCAAATTAAAAATTCTTGATACCATTGGGGACTCATTGGTATCCCAGACACGCCTCTAAAAACCTCTATAAACCCTAGGGAACCCCACAGAAATCCCAAGGAACTCCAATAGATACCCTAATCATACAGATTTATAACTCTTGATACACCATACAACCCCAAGGATACCCTAATATGTAATACTTTAAAACACATTTGGTCGAGCCGAAAAAATTTTGTCTATAAATTTGTTTCGGACTTGTGATATTGCATTACATTCTAAAATATAATGAAATTCATCGGCTATACGTTTTTTGTAACAGAGAGGACAAAATCTTTCATTTAATGGGATACCTTCCCATCTTCCCACTTCAACTGGTAGATGGTGATTTGAAGTACGAAAGAACTATATATATGATATGAGTTAAATTTGGCCCCCATTATTCGCAATTTTTTAAAGTGTTTCAGGTACAATAATGTGTTATGTTATATTTTAGAAGAGTTGATATAAAATTTATTTTTCACCTATTTATTTGATTTTTTTGCACTCACTGGCAGAAAATGACGTCAGAAGTGACGCTATTTCAATCAAAATCAGTCAAAAATTTACATTTTTCATATCTTTTTATGAATGGGAAATATAGAGGGCATGCTTGAACAGGGAAAATTTTTTTGTCACTTATTAGCCTTGGCTAGATACATCTCTGAGTAAAATATTTTGTTTGTTCAAGCATGCTCTCTATTTTTTCTGAAATAAAAACTGCTTGAAAACAAGCTGTTTTATCATGTTTATGCTAAAAATGAAAAATGGCAGGAAAAGGTTGTCTTTACGATGTCATATTTCTAAATTCTGGGCAGTTGAATGGAAATGAACATTATGTAAAAACATCACATTTATATTTGTTCAAAGAAAAATGATGATGTTCATTTTAGGGGGCCATTTTAGGCCCATATCATATATATAGTCCTTTTACAAGAATTTTTCTGAATTTCATGGGTAAAATATTGAAATAGTTCCATCAGTCTGAAAATGTAGTCCTAAATGTACATGTTGTTGAGCATTTAATTCTTTTATATCATAACCACTATAGCCAAATTGTATGATGTACGTGATAATTCCTCTGCATTTCTTATAAAATTAACATTTATAGTTTTTTTCATTATTAAAATCAACAGCCCAAAACTTGAACCATGTAATGTTTATTTTTTCAAGGTTCTTGATAAGGGACATAGAAGGGATAGTAATGTCATAGTTTTCCTTCTCCTCAAAAGAATGAATATTGAGTAATTTTACATGAAATAAAAATTAGCTTGTACGATCAATCATGATAGAACAAACCCTTTTTTATTATCAAAATTTACTTCTATTACAAGTATCTAATTAATTTTTTTAACTTTATTTTAAACATAATCTAAAAAAACTGCCTGTTATTTTTTTTTATTAAAAATTTGCTTAAGCTCAATAACAGACTATAATTTACCTGTAATTAATTTCCTTTGTTCTTTGAAACCCTTACCTGAGCACCATTCCCACTTAGCTAAAATCAGTCACCCATAAAAATTTCAGAATTATAGCAAAGTGGGAAGACACCCAAAATTCACAAGGGTTGTCTACCAATAAACAAGGAGATGTAGGTGTAGGTAAATATATTGCAACAGTGATGGTGAAGCCATTGTGTATACATGTAAAGGGTTATGTTGGCCCTTTAATCCCTGTCCAAGAGCTACCACCAATATACAACAGGTGTCTACCTGCAATTAACAGGTATTTTGGTGCCTCTCAGGTGAACATTCTGCACGCATAATGGGTCAATCCATTGTGTTGTACCCACGAAGGGGAGATAGTCCCACTCCACACTTCCATGATCACTTCTCAAAAGTACTCCAATAAGGGTAACACCCCCTATGTCAATAGTAAAACAAGTTTGGGTCTTTGTAACTGAACAATATCTTTCTCCACTTCATTTGAAAATTTCACCGAAGAAACATTGTCATATTAAGTGTTCATATGAATGGTTCACCGGAAGAATTGCAGACTTCCTTGTGGTGACATAAAATTTAGTGCCTTATTTTCATGAATTTGATATAATTTGTTACTGATTCAATATTGGCTGATCATCAGTTGGTAAGAGACAACAAATTCTGCCAATTAACGGTACTCGATTATGATTTTCAACCGATTTGACAACACTAATTGTTAAATTCATCCAAAGTGAACAGATATTGGAGAAACATTATTTTTATCATACCAGTATGTATTGGGGTATCACAAGTGTTCCTTGGGTTGCCCAGATGTTTTTATGATATTCCATTGAGTAATTGGGTATAATTGGGTATTAATTAGTAATATGTTTTACAGTACAACCATTGGGGTGGTTATTAAATTCTATCAATTGGGTACCTTGCAACTGGGGTTCCTACAGGTATCCTTGGGGTACCAATAGTTGACCTTTGGACTCCAATGAGTATCCTGGGGTATCAATAGTTATCAATTTTTATAATTGGGGTATCCTTGGGGTATCAGGAGTGACCCTTTGATTTTTAATGAGACCGGCCTTGGTCATCAAATTTACTTTCCACCATTGACTTTATTTGAGGTATCTATGGGGTTCTCAAGGGTATCCTTAATGGGTTCTCATTGGTATACTTGGGATTCATTTGGGTTCTTTGGGGTACTTATCACTTTAAATACATATGTATAACTTACAGTAATATATTTACAAATTAATGTATCTGATGATATTTTTTTTTTATTTAATTGTTTTAATGAAAAACCAACAAAATGACAATAATCCAACCCTTTGCAGTAAATGGAAATACCGGTAGCCAAGCAATGCTCTTCTGTTGATAAAACTTTGAATATCTTTCTAATAACAGTCTTAACAGATGCAGTTGGTTGTTTCAAATTTTCCTCACTTTCTGCTATGGCCTATGGTACAATGGAACTCCATATCAGAAAATTGATCCCATAGGACTTTATATATGATTTTCTTTGACAGGCTTTTTAAATTTAATAAACTCCCAAAACATTACCATAATTACCATACTATGTAAAAATATGTAAGAAAGAAAATTTAATATTACAAACAATTTTAAAATTGCAGAAACACTACAATCATATCAGTAATTTTAATAAATCTAATTTAAATTAGATTCCCTATAGGGTCTTTTCATCAATTTACTTGCATGACTAATAAATTTAAACAACTTCTAAAAATGGTTCACTACTTTATTTTAATAATGATATTATTTATTTCCTTTTAAATTAGCCCCAAATCCACTGCCCATTTTACAGATTATCAATTTTCCATACACACATGCTCCATCTAAACCATGGCTCAGATAATGGCCCCCTTGGGACAAATGAATTAAGCCAGCTCCTAAGAATTTATCATTGACAAACAAAAATTCTGCATTGTCAGTTGATAGAATACTTATAAAAGATAAATTTGGTTAACGCATAAAGACAAAAAACCTCCATTTGAATGTATTTTATATAAATATATTTTAGGGTGTTTTAATGCTATAAATTAATAAAATCTGTAAGGATTACCTCCCTTACTTTTCAACATCAGTGAACAATATATAGAATGAGGAAAATGAAAACTGTCATAAAATCATTAAATCTTGTCTGATCCTAAAAAAATTACAGGTGCACATCTTCAGATGGTGATCAACATATGTACAAATTTTCAGACTGTTCCATGCAGTAGTAAAAAATTCTATAGGGGGGACAAAGTTGCATCTACAGAGAGACGGACAGGGTGAAACCAATATACCCCCTTAAACTTCATTTGTGGGGGTATAGGGGTATAATGAGACTCCTGGGGTATCACTAGTTACTAATTTCTATTATTGGGGTTACTTGGGGTTCTAATGAGTATACTTGGGGTTCCTTGGGGTATCCTTGGGGTACTACGAGGTGACCCTTGGATACAAATGAGACCCCTTGGGTATAAATAGTTATTAATTTCTATCACTGGGGTACCTTGGGGTGAGCCTTTGATTCGAATGAGACCCCTGGGGTATCACTGGTTAATAACTTTATCATTTGGGTTCCACGGGGTTCTTACGGGTTTCCTTGGGGTTCCTTGGGGTACCCTTGGGGTACTAAGAGGTGACCCTTGAAGTCCAATAAGACCCCTTGGGTATTAAAATTTATTAATTTTTGTCATTGGGGTTCTTTGGGGTATCCTTGAGGTTCCTTGGGGTTCCTTGGGGTTCCTTGGGGTTTCCTTGGGGTTCCTTGGGGTTAAAAGACGCACCCGTAATCTTGTATGAAAATAAATGGAGACTGGTGCTTGAGATCTTAATAATTGGACATGAAGCCAACTGAAGGTCAAATATAAGTCTGTGGTCAATAGATAATGAATGGCTAGAAGATTTGAGGGGTGCATTGCATGATAGGTATGAAGAAATTGCCCTTAAAAAAGGAGATGGGGGGTCAACAAACTACCCAAGAGATCCTTCCTAAAAATTGTAAATATGATATTCTAGTCAAAACCTGTCATTTCGCAATAAATAGATAAAACCTTTAAGTTTAAGATCTAAATTTTGATTTAATTAAATATTTTTCTATTTATACACCTTTATTCAGAACTGTTCTATTCCAAAACACCATGATAATCCAGCCCCTTTATTGACAGTTTAACCATTTTATCATATGGTGGGAAAATATTTCTTAATCTGAAGAATGAAGAGACAAAACATAGAAAACATTTATTACAAGTTTCTAAAACTGAGGCAAAGATTTGAGGTAAACTTGAATAATATTTTTTTTTTTTTAGCTATTTTCTTCTCAATGTATGGATATTGACAAACAGAAATGTGATTTTTATCTCAAGAAGGAAAAATGCATGACCAACCAAAGCTTGTAGGGTATGGAAATCAACTAGCCTGGAATTGTTTATTACTAGCTTGTATGAAAATAGAACATTTCCATCACAAAAATAGTTTTTATTCACACTCTTGTGCATTCAGGTACAAGAAGTACTCCATTAAAATTTAGAAGGGCTCGTCAAAATCTATTTGCAATCTGAGATATGCTATCAATAACCTGTGTTTTTTATCCACAACAAATTAAAACAAGATGCATAATAAAAAATCGAAAGTGGAAAATAATTTGAATTTGTTTTTTCTCTTTGTGTAATTTCAGTGTACGGTAATAGAGGAGTCAAAAATAAAAAGTTCATGTAAATGATTGCCATTCTATGTCAACAGGAAACAAATTATGCAATGTAAATAAAAAACCAAATGTGTCATTTAGGTTAGAACTGTAATCTGAGGCACATGTACTGATATTTAATAAATATCTTTATGATGGTACAACAGGTATGAACTATGATTTTTTTAAACAATATTTTTTAAGATGAATAAAAATTGTTATACATATATATGTAAAGATCTCTTTGTCAATAAAAACTATGATTTGCATAAATTATTAACAGTATAATTACAGACTGGTCACCAATTAGTCTTTTTAAGTAGACTTTTAGGTAAGGCTGAATGTAAATTTTATTCCTTTGCATTCCTAAAGTTTATATTAGATTAATAACCTGAAGGTGGACAAGTCAATGAAATAGGTAAAATCATTCCTTTTTCTTGATGTAAAAAAACCCCACTAATAATGCTTTTTCAATAACTTGAAACAAATGATATTCCTTCTTTAAAGATCAATGACACTTGTTATTTCAGCACTTAACAGGAGTGTTAATTCCTGATTCCACGAATTGCCGTACATCTGGTGATTAAGCTTAAATTTGAATACGTTAATTTACACAAAAAATACAGTATAAATGCAAAAGAGATCTGCGCTTATAACAGTCAAAGCTCACTCTAGTCTACTGAAAAAAGCCTTTTTGCAGTAGACTAGAGTGAGCTTTGACTGTTATTCAATACCATTTAGAGGTACTAACTGATGGATATGCATCTCATGAAATCTGCCGAGCTGCTCAATAGCTAATAGCAATGCATATTCAAAATAGTATTTGAGTCTGACCAAACACTTAATACATGGAGTCAAAATGATAATTGTGCATCTCTATAAAACAATTCGTTGGATAAGTATAATTAATTATTTTGTCCTATTACACATAGAAAACATAGAGTAGGTACATAAATAAGTTTGTCATGTCAACATGGCCAAGACAGACTGACACAAAGGCTTCTGTTTTGTACTTGTAAGTGGAAATTGTTGATTTATTTAGTGTAAATACAAACATCATCTGTCTGTCAACCTCTGGCCTGCAGCATTTGAAAACAAGAATGTATAGAAAAAATGGCCTTGGGAATAAACATTACACATCCGATAATATCTATTGTAGACATTGAATGTTATAATTATTTTCTTGCTTATATTTCACCACCAATGATTTTTATGAAAAATTTGAATAAGATTTGGAGAAAAAAATGTAAAAATGAGAATGTAATCTATGTTTTTAAAAAGTTTTATTTTTCTTATCAATTGAGTCTTGGATGCAAATTTTTCTTATCTATTGAGTCTTGGATGCAATTTTAAGTTGCAGATAAAACATCTACCCTTGTTTTGGGGGCATAAATTAATCAAATTTTGTTTCCGTCTTTTTCTCATTCGATTTTAGAACAACTGGAATGTACTAGGGCTGAATCACTATAGTAACACTCAGTTTTACAGTTAAACGAGGAGGCTTTTAAACAGCGCATGATTATTCTTAATATATAACAAATACATGTACCATCAAACTGTGGACCATGCGGACTAGTGACATCATCACTGTCTTTCTCGATCACAAACTCCTCATCCTCTGTGCTGACATGCAGAGGAAACTGGAGTGACGCATCCTCAGCACTCATTTTTAAATGCGGCTTCCTACATTAAATAAAATTTGTTATTAAATTCTTATTATATGTTTAAATAACAGATAAACATACAGAAATGTGATCCGTTGTTTATTGACAAACAATACGCATTGAGCTTCCAATACATCAATACATATGAAATAACAAATTATAACAGATTCATATAATTTTAGCTACAAAAACTGCAATTTAGTAAATGAAATTTTAATACTTACATAATTCATGACATATTACATAGACTACTGTGCAAATATCATGGTGTTTACATTTCAAATTAAATCCCAACACAAAAAGAAACAGCTCTGAGCAAGACCGGAATGCTAACAAAGCAACCCATATTTTACGGTGTCTGTCATATCGAGTTTCAGGGCGATAATCTATTTATAGCAACAGATCGCGGCCGTTAAACCGCGCTAACCTGTAATTAACTATGTCCACAATATACACCGTTTTCACGGTCATGTTTTGGTAGAAATAAAATACAAATGTTATCAAAACTGAATGCAATTGTATTTACAATAAATCTGACATAATGATGCGGAATAATAACCGACAATAACACAGTTATCGATTTTAAACAAATTATGAACGGATATATCAGGATGCATATCAGCAAGAACTATCATCGACATATTATTCAATAAAACAACAGTTCCAGACGAATACATTAGTCACTTTAAAATGTAATAGTATAGAACGAATTGCAAAATATATCTTACCTCCAACTTTAAAAAGATAACATACACAAAACCATGTTTATTTTTCAATCGCTTCCTGTCTCACAACACCCGCCATGCTTGTTTACACAAAAGGGTAATATAGCCGATAAACTTGTTGTGATAATTAACTTGACATTTCTTAATCAAGACGACTCAAAAATTAAATTTGTAATTTTTGAACCTCTATTCTTTTTATATTTTATATATTCGACTCAAAAATTAAAAATAATTCTATGAGCATCGTTTAAAAGACAAATTTGATGCTTTACAATATTAAAGTTATCGACTATTTTTACTTTCGGGATTCCTCGGAAAAATTCGATTTGCCAATTTTGAGACGAAAACTCTAGGAAATCTCGAACATATGGATCGGCTAATAGCAGCAAAAATAATCATTCTAATCTCCCTCCCCAAACCAAAAAAAGTATTTCACATTTAGAAAAATTTATTTATTATTTTTAATTTTATAATAATGTTTTTGATCTTAGTGAAGTTAGTCTGGTATTCGGCATGTGCTATATTGCCCGAACCCATTTTGGTCTTACTTATAACCGGTCGTCAACATCAACAACATGGATTCCTGTGTTCTGGAATACGTACAAGTCCTTCAACAAAATGTTGCCGAATTACACCAAATGGGTAAAGAATGGGGTATGACAGAGGAAGAGATGTCAGCCTGTATCGAAAGAGTATTGAAGGAAGATGAGAATGTCGTTGTAGCTCCCCCACCTACCTTTACATTGAGGCGTATCTTACGACGTGTTCCCGTTGCAATTTTCTTTCTGTTTGTGACCATTCTGGTCATTGCGTGTGGTGCGATGGTTCTATTTTACGTTTACCCACCTGCATGGAATTATGTATCAGGAGCACTTAAACTATATGACTACAAAATGTTGAGAGCGGTGCGTCTTGCAGCACTTCCTCTGCACCGTTATTTCAATATCACAAGTAAGTTCTATAGTACATTGGGCATCAATTTTTTTCCAAAGAAAATGGGCATATATTATCATGTGCACATGACATTTGATATGTTGTGAGCACGAGAATGATATGTTTTTCGCATGAGATAATATGTTTAGTGTTCCGATGGGGCCACTTACCGGTAATTCTTCCTTCACACTTTAGCCTTTTAGGGCCAAGATGCAAGAGTACGAAGACAAGGGAGCAAAATTGCAAAGATGCAATGGCAAAGATGCAAAAGGTGAAAGTGCTAAGTTCCGAAGGCAAAGGAGCAATACTTCACAACTTTGAACTCTTGCCATTGCAACTTAATTTGCACTTTCGCCTTTTATTTCCTCTCAAATAATTTGATGCAGGTATCATACTTGCCCATGGTTTGCTTCATGCTCTCAGATGTTGTTGTTATGTATGCATTCTCATTAAAAGGCGAAGGCAAAAGTGCAAAGGCAAGAATGCGAAGTTGTGAAGGTGGAGGAGAGATAGTACTTAGCCTTTTCCATGTCACACTTTCGTCTTAACGACTTCACACTGTTGCCTCTTCGCTCTAAAGGTGAAAGTGCGAGGGTCAAAATGGCCCAACGGAACACCATGAACATATCTAATGTGTACACAACATGTGTAGACATATCTTGCCTGTCATGCACTCAAGATATTTTGTATAACATAAAATATGTGGGAAAAATTTGTTCTAAAGAAAATAGAGGCAATTATCTGTAAAATTTAAGTTAATGCGCAATATAATAGGGTTTCAAGAATTTTCAATTTACTGCTGTATACCTCTGGGTCAGAAAAAGGCCACTATTTGTGTGAGGGGTGTTTGGAGGACAACTGTTCCAAGTTATGTTATACTCATATAACAGTAACATATTAGGTAGAAATTGACTTCATTCTTTATGATTTAATTTTCTACAAAATTAAATTTAAAAAACATTCAATCTGCCATGATTAAAATCATTATACTGTGATGTAGGCAAGTTATGTTATATGATGTAGATAAAATTGTTAAGCCAACCAAATAAGGTGTTACAAGTATTTGGACACAATATTACTCATGTGTGTAGTGTAATGAATGGGCCTCTTGTTTGCAGGTTTGTATGATGCCGAATGCATTGTTGGCAACCCCTGGTTTGAGGGACCTTCTAAAGAATGTATCTGGTGTAGAGATGTGCACAAATTTGAAATTTTAAATGACACTACAGACCAAGATTTAATAACAAATTATCTCAGAGAAGCAAGACCTATGGTTTTTCAGGTAGGTATATGTCCCTCTCTCGACATGAATTATTGTACATTGTAAGAATGTTTAATTTTAATTCTTTAAACATGGTTGATTTATATTTGTGGCATATTAAAGCTAAGTGCATTGGTAATCTGCAAAATAATTACAGGGGTTGGCTAAGAAAGTAACATTTGATGACTTAAGACAATTGTACAGAAATAATAAGGATGTCCTTGACACAGCTGCTGTCTTCCAATCCAATGTGCCAGGAATGAAGAACATTGAGGACCTGTTTATAGATGAAATAGAGGAGGACTTTTTGTACAAGGACAAAACAACCATCTACTGGTAAGAAATTTGTTGAAAATCCAGGATAAATTTTATATTACCGGTAATGATCATATCTTTGTGGTTTTGTATCATATTACGAGAATATGAAATAGCGAGCACCAATTTTTTTTTCATAATTTCATATTGTTCAAAACTGTCTTAAAATTAAAATCTGCAAGGGTTGCTTCTCAAGATTTTTTGCAAATATTTATTACTTGAATTAATTTAGGAAATTACAGTACATAAGCTACAATAATGTAGCCCTCTCCAATTTTTTATATCTGATATCTACTCCCTCCCCCCCCCCCCTAAAAAAAAATCGAGAGAGGGCTACATTATTGCAGCTAACAGTATATGAAATATAAAATTATGAATTTCATTATTTCTTCAGGACGACCAAAAACATCCCTAGCAGTCAGGTGATGAGGAAGTTGTTTCCTCGTCCATCTTTTATTCCTTCTGAGAGTGAAGTGGCTTTGGATAAAGTGGTTTTCGTGGATGGTCATAAATCAGGCCACTATGAAGTAGTGAGTGGTTTAGTCTGTTTGACAATATAAGGAAAGTTAGAGTTCTAAAGTAAACAAAGCTTGCTGAAATACTGTATACAGAGTTATTTTCGCCCCGTGTAATTTTCGGCCTTCTACACTTGCAAACAGTTTTGCCACGTCTAGAATTCGCCCAGACACAGTTCTGATTAAAGAAAATTAATTGAAAACATCGGAATTCGTCCAGTCTAAAATTCGCCCTTAACAATGAGGGCGAAAATAAAACGGGGGCAAATATTTCCCTGTATACAGTATATTTGATTGAGATTTAAAATTTGAAGCAATGTATTTGGATTAGAATGAGTGGATTGTAAATGAATTAGAAATTGTACGCATTAGGACATATGTGTGTAGTGTACAAGTCATCTTTACTTGTTAGACTACAGTACTGCTAAACCATCACCGTAACTATTAATGCACAGTGGATTTGATAGACATATCTTCATTGGCACAAATTGATTTTTTATAAATCTCCTTTGTAACCGTGAAAATTGCCACAACATTAAAACTTACTTAAAATTAATTTTAAATGTTTTAATTAGTAAGTAAGGTGTATCTAATAATTTTGTCTTTAATGCAATTAATTGATTTGTTTTCTAGACAACTGTAAGGTTTGAAATGGGCTATTACATGCAGCTGTCAAGCAGTCGCAAGGTGATAGTCACGCCCTCCAGACATTGTAGAGAGGTGTGCAGCCCCATGCATACCTTGATGAATGAAGGAGACATTAGTATGTATATATAAACATGTCATTTATACCCTAGTCCCATTTCATTAATTAATTAGTTCCTGTTTTAGCTCACTGAGACTAAGTTGGGGAGCTTATGCTATAACCCCGTTGTCGGTGTTCGAACCTGGCTTAAGTTTTTGTTGCAGGTCCTGTATCTTAGTTATTACATGTCCTATCTTCACCAAACTTTCATTGATTGTGCATTTGGACCTAAGACTTAAAAGACTTGAATGCTGAATCTGGGTCATAATTTTCAGATGCTGAAGAAGGTTTTTGGAGCTGGTTTAAGTTTTTGGAGCAGGTGCCCTTTGATGACCGTATCTTAATTAATAATGGTCCTATCTTCCCTAAACATGCATTTATTGTGTGTCTTATGATACTCGTGCACTTGACAGGCTGGAGTGCTGAATCTGAGCTATAGGTTTTGGATGGTGAATGAGGTTCAGGTTTTATGATCTGGTTAAAGTTCTTTGAAGCAGGTGCCCTTTGATCACTATATCTTTCTTACTAGTATCACTGGTCCTAACTTCACCAAATTTGCATGGATGGTGGCACTTCTTATAATATTAATGCACTTGACTGGCTTGAGTGCAAAAGTTTCGGATGCTGAAGATGAGGTTAAGGTATATGGAGCTGGTCAAAGTTTTTGGAGCAGGTGCCCTTTGATAAACAGCCTTATGCAACTAATGGCACAGAGAAGGATTTAACTATCTTTAACTTTATTAATTAAGTCAGATCATGATTTGGTTTTGTCAGTAGGAGTGGTCTGGTGTCTGTATATATGTCTTGAGAAGTAGAGAAGAAAATCACTCAGTAGATGTTTATTTATACATGTATATGATTTCAAATTACCTTTTCAGTGACCTATAACCCCTTGGTCTGGAGAGCAGTGATGATGCCAAATGTAGACAATATGCTCAGCATTGGATATTTGGGGTCCTACTCTTTTGCTGGATTGAAACAGGATGAGATTAATCCAGAAGATCAGCCCCCTTCATCACATGATTGGGAGAAAAAGGAATGATCAATAGAACTGGTTTTTTTATTCATTGACAAATTCTAAAGCAGAACCAAGAATGAGAACAATGAAAGTTTTCTTCAATTTTTTATTTTAATAAATGAAATGTTACATTTTGTCTTTATGTTTATTTGTATCTTTTACTTTCTATGCTTACTCAATGATGTGATGGATGTCAGTGCATAAGATCAAATACCAAAATTCAGGCCAACAACTGAAAGAAAAAATATTTCAAATTCAATTCCAATGAAAATTTCCGGACACAGACTTATACTAAGTAGAAGAGAATATTTTAAAAATTCATGCATGTGTTCATACATTCTGGTCCACACACTCAATTTGCCTGCTAGATTACCAAGGGCAAAAAAAGAACTATAATTGAAAGTTGTACTACCTAACACCATTACGATTTTGGAGCCATGAATTATGAAATTTTGATAGATGCGTCCAAGCTTTAGATATATTAATCATAAATTGCGTAACAAAGCGAGAGGCATTTGAGCTCATTTCCATAGCTAAAAAAATTGTATGGAATTTCATATACGATTATTTCATAATACAACAGTTACTGTCAATTGGCCAATAACGACTGTTTACTTTAACTATATCTACAGGAATTCAAACCTATTAAATTCATTTAGTAAAAATTACAGATGATAAGCTCGCCCCTTCCCGCCCCTCCCACTTAAAATAAAGCAAATAAATAAAATGCTGGATCCGAAGCGGAGAAAATCGACTCCCCATACGTTGAAATCACCCCCCCCCCCTGACTGTTTGGCGACTCCCCCGCGTTAGGGCCTGTATATGGTGTTCAACTACCACTCTGCTCTCACTGCTAGTACTAGTAATGTATTGCTTCAATAAAATACGTAAGGTTGTGTCAGTGTTTCTTTGGAAACATAGACTTTATCATTTGCCATATAGGGCATGAATGTGTATATTTTCTGTGCGTGTATGCGGTTGGGTGGAAGGGGTAGTTATATAATGCTTGCTATGAAATTAACAGTGATCTTCTACGCGGTAATTCACTTTTCTTGAAATGCGTGTATTTTCATATCTTTCTTGATCATCTTTGCACTCTTACAGAAACCATCATACAAATGATAAAACATGTTTGTCGTTGTTATAAAGCACTTCTAGAAAATATCCTCTTAAATATTTTTGTCGAAGTACGGTAATTTGGGACCAGGACATGCATGTATCAACAAAATTTACAAGCCTGTAAACTGAATATATAGAAAGCACTAAAAATTGTGTCTTTGGTAATCTTACATTGTACAATAAGGCACATGCTATAATCGTAATCGATTGTAATGATTGCTCTTTTTCAAGTGCAAGTAATTTAATCGACAGTAATCTGTAATCGAAGAAATTTTCGCATATTGTATGAAAAAATAATCAACAAGTATTGTTTAAAACATAATAAATAGATAAAAAGTGTTTTTGCTTTATTACCGAAGTATTTTGATTTTCCACTTCACTCAAAATATAAAGAAAGGGTTTTCGGTCCACTCCGCTCCCATGGCCATTTCAAATTGCCTTGCAGATTGTTTGATTATTCAACCTAATGTGTCTGAGAAAAATCACTAAAGCTACCTTATGATTAATTATTACAGAGAGAGAGAGAGAGAGAGAGAGAGAGAGAGAGAGAGAGAGAGAGAGAGAGAGAGAGAGAGAGAGAGAGAGAGACAGACAGACAGACAGACAGACAGACAGAGACAGACAGAGAGAGAGAGAGAGAGATTTTTTTTCTATATATTTTGTCAGAAGAAGAGACAAAATTATGTGCGCGTAAGTGGATGTCACTTAGTGTGTTTGTCTGGTCAGTTAAGAAATCCACAAAGCAGGTAATGAGCGACCACCCGAATTTTTAGATAACAAAATTTTTAGATATCAAACTAGCCCCAGTAAGGATATACAGTGAGGTTGCCATTAACGAATCGTCTCCATTAACGAATCACTTTCAGATAAACAATTCTGTATTTTTCTATTAAAGGTTCAATACTTAACTTAACATATCCTGTTATGTAGAGTTATTCTTGTTTTAATTATTTATCATGAAATTATTAAACTTTATATTGTTTTATGTCGTAATTTCTAAACAAACTTGAACAAGCTTTTTGAAGACGCAGACAAAAAGCATGCGTGCAGCTGACTACTTTCACTTTTCGGTTGAGCTCTGATGTGAACGGCTCATTGTATGTAAGCATATTTGGTACAGATGTTTAATAAAATTATCTGTCTACAAGCACTGAAAGCGTCAAACAATTTCTTAATCAGAGAATAATTATATTAGCTATAATGTTGTGGGTAGTCAGGGTTCCAATAACGAATCACCGAGATCCGGGGATCACGGAGGGGTCATGTCAAAATTAATTGATACCGCTACGATTATTTACACATCTGCTTCAATAAAAAAAAAGAGAAACAACAATAAAAGATTTTAAAAACACATTTCATTCCCATTTACTAGAACATTTTTCCATTTGATTATGATTAATACGGATATTTATTGATTTAAAAACCGGCATGCCTTACAAATTAGAGTTATTCGTTATTCGATGACATTTAGTAGTTTATTTCCTAAGAATATAATTTTCCTTGAACATGGATCCAGTTTGCAGATTCACTATACATTTTTAATTTTGTTTTAAAAATATTTCATAAGTACCGTGGCAAACGATCGCTGATTCCATACATGTACAGGTCAATCCTGAAAATATTTATTTTCCTTGAACACCAATCCAGCTTGCACATTCAGTCATCCACTATACATTTCTAGATTTGTTTTAAAATATTTCATAGTACAAATGATCGCCGATTCAAAACGTCTGTCTTCCCGGTATTTGTTCTTCCATTTTTTATTCGATGAGTTATTTTCCTTGCGATATTCTTAAAGTTTCTATATGTTTATTTTATTTTATTTTTAAGTGTCGTTGCTCCGCCTGAAAAATCGATGATGTAGTACATATATGTTATAAAAACCCAATCTGATACAGTATTTAATTAATATCGACACATAATTTCATTGCAAATAAATTAAACCCGTTGCGACACAAACTTCATCATTCTGTGAGTTCTATGAACTGAATAACGTCACTTGTCTATGCTTTGGGAAAACCCTCGTGTGTCATATTTCGGTTTTTTCTCGATCCATTTACATGTATATTTCTTTGTAATTTCATGAAAAGATGTTCATATACATGTATCTCATAGAATTAACAATATTGATGACTTACAATGACTAAAAACTAAATGATTTTTAATAAATTGGTGGATCAAAGTTAACAAATCATGCAGTCATTTTTTTACCATTGAATTCACTGTTATTTTTTCATGAATTGTCGGGTTCAATAAAATGAACACTTCGCTCAAAATGAAAAAAAATTATTATTATTAGTTTTTCCATTTATATTATTCTTATTCATGCTTTAAAGCATATTAAAACTTAAAAAAAATATTTCGGCACTGTCCCTAACAAAAAATAATCGGCTGTATATCACGTGATTCGGTAATGGAGAAAATGATCCGCTAAAGGAGAAAACATCGTTCATCAAAGTACAGCGATAATTTTTGTTTAATCATTGGTTGTTGGGAAAGAAATATATGATGTTATGAGTCAAGTATGATACAATAAAACAATGTTGTATTATGAATTTAACTCGGGCTTGGTTACGTACTATCAACGCGAATTTACTTAGTGATTCGGTAAAGGCAACCTCACTGTACATATATTAAATTCGAACAATTACAATTACCGGTAAGTTCTAAAAACAATTCGTTCAAATCATGATGCAAAGATTCCCTGATAGTTCTATGCATATTGCAAATAATATTCAATTATCAAATTTTAATCAAATTCTAATTTTCAAGAAATCAGTAACAACAGAATTAATTTATGGCTAATGGTGCAAGGTCAAGATTTCACGCAAACTCGTAAACTTCCAAAAATTAAAGAATTGCACCTAATGTAAAAGACTGATTTCTCAGTATTGCTTATAATTTGAAATTTTAATTTGATTAATCAGTAGAAGTTATATAATGTTATCTTATAGGATTGAAACATGAAATCTCAAATTAATGAAATTTATCTCTACAAACAAGTCCCTTGTATGTAGATCTGTGCACCGTGTGTTATTTCGCGAAAATTACGACTAATTCGCGAATGTAACGCATTTATTTGCAAAAGTTTCGCGTTTATTCGCGAATGTTACGTATATGTTCTATCGCAATATCTATCGCAAAGGTTACTAGTATACGTGATATTTTTATAGTACTGAATTCGAGACGGAAGTCTTCTTTAGATCTGTTTTCGTGTATTAGTGAAACCCGCTTTTCACTTTCATTACGTCAACAACCAACATGGATCCATCTCAGGCATCTGTTATGGAGTACGTGCAAGTCCTTCAACAAAATGTTGCTGAATTACACCAAATGGGGAAAGAATGGGGCATGACAGAGGAAGAGATGTCAGCTTGTATCGAAAGAGTATTGAAGGAAGATGAGAATGTCGTTGTAACTCCCCCACCTACCTTTACATTGAGGCGCATCTTACGACGTGTCCCCATGGCAATTTTCTTCCTGTTTGTGACCATTCTGGCCATCGCGTGTGGAACTTTGGTTCTATTTTACGTGTATCCGCCTGCAGAGAATTATGTTTCAGGAGCTCTTCAGCCGTATGGTTACACAATTTTCAGAGCAGTGCGTCTTGCAACACTTCCTCTTCACCGTTACTTCAATATCACGAGTAAGTTGGCAGAAAAGAGTTTCGTGTAGAACAGTAAACACTGGCTTATTTTCAGCCTGATTTTGAGACGTTTATAACTATGATCCGAAGGTATAGGAGAACCCTTAAGAAAATATCCGAGGCTCTATGCTGAGGACAAAAGTTTTCCAGGGCTTGTTCGCAAGCAAGGGACACTCCCTTGTACAGTTGTAGGCATTTATTAATTAATTCTTTTATTAATTAAGGTGGTATGGGACACCTGCTGATATTAATGGGGATTAATACATTTACATTAATATACATAGTATATATTTCACCAGCTTAACATTTCCAAATTTTACAATATTTAACAAAAACATGTTTCAAAAATTTGTGGAAAAATAAAAACTTTAAAATCCCCAGCGGAATTCAAACTCATAACTAACAAATTCATAGTACCGGTAATTTCTCTAGCCCACTGCGCCATGCTGCTAGGTAGCAATTTTGTGAAAGAAACGTTTTGTATAATTACACTTGATTTTATTGTTTAATATTTTGATAAATACTATGTCACAACATACATGAACACAGAGGTGTCCAATACCACCTTAGTGACAGTCTATACTATACCACACTCTAATCAGCTAAATTTGTTTTAAAGTTACCAAAAAATAGTTCATCACTTGACTGGTGAACAGTTTGTTGATAATTAATCAGTATTATTTTGGCAATAGTTGCAGTAAAAAATTGTTATCATATAAAACTCTAACCCTAATGAGAGGCAGATAATTATGGTATTTCTAAGGCAGCAGTAATCTATGAATATCTCTCTCTCTCTTTTTCCACAGGTTTGTATGATGCTGAGTGTATTGTTGGTAACCCTTGGTTTGAGGAACCCTCCATGGACTGCGTCTTTTGTGAGGATGTGAAAAATATCGAAATTTTATATGACACCAATGACCAAGAGTTGATAATGAAATATCTTGCAGATGCCAGACCTATGGTTTTTCAGGTATGACCTCCTCTCTACATGAATTCATGTTGTTTGTACGTGTATGTGATTTTTCAAGAATAAAACTACCCGGTAAGCTGGTTTTTTTTTTTATAATTATATGTAATTTTAATTAAACGCCTTCAGTGTAATACATTAAAGGGTACCTGCAGCCCAGCCGACGTGAAACATATGTTAAAGAGTTTATTTACCAAAATTTGATGCAAAAAACCGCATCGAAATCGGTGCAAAAATAACGGAGTTACGCCTCTTCAAAGTGGCTATTTTTACCTGCTTTGGGAAATCAAATCAAGAGAAAACAGAATTAGGCAATAACGAGGCTTCAGTGGAAGTGACGTCACGAGGTCAACAGGAGGGAAATTTCCTTTCAAAGCTATACAAATTAAATTCGATTTTTCAGCCAAAATGATTGATATAGGTCTGATGTTTTGACTTATCTTGTTATTTTAAGTATTGTAGATCTAGAAATTTGTATCCGTTATTATTTTATTACAATCTGGTTTCTTTTAAAAGGATTTTAAAATTTGTTATTCTCGTCGCCTTTTTACCGATGAATACGATATCTTAAAACGCTTACATAGGCAAATTCATGTTCATTATTAATTTTTTGATTACATAATATCCTTTCACACACGAGTGATCCGAGACAATGACACAGGTAAACAGGTAAACTAACGAAGCCACTGCTCCAGACACACGTGTATCTGGGGTATGTATACACAAGGTACACGAGTCTGGTGAACGAAGAGAGGGTTTCACATCTCTAGGCGGGTAAATTGATTTGTGTATAATTAGCTACTTAATTGTTAAAAGATAAAACAGAGAAATAAATTAGACTGTGTAAAATCAAGCATTCGTCAGCTAAAATGTGTATAGTCCGTCCATCAGTGATCAAAGAATCATGCATGATACTATTAAATAGTAAAACTAATGTTCGAAGTAAATGCCTTTATTGTTACTTATCTAATCACTTAATAATGACTAAATTTATAATTCAGCAATTGAAACCTTTTTTATGTGAACAAGTTATTATTTCGGAAGTAATTACGTTGTTCTTTATAATTTCTTTTTTAATAAAGTGCAACATTCTTTCGAGCGCTATGGTCAGCAATTAAACGCTTTATAACTCCGTAATACTGACAACGAATCATTATGAAATCTGAATAAACTGGAACATTTTGACAAAGGATGTAAATAAATGTAAAATTAAATTCCATTATCGTATTTTTAAAAGAATACAAGACAGACTTAATCATGCAGCCATCTTGGACTTTCGCCTTGATCCGTTTATAATCCCGTGTTTGTTTGTTAAAGAATGCATACTATTTTGATTGTTATTGGTCCGATATCAATATTATTGAATAATTGGGCGACATCATTTGTAATTTTATGCCTTATACGAGGAATAGACCCCGAGTTACCTTTTACGAAATATCATTATGTATTATCAATATTATTAATCAGTTAATAATGTCACTGAGAAATCATTCGAAAGAATGACAATATTAACAAAATATGTTTCTTATAACAATAATGCTTTGATTAATTGTCATTTTGCTACATATGGTGTGCATTTATATGTAAAATGTGTTGCACATTAGACGAAATTCATGAAGCAAACAATTGTCCGAATTCTGCATTTTTGTTCGATAAAATACAGGTTAAACTCAACCAACAGTATAATTAGTCATCCAGGGTTGATAAGGAAATAAAACAACAGAAAAAAATGTTCATATATCGATAAAACAATGCAAGAAAACGAACAGTTTTCATACGATATTCCTGTTTCTCATACAGCGGCGTTGACCCCGTGACGTCACAGTTCATCTCGCGCCAAATCGGCTTGATTCAAAACTCGTTCAGGTGCGAAATCGGGTTTCCCCCAAATATCTCGAAAACTACTTATGCGATCGCTGTAAAATTTTCAGGATGATGTTTTTACACATAGATCTCCATTATATCAAAAATTGACCGGCACTGCAGGTACCCTTTAAGACATTTCATGCCTTTTGGAAACTGACTTTAAAAGTAAAAATGAAAGTTTGTCTATAAATCACAAAATCAATATAAACTTTAATTTGAGTTGCCAAATTTAGAGCTGGCCTTTCAAAGAAGAAATTTAGACATTAGCTCACCTGAGCTTTCAGCTCAGGTGAGCTATTCTGATCACTTATTGTCCAGCGTTTATCTGTTTGTAAACTTTTTACATTTTTGACTTCTCCAGAACCACTGGTCCGATTTTGAGCAAACTTTGCACAAATCATCCTTAGATGAAGGGAATCCAAGTTTGTTGAAATGAAGGACCATTCCTTCTTTCAAAGGGAGATAATTAAGAATTATTGAAATTTTGCTGGTATCTTTAAAAAATCTTCTTCTCAAAATCCAAATGGCCTGAAAAACTATAAATTGTACGAAGTATCCCAGGTAGGGTGGATTCAATTTTGGTCAAATCATGATCCCCAGGGTTAGGATTGGGCCACAATTGGAGGTCAACTTTTTACATAGGAGTACATAGAGAAAAATCTTTAAAGATCTTTTTTCTGAAAAACAAATTGGTTAGAAAGACTATAAGCTGTGTGGAAGCATCCTCAGGTAAGGTAGATTCAAGTTTGTTCAAATCATGATCCTTGGGGGGTAGAGTGGGGCCAAAATGGAGGGGGTGAATATTTACTTAGGAATAAATAGAAATCTTTTTTTTCAAATTTTCTTCTCAAAAGCCAATAGGCCAGAAAAGCTGTTACTTGTGTTGAGGCATTTTCAGATAGGGTAGATTCAAGTTTGTTGATATCATGATCCTAAGGTGGAGCCACAATGCTGGAGGGCAATTTTTACAAAGAAAAATATTATTCTCGTAAACCTTAATGTTTATGGTTGTACTACAATGTGGGTCTTGACATATTATTGATTCACAATTGCTTAGAACCTGGACTTTGGGCCCCACCAGAGGCTCAAAGTTTGATTTAGGTTTAAAGATATTTGTTTAAAATCTTCTTGAGAACTTAAATACTCAGTATGTGATATGACTTTGAAATTATCCTGTTCAAAAGCAGCTCAATGTTCAACATAATAATATCTGAAGAAAATTTGAAAATCTTTTTGTAACTTTATTCTTCTACATGGTCCAGATATTTTGTATTGTATGACACCATAAATCTGATTTCATTATGTCCATTGTTGCTCAGGTGAGCAATGAGGCCCATAGGCATCTCGTTGATGTTATCACATGCAGAATGAACATTGTTTGATAGTTGAGTTTTATAAAACTAATGAATAATCAAGCAAAATGTGATGCAAGAATATCTTTGGACAACGTATAGTACATTTTCAGTTGGTGTATTTACTTTAATTCTAAACATATAGTGTATTCTGCAATTTCATTGCAGGGGTTGGCTGAGACAGTATCATTCGAAGATTTAAGACACCTCTACAGAAATAATAAGGATGTCATTGATACTGCTGCTTTCTTCCAATCCAATGTGCCAGGAATGAAGAACATTCAGGACCTGTTCAAAGATGAAATAGATGAAAATGTTTTGTACAAGGACAAAACGACCATTCACTGGTAAGAAATTGTTAAGGAATGCACCAATTGATTTCAATTGACAGTAACTATTGACTCATTTGAATGAATATATGTCACCATGCTGGTAGGAAATGCATTTGTTTTACAGGTTGACAAAAAACATCGCCGGCAGTCAGGTGATGAGGAAGCTGTTTCCTCGGCCATCTTTTATTCCTCCTGATAGTGAGGTGGCCCTGGAGAAGGTGGTTTTTGTGGATGGACACAAATCTGAGCACTATGAGCTGGTGAGAATTGTAGTCTGTTTGAATACAAGGATTAAATAAATAAGGAAATAAAAAATTAGATAAATTAGAAAGAAAGATATGTACCATAAGCACTTAATCAAACTCATCTCAAAAAGTTTTGTCTTAATGATGCAAATATATTAAATTCAATTTCAACATTTTCATGAATGCTTTAAGTTTTACTGGCATAATTTTGTCTTTAATGCAGTGACTTGCTTTGTTATCTTATAGGTGGCAGTGATTTTACAGCAGGGCTATTACATGCAGCTGTCAGGCAGTCGTAAGGTGATAGTCACACCTACCAAATCTTGTAGAGAGGTGTGCAGCCCCATGCATATCCTGATGAATGAAGGAGATGTCTGTATGTATACGAAAATTTCTTTTTCTTTTTCAATGTCAGTAATCTGCCATTTTCTTCCTCTTTATTATGTAGCACATATTATTTTTTAATGAATATTTTTTAGTTTGT
This sequence comes from Magallana angulata, assembly GCF_025612915.1. Taxonomy (NCBI): domain Eukaryota; kingdom Metazoa; phylum Mollusca; class Bivalvia; order Ostreida; family Ostreidae; genus Magallana; species Magallana angulata. Next base: position 40,427,349 of record NC_069111.1, read on the forward strand.
GAGGAAATAATGTCTAGATGTAAATACTTGTATTCTCAGGAAATTCTGATGCTATTTTTTCCCCTGAACTTATGCCCTATTGATTTTATTAATGCAATCATTGTCATTTTTCATGTGTAGAATTGTGCAGTGAAGACTACATGTGTATTACCTAGATTGTACAATCCATCCATAGTTTTTAAAGTTCTCTTAAGCCAATTCTTGCCGATAAGTCTATTAATTAACTATGCTCTTGCTAATCTTGTGATTTGCATGTCATTTTCAGTGACCTATAACCCTGGAATCTGGAGGGTAGTAATGATGCCAAACTTACAGAATAAGCTCAGCATTGGTTTTCTGGGGTCCTACTCTTTCAATGGATTAAATCATGGTGAAATTAAAATAGACGAGGAACCCACAACAGCAAATGGTGGAGAAAAAAGAGAATAATTATAAATACCATAGAAATTTTTTTTCACAAATAAAATTGAATCCTTAATTAAGGAGAACAACATTACAAAGGACAGGAAACAATTCTATTTCACATGAAATTGGCCATCAAATTTGATTAAATTAAATTTTAACTGAATTTTTGTCTTTGTGCTTAATACTTATATTCATGTCTCGCATTTCCACTTTTACCCCAAGAAATCTATTACATATACACTGTAGTTGATATTGTGATGCCCCAAATCAGAGATATTTTGTTGAAACAATGCTCTGTGTATGGATATGAATACTGCTTTTTAAAGCAATATGAGCTGTATTTTTTAAAATTTCATTTTGCTGTAAAAACCTGCTAGTATGCTAAGTCTGCATGTAACTTAATAAACTTTTGTGATAAATAAGGTTGGAAAAAATCATTAATTTTTGTCAGAGGAAAGATATTTTTCTAAGGAACATATAGCAAATCAATTTTTGTACAGGATGACAATAATTCAATTTTGCTCCAATTAAGGCTTCTTAACGGCCCTTTTCACAAAAATTTGGCGAAAAGAAATTTAAAAACCATGATATTTTTGTCATTTTAGTAGAAAATAACATTTTCGTTAAAAAAAATTCATCATGAAAATTGCACCTCATATGGTTTTAAATGCATATGTAGGGATAAAGGAAAACAATTATATTATTTAAAAAATTTGCTGTTTTACCTACTTATTCAAAATACCCAGAATTGATGACGTGTAACATATTAAGGTTACCCATATTAAGGAGACTGACTTAGTTTCATTGCACATGTTTTTGCGCATTCTAGTTATATACAGTGTATTTATCATATACATTTTGTGAAATCATTGCTGTTCCATTTATTAAATAGAATGCAAAAAACAAATATAAATATTTAAATTTATATTTATAAATATTTAAATATGGAAAATTTTATGTTATATGACATGATGATAAAATGAAACTTTGTAGGAGTACGTTTTAAGAAATAGCCTAAAAGAAAAGGTAAAAAATGTACGCCTTTGAAATTTTACACACAGAATAATGTTATCATCAGGGTTATTTTCTTAATTTTTGAATGAATCATTTTACCAAACTACATTTGTAATGCTCCAAATATATAGCAAAATTTGGTACATTTTGATATTTTGAGGTGACATCCACTGAGTACCTGACCATAGAATTTAGTGTTTTTAAAAATATTAGGTAAAAAATGATATTCCTTACCACATGGTACAATTACAGGACAATGTACTCGAATGATTATAATTATTTCAAATAGGATAATGAAAAATGAATTCCATCTACTATTTATGCTACACTGGATACAGAAAGAGCAATGCACTATATAGCTGTCCTTTTCACGGTAAAGCATACCACGTTATCGAATGGGAGTTTCTTCTATATATATGTATATAAATTTTGCGTCTGGTGGAAAGTAGAACTGCCATACATCAATCATAACATAACAATGATAAACTTACGTGCATGAATCTGAAAACATTTCATTAGAGACACAACATTTGGTTTATAATGTCCGTTAAAAATAGAGACCTCCTGACAAGTCACTAAGGGTTATGGCACTCAGGTGACCGTTAAGGCATGTACATAGGCCTCTTATTAAATTTTTATGTATTGCTTATATTAATTCCGTATTTCTTCAAAGAATTACACTCTATTCACCCCCCCCCCCCCCCCCGGACCATCAAAACATGTTTACATCTTTTAGATCATACGATGAAAACCTTTTGCATTTTGTGGTTGTGAAATTGGGAGAACCCTTAATACGTCATTCATACAGGAAAAAGACATTTATATGATATCTTTAAAACATGGGAAATAAAATGTTTGGACTACATGTATGCCCCCTTGGAAATTTCACAAAATTTAAAGGATCTATTGCGAATAACAATTGAATTGACCTATGGGAAGATAGATTTCCCGGAAAAAAAATCACTTTTGAAAATCAAAGGCTTTTTTGGTAATTTTCCATCGTACATATTTCTAAATTTTTCGAGTTTGCACTCTAAACCTATCATATTGCTCTTGCTATTTTATAATTAATCTTCATAGTTAATTGGCTAAAACTGCATTTTCTCAGTAAAATGGTATATTTCTGCATAGTTTTTTTTTTGGCCTAGATATCCTTCAGGACCGGCCTGTCCCTAAAAATATCTTAAGTATTTCGATAGGTTTTTTTCAAAGGAATAAATTAAGAAAAGCGTAAACTGTCCCAAGTTATGTCATATCATATACTTGTAACAAACGTCAAAATTAAATTCATTCCTTATAATTAAAACATAAAAACAAAACTAACTCAACGTACAATTTTCATGCTTTTGTTTTATGGTAGAACTTTTTAGGGGCACCCCGGTCTTGGGGTCAAATTTTGCAGAAAAAAAATTCGGAAACTGATTTCTCTCATACTGGTCTATTTTTACATGAGAAAGAGTAAGTCCTGGATAGCTCAGTAGGTTAACCGCTGACTATGTCACACATGATGTTTTTGTGCCCTGGTTGGATTCCATCTGTGGGCTTAATTTTTCTTTTTTAAATTATAAACGGCATTTATTAACACAGATTTATTTTTTTTTCATTCAGAATTGTGCATTTTATATATTTTTAATCGTCTTCCTTAAATCCACATTTGCTCTTTGGATTAAAGATATCGATGGAAAAAGTTATGTACTTTAGGACTTCACTACATGCAAAAGCAATCAACCGGAACTATACCCTAGTGTAAGCACGCTTTGTTTGAGGACAAGAACCATTCACTCCGTTACTCGAGACAGGTGCCACGTAAAAAAAACATGCTGCGTTTGCCTGTCCAGAACATCTATAGGAAATGGTTCAATGGTGGGAAAAGTACTGCAAAGTAGATGCAGTTCGTTCTTTGAAAACGTGTGCATTGGTGACATTTTAAGCCAAAAATGCATGAAGAAGGTTAATAGATTATTTTAAAAAATGGGGGGGGGGGGGGGTCGGTTAGAGTTTCCCGTCTCCTGTCCTTGCCATTCCGGCATCAGGTTCGTCTCCTTATACAAAGGATGCAGCTGTTAATATGGAAAAGAATTCAGTTGAATGTGAAGTGAATGATGATACTTTTCGAACGCCTCGTAAAAATCCTTCGATCTATATCTAAAAAATACATCACTCTTCTTATTATTCTGTTGGAAAAAATAAGGCGACGTGCATTATTTGTGACAAAGAGTCAAGGGGTTTGTGACTTTTGAAATCGCGTCACGAGAGACGTTCGGTGAACATGTATTATCGAATTTAAACTGAATCAAAATAAAAAAAACCCGTTCATAACTCATATATACTGCTCTGACAACGACAGTGAAATGTTTTTTTTTTCAATTACTATACATTATGAGAACTAAAACTTAAAAGTTTATGGCCTAAAATCAAGAGGTGGAATCGAAATGATTTTTGTAAAGACAGAAACCAATACCGGTCCTATAGGTCAATTTAATTGTTAAACGCAATAGATCCTTTATAGCTACTAGGCCTAGATTTGATAGATATAACTTTATTAGCTTCAACTGAAAATTTAATGATTTGACCCTTTATAAAGCACATTTAATTAATTAATTTTCTTGGTTTAAACATAACGTAAATTTTCACGTATGCAAAATGTTCATCGCGCAAATAAATTCGGTGCGGAATTTCGCAATGAAACGCGAGGCAAGCTTTCGGGTTGTAAACGCTAAACTTTACACAAAATGTTTGAGATTAGACGCAAAACCTTTGCATATAGAGCACATATACATTGTATACACTCCAAAATCCTACGATTTTTCAGTTCGTCTATTTCCTTACTTCATCCCTCGGTGGTTATTCAAGTTTTCCTCAACCGTAGTCAATATCTACATAATATATTTTTATATCATATTGTTATATTTTATTACATTTATAATAATACATTATATTATTATCCTAGCAGCAGCTAGTCTACCTAACCCTCCTACGGCTACACTCGTAACTTAGTGAGGGGTCCGTGTGGTTTTTATTAGACTTTCATGGTAAACAACATTTAATTAAACGTTTATGCGTGTATTTCTAACATAGATTATGTGGCAGTGCATGGTTTTGTTAATACGTTGCTGCTCTGTTTCAGATTTTAATTAAAGAAACATATTCAGATTTGTAGATGCGCTACATATGCATGTATTGCTTGAGGAAATAATCGCTATATTCATTCGCAATTAAAACTACGATATAAATTATTATGAATTTCCCCTGTTGTTGTTTTGTTTCTTGTTTTCTGAATTTATTACATAGACTATGATATGTCATTTTATAATCAGTTTAAAGGTTTTGAAGATTTTCAAAGCTGTTCATGCAAGTATATTTCAGGAGAAAAGACGGTGAATAAATCTCTGTTCGAGCACAACACAAGCTAGATTCGTCGGAAGAAGTTTTTTTCTCCTTGTGTTATTTCTATTGTTACAGATACAATAGTTCTATATATAAAGACAAACACACCAACAAGACAGAACACAAACTTTCACTCTCTCACTCATTCTAAACGTACATTTATGAATGTCATAATTTCTATGCATCAATATATATGTTGATATAAATATATGTGTAATGTTCATCACATGTATAACAAATAACTATAGGGGATGATTAAAAAGAATTAAACATTAAAACTGATACTATTTGAAAGATTCTTTGGATAATCAGATCCTTGCAAAAGCTTTATTTATTTAAATGCGTTTTAACTGATATTTAAAATTCGTGTTGTAAAATTTTATCAAATTCAAATTATACTATGAGATAAAACACGAAGAAAAAATTATCATATAGCATTTGATTGAAGTCGCGAATCCAAACATATATTAATCAGCCGATAGTGGAAAATATTATTACAGGAATAGTATATCATATCGTAAAGAATTAACTTAAGGCTCTCAAATGATATAATGAACCTGATTATAAAAGTATATTTCTTTGAAGAGAGTTCTTCTCTCAATATTATTTCAAAGAAGAAATAAAAAGAATTAAAGAACCAAAAAACTTAAAAGCCGATTACAGCTATGAGAAACTTACATAATGCCTAAATATAATCGTTTTCTTGAAAGCGTTGTCAGTATAATTCATCCAATCTAATTAGAATAAGGCGTTCTGAATCCGCTACCGCTGATGTTGGAAAATTTTAAATTAGATTGTAATATTCACCATAATATGACGCATTGTATCGCACAAGTTTTGCATTCATTCGCTCAAAGATTTGCGTAAATAATCAATCGAAAGTTTCTTGTTTGGTCATTTGGCTTTTGTATCATAAAAAAAAATCAGTAACATTTAGGAAACATATTTCCCTAAAGAATTAAACTGTTGTGTCTCTGCGAGCGATGGATAAATGTATGTCTCGATAAATAAAATATCATCGATATTTAAAATCAACCAAACAAACAAAACACTGAGCTTATAAAAATAGTTTTAATGTTTATATAATAAAACAATGTCTCACTTGGATACAGTAGCATAGTTGATACATAATCTCTGATAATCCCTCTAAATCCCTCTTTTGCGGATTTAAGTGTCACCTACTTCTTGACTACCACGTGATATTGTGGTTACGGTTTGGCAACGTGCCCGAAGTAACGGTACGTGTAATCGGTTTTCATTGGACATTACACTGATCGAGTAGTTTCGTATAAAAATAAAACGAAGTTTTGAAAAATGGCCCTTTCTTAGAGTAAAGAATTGATCTTATAAAGGTTGAATATTAAGTTGAATACGTATGACATTTTTGTTTTTGGAAAATTTTTGAGAATCATTCTCCGTTAGATAAAATGAGCCAATGAAATTTGTTGTAACATCAAGTTTGGCAAAAGACCGCGAAAAGAATTACTGCTCCATTGAGAATTGTTTTTGTTTACAGTTCAATATACAAAGGATTAGGCTCTGAAACTATTTATATAAGTGTGTATGGTAGTACTTTCATGCCTATGTGTTCCATTTATGAAATGGGTTGAGGAAATGTGAAACGAAATGATGGATGTGTACCCAAGTCCAAGACCAACCCCCAAGTTCTTTCAAGAAGTCCAAACATTTTCAACCAAAAAGGTACGAGTTCATGTCGATGTCAGTATTTTCCATAATGCACGGTGAAACCGCACAACATATAAGATTTCTACATTAAATGTAGACACAAGGTTGAACATATTGCTGATGGGCATTTTAACCCCCTCCCTCTCTCTCAGGCACCTGAAATTCAGGTGCCTGTGCTCTCTCCTCCTAGTATCCTACAGGCACACTTTTACCTTGAGGGTACCAGAGTATTCACCCAGTGGCCCTTATAACATATCTTTTGTAGGCTTTGTGCCCTATTGCAATTGTAGGGAAAACTTGGTTTGACTAAGTTGAAATTGTGTTTAATTAGCAATGTTTTCACCAAACCAAACCAGTTTTATGAATTTGCTCATGCAGTGGCACACTTTTTATAACAGGTTGCGATTAATCACCCAAATGGGATACAATATCCCAAATGTAATATATATTTGAAGTTCAAAAATAAGTAATTTTTTGCTAAATATAACGGTAAAAAAATGGTAAATCTGCATTAGAATAGATAAAATTGAAAAGGCTTTGGGTAAACAACTTTTTCTGTAATCGTTTTATTACTCAGATTGATACCTCAGTATATCCAGAACTTCTTGGGGATCATCTTACGGACATTAACTGTTGGCTTATATAATATGAGAACTTGCTGACCAAAAGTTATTGCAATTAATATACAGAATGTAGATATATATAAAAAATTACCATATCAAAAATTTTTATTATTTTTTACACTCTAAATTTATATCCCAAAGTGAAACGGGATCGAAGTATTATACTCCATTTGGGCGATTGGTCCTAATCTACATAAAGGGGTCCATTGCATTTTCCTTTAATGTGAAAGTCATTTCTTCCTGGTTTCAAATGCAACCTTGATTTGTCAAACGTGTATTTTTACCTTTCAATTACACTGTAAGGATTCTCAGGAAAAGAACTATTAATGTTTACATTCATATAAAATAACAAACATATCTTGTATGTTATGGATTTGACAATTGGATAAAGCAGGGATTCAGATAAAATTTTTGATTTAAGGGGAATTGGTACTGTTTGATATTTGTAAACACACCAGAGAACAATATTCATTTGAAACTAGCACAGTTGGATTTGCCTATTGATTGATTACTATGGTATATTAAGATGAAGCATAATCTACATTAGGACATCATATTAGATATCAGTATGATGTACTGATGTAAAACTTAAAGGTTTTCTGTAAATGTGCTATGAAAAATCTCTTCATGCCTGTTAAGGCAATATATAGTACATTTACGACAGGCATAGAAATGTTTGAAAAAAAAATGATAAAAAGCAGTTTTCCCTTCATTTACATATGTTATCAACATCATTGGATGGGAAATTGAATCAAAATCTAAGGAAAGCAAACCCAAATTTAAAAAAAAGTCAATGTATGTACATATATATTCAAACGTAATTACTCCTTCACAGGCCCGTTCCACTCCTAAGAATTGTGGTCCACCCAGACCCCCAGTGAAAAGTGCGCCACCAGTCAGTCGTATCTTCCCACATCGACCAATTGAGAGGGCTCAGGTTGTGTCATTCCGCAGCGATGAAGGCAGCAGATGTATCCTTTATCTTTATGAACAAAAGTTAAGGATGTTATATCATTATGGGAGTGACTTGTCTAGTTGTTCAGCTTATGTCCAGAACACATCATGACATTTAAGCTATACAAGGGAATGGTACCTTAACCCACCCAATTAAGAAAAATAGCCTTGAAAATAGCACAAATGAAAATTATCTTCTTGACTTTGTAAAATGAAAATTTTATAACTAAAATTTCAAAGTTTAAAAATAGGTAAGTATTTAGTCCTCTTGTGTAAAGTTCAGTACTAAGCAAATTATTTCATAGCTGTCCAATTCTTTGCAGCCAACCAAGGACTTTTATTCTCAAAATAGGGAAAAATAATGTTTTTGGCAGTAAAAATGCAATGTACTTTTAAAATGATATTAAAAAACTCATGTGTTTTGTCACTATTGATGTTTTACCTACTTATGAATTTAATAAATGTTATCGTCAAATTCAACCTTCTTTAACTTGTGGGCAGCTTTTTTAGAAAACCAGTACAACAGTCAAAGTAACCATTTGTACTTTGAACAAGGTTTTAAAGTGATCAGTCGTCTAGGTGCTGGGTCATTTGGAGAGGTTAATATTTAGTTATCAACATTTGATAAAGACTAAATAATAAAATTGAAGAATGTTAAATATGCTTGCAGTGAATAACATTACTTTGTAAAATGTTGTATTCCTTGCCCTGTATTGCACATTGCAGCTCAGTGGTCAGATTTTATTATCATGAAAGGTTTCAAATGCAGATATAGAATAGACACAGATGACAGCCGTGTTAATTTGAGTTACATGTCTTTTGTCATTTGAATGTATTAATTCTGCATTGGATATAGTTTTAAAATTTTAAACCACATTACTTTAAGACAGTAATACAACATAGTAATGATATAATTTTGTGTTTAGAACACAATACTACTTCAACTTGTTTGATAAGCTCATGATATAAATCATTGGCTTTTAGGTCTTTAAAGTACAGAGCAAAGAAGATGGAAAACTCTATGCAATAAAAAAGTCAAGAGATCCTTTCAGGGGAGAATCAGACAGGTGAGTGAGGTTTATTTTTTCTTCAAGAAAACTGTAAAAATGTCAGCCACGTACATGAGTAGATTAAAGATTAGTGTCATTTTTTGCCCTGAATAGGAAAAGAAAGTTGGAAGAAGTTGCAAAGTATGAAACTTTACCACCACACCCAAACTGTGTTCACTTCTACAGAGCCTGGGAAGAACGTCAGTTCTTGTATATCCAGACTGAGCTTTGTAAGCTGAGGTTAGTGTGCTACATTGGGTAAATGTACATTCTAAATGACTGAAAGAGAATTATTGAACCTCATTGGGGACCAGTATTATATTATTGACATTTTTTGTAACATTACACACAAGTTCATCTCTTGATAAACTGTATTTTATATATGCACATGCTATTTATGATAAAAGAATATAAAATGAAAATGTCGGTGATGAAATGATGTGTCTGTCAACCAGTGTAAGGCAATTTACCAAAGGTTAGCCTTTAACCTGATTACATAGTACTGTGGTTTCATTAATTTTCAAGGGTATCAATTTTCGTGGATAAAGTGAAAATCACAGTTTCAAGGATACGTAAATTCGTGGCCAATGACCCTATCAATAGAAAATGTTAATATAAATTACATTTCAATGAACATTAAATTTCGTGGATCAACTTAACAACGAAATCCACGAAAATTGGTATTCAACGAATATTGATGAAACCACAGTATTCATTTTAGTAGGAAAAATAGTTTTATGTCTTATAACCTCAGACATTTTATTTGGATGTGAAAAAATAGTTGAACTCTGATTCAATTCCTCTTGTGATTTTGTAGCTTGACAGACTACACAGAACAGAACCATGACTTGTCAGAGGCAACCATAGCAAATTATTTGGTTGATCTGCTTATGGTGAGAAAAGATTTTTGTGTTTCTTTTTCTTCATTATGTTGAATCTGCTTGAAAATGATATTCTGTACTTGATTAAAGTAATATTACATTACACTTGTGTCCCTGTTCCATTAAAGGAAAAACCTTGTTTTATCAAGTTCAAGAACCTATTCTGCTAAGCCTTAATACATGTACATGGTTTAAAATTAGTAACAATTCTCTTTCAGGCATTGAAACATTTGCATGACCACAACCTTGTCCATATGGACATCAAACCAGATAACATATTTATTTCCTTTGATGACATATGCAAGCTTGGAGACTTCGGATTAGTGTTGGACCTTACAAAGGTATAAAAAAAAAATATAGATTTTCTGATGTTCTTTATATTTAAAAGCTGTTAGATCTGATTGTATATCATTTTCTATGGATGTTATAAAACTGGTTATATTTCAGAGCAACGATGTATCTGATGCACAAGAGGGAGATCCCAAATACCTGTCCCCGGAATTAATGGATGGCAAGTTTGGTAAACCTGCTGATATATTTAGGTAATTACAATACACAGATATTACAAGATTAGTATAATCGCAGAACTAGCATGAGAATGTACACTTTTCCTGATATAGCTATGCGTTGAGTGATGACACTATTTTTTGTAACATTTAAACAGGTCATATTACAGGTTGCAGTTTAAAAAGAGAAGTGTTTTAATTGGCTGATTTAGTACACGCATTATTTTGTTGTAGCATATTCCTAGGAATTCACAACAGATGCTGACAATGAATATTACATAAATTGCATTTTATTGAACATCAATTGATCAATGCACCAATCAGAATCTTTCTTGCAAATCGCAATTGTAATACACACGGATTAAAAAGTGTCTTCGCTCAACTCAATGCTGTATCCTCCGTAGTGTATACTCTGATGGGTGATTTGTGATGAAAAATTAACTCTGATGCGTGATTTGTGATGAAAAATTAATTTGATGACAAAAATTGACTTTATCTGAAGTTTGCAATGGATATGAGTTAATGAATTTAATTTTTTTTTTTTTGCAGTCTTGGTATGACTATATTGGAGTTAGCAAGTGACCTTGACCTTCCAAGGGGAGGAGATGGGTGGCATATGCTACGCTCTGGCAAGTTACCAGAAGAATTTTTGAGAGGTAATTCACAATAATATTTCATGTTTGATTACATGTAATGAGTGCTTTAAGTGTTAATTAAAATCTTTCAGGAATATCAATACACATGTTAAATGTATATCATTTTAAATGTATTATTTATTGAAGTCTTATGACCTTACTTGTTTGATTATGTTTTAGACAAGTCGTTTGACTTGAAGTATGTGATACAACAAATGTTAGACCCTGACCCAGGAAGTCGGCCTACAGTGGACCAAGTGTTAGCATTTCCATATGTTAGAAAAGTAAGTGCTATTCACTGAGAGGGTCTCTACCAATTTATTCAAGATTGATATGTACTGTAAAAATCGAAAAGTGTGGAATTCCTTATATTATCGTATTTTCCCGACGAATTGTCGATGCAGAAGACTAGTCGAATTGCTCATTTTTAGCCAAAATTTTAACAAAATCCTACGATACATCGATTCAGACGACACGTCGATCTTATCACTTCAAAATGGCGTTTAAAACTGCAGTAACATTATCAGTGTATGATGCCACGATGTCCCTGATATTGCTACCAATTATTATTAATGATAAACATTTAAACAATTATACTTTATACTTATGCATCATATTTTCAAATACCGGCAACATCTACAAAGTCGCTGGCATTGTAAACAATTCCTGATATCGTGTGATGTGCAAAACTAAACTTACTTTGACAGAAATATTTTATTCCAATGTATTAAAATAATCACCCACTCTGACCATCGCCAGTGTATTGGCCATTACGTAACCAGCCACCTGTTGACTCGGCGCGTGGTCAATGTTTGTTTAACAATTTCCGGTGTTAGAGGCATGCACCTGTCTTGTGTCGGACTTCAAAGGGGGTACTCAAGTGCAGAAAGCTTAGCAATTACTAAGATTTGATGAAACTTGTTTACTTAGTATCCAGTAATGCAGTTACACGCTATAGTTTTACATAAACACTGTTTGAAATAGATCGATCGTTTGTACGACTTGAAAATGACGATATACGACATACCGTATAAACAATAGATTTGATAATTGCCGATTACGTATTTTAAGATTGATTTTAACCATAAAATATTTCTTATTTATACTTTCCACTATCAACTCTTGCCTAATAAAATAATTAAACTTTAAAACATTCCCCGGACCTACTGCAATATTTTTTTCCATTCAAGTTTGGTTTCAATTTTACTGCGCAATATTATCTTCCCACTATAGTGATATATGGAATCATGTGATAATGTGTTTATAAAAACAAAACGGTAAAAGTTTTAATTGATTAAAGACAATGCACCATTGTTTAATAACTGTTATTAATATGTATTCTAGTGTTAACAGATGAGTGAAAATGATAATAATTAAAGATGAACATTGAATTCAACAACGTAATTTTCAATAACACAGCCAGCTCAAGAAGATTAAAACCAAGATTTTTAATACTATATTTCACAATTTTCTGACCTCAAGCCTTAGACAAGTCGATCAAGATGATAAGTCGAGTGCTCTGCTTCAGAGAAAAAATATACCGACTTATCGTCGGGAAAATACGGTAGTTTGTTTTCATTCTGTCTTGTGCATTGCCACATGTAACACATTTGATGATGCAAAATTTTTAACTTGTAGATATTAGATTTGACAAATCAGTGCCCAAGTTTAAATTTTTGTATTGTGATTAATTGTAGGTATGGAAGAGGAGACGGCGAGAATACATGTACAAACGAGCAGTAAGTGATAATTTATCTAAAGACAATGCTAGGAAAAATGCAATTCAGCAGATAAATTAAAGACAACGCGCAGAAAAAGAACAATGCAGCTGTTCTTTTTAGGCCAAAAAAACAAAAAAACAAATATGTGCGTTTCAGGTTTCCCGACCATCCCTATTTTTTATGCGCCGACCCTAAAACTTTTTATTCCAAATCCATATTACCAACAGTAATTGGTTTAAACAATAGTCTTTACAAATCAGAGTTAAAAAACGCTTGTAACAATTCAATAGAAAACGCCACTTATCAAAGCGATTTAAAGAATCCTAAGTGCAGATTGAAGCATGGATGAAAGTTATCCTTGGTTATTTTAGCCAAATTATCAATGCAATAAATAGTTTCTTAGGGCATTGATGTGTTATAAATTAATATAAAGATGTACATGAAAAAAGCAGAGGCAAAGTTTTTTTTTTATTTTTGGGTGTGGAGACTGCAGACATTGTAAGTCTTTGAATAGGCCTAACAATCATTCACATTAAAAATATGATTTTAAAATGCTGCAGTTCAGTTGCAAATGAAAATTTTAAAATTAGTCTTAAACCATTAATTATGTATTCATTAAAAACAAAAAAAATTATTGAAAAGATTTAAGGCTCTCGTCTGATCAACCAAATTTTCCTCTGTTTCTGAATTCAACACCTACAGTTACAATATTAATGTTTAATGTTATGTCAGTTGATATGGAAAATAGAACTAATAACTACTTTATAATATGTTTGTGGTAATGAGTATTATACTCTGTTAATCTATAGTGGCTGTCATATTCATATTTTTTATTAGGGCCCTGCAAGGATTTGCGGGTATACATACTGGTCAGTTTTCTAGTATACATGAAAATAAAGTCTTCATACACATTCCAAATTAATCTTAGATTTAAGAAAGCTTTAATTCTGTAACAGTTGTCACTATCCACAATTGCTCCACCTGTAAAATACATTTTCTTAATGTATAGAAAAATCATATCCTAGGAAAGGGGAAAACTTAAAAGCTCAAACAAAAAAAAAAGAGAGAAAAAAAAAGCCGACCTACCTACCCTATTTTAAAATTTGATAAAATAGGAAACACATATTTTTTTTTGGCCTTAATGTAGTTTAATGTATAAATTATGTTAATTTGATTGTGTTGTAGTCCTATTAAATTTGTCAGTAGAATTTCAAATTTGAAAATTATTTTTTAAAGATAGTTTGTGAGATTCATATGTAATTGTATGTCATGCCTTTGTAGGTCAGTGCTGTATCAGCCATGCTCCACAGTATCTTAGCCTTCCTGTTCCTTTTGACCAGTGTGTTCACCCCCAGCTATTGGAGAGGCTCGAGACTGAGTGTGGGCTCCAGCAGCAAACTCAGTAGTAGCTTCAGCAATCACAGCTCCAGTGGACTGGATCACAGTATTTCTGATGGTAAGTGCTGCACACCTTAAATGCATTGGAAACTGATAAACGTGATCATGTGTATTTTATCATTGTGATCAGTAATGCCATATATTGGAAAGATTGCATATGTTGTTCTACAGCCTGTCTCTAATTTACAAAGACCTCAATTTTTATTATCATCATCTGAATGCTTACCGTAAACTTTGATGTGCATATGATGTGTTAAGATTATTATTTGCAAAAAGTACAAATGTTAAACTGTTGTTTTGAATAAATGATTATTTTAGTAGAATTATTGAGAAAGCATTGATTTCAATTTTAAATGGAACTGAGGTTAGGAAACACTTTGCATTATATTGTAAGATTGATTATTTTTTGATAGATGAATGTTTTGATGATGACATAAGTATACACAACAACTCCTTGGGATCACCACTGGACAGCTCTTCTGGAGATAGCTTCAGTGAATTTATTGTTCCCTGGTAAGTGCTCAAGTGAAAATCAGGGAGGCATCAAGAATAAAAATTAGTTTTTACTTTTTGTGGGGTTTTTTCTGCAACTGTTAAATTTTTATATACATACATGTGTAAAGGCAATAGATATTGTAATTAATGTGATATAATCTTTTTATATATATATATACATGTAAAGTCGATAGATATTGTAATTAATGTAATATAATCTCTTTATATATATACATACATGTAAAGTCAATAGATATTGTAATTAATGTAATATAATCTTTTTTTTATATATACATACATGTAAAGTCAATAGATATTGTAACTAATGTAATATAATCTTGGCTACAGTAAGCCACCTCCAAGACGAGCCTTTACATCTCCAGTGTCCAGACAACGACCCTTGCACTACATCAGTCCCCCTATGAGTTCTTCCCCGGTGCACCTCAAGTTAAGGTACTATTTCACTTGTATACACCACATTCCTATAACATTTGTGATCAACGAATCAATAATTTATGTTGCGGGAGTTACACAAACTTTAAAAAATATTAAAATGAAACAAAATGTACTGAGATTTTTTACAAAAATAAAGAAGAAAGTACATGTAAGGCCATTGTCTATCTCCCTGATATGGGTTTTAATAGAGAATAAATAATTCACGATTAACTAATCAAGTAAGGAGGGTAAACAGGTCTGTACTCAAGGTAATAGAAATTCTAGCCTAAACAAAAGGTACTTTGACTGATGGAATAACTACCTGTAACCAAGTGATGTTCTGAAAGCACACTTAGAGTCACTCTAAATTGAAAAAATATTACTTTAAATAATTGATTGACTTTCTTCATTGTATTAAGTCTTTTAGAAAAATGTCCTGTACATGTGTAGATTTCTTTAAAACCTTAAATAATTTAGTCTGCTTCAATACATATACGTGTTCATTATTCTTTGTCACATAGAAAACCAGATACTCCGAACTCTAGCTTTGAGAGCAGTTTTGAGGATGAGAGATCTGTCACTCCTACATTCAACAGCAGCAACAACTTGGTGGAAGGGGGAGAGGAAACCACAAAAGTCAGCATCGAGCCCAAGAACCTCATGGATGTAAGAAGCTATGAAATACTTTTCAGTGCAAATTTATAAGAAATTGTTAGCAAACTTTTATACACACTCATGTTTAGAAATATTTTGTTTCAATGTATAGCTTGTTATAACAAGGGTTGTCAGTCGTTAATCAGTTACCTTAGTGGACGATATGAGTTCACAGGTACTCTGTAAAATAACCAAAACAAATTGAAATAATTCTTTGTTGGTGTTTATGGATTTATTGCATACATCATACTGTAATTGGGATAACCTGTAATAGCTGTAGTTTAAAATTCCTATCCCATTAGAAAGATATCATGACACCTGTAGATTACAGTTTGCCCTGTTTAATATTTATAAGAATGACAAATCACTTTCACTACTTCAAAGTACAGAACCTGAAACGTACTACTACACCACACGCTCGCTGCACGCTCGCTACACGCTCGCTAAACGGTTCACACGAAACGCTGAACGGTTTACACGAAACGCTGCACGCTTTGCCCGAAACGCTAAACGATTTACACGAAACGCTGAACGGTTTACACGAAACGATTCTCGCACGAAACGATTTGCTCGCTTTTCACACGCTTTGGACACGCTTTTATCCTGATCGATTCGGGTCCTCTCGGATTTTTACCTTGACTCTGTTAGTAAGAATTAATTTTAAGAAAACACGAAATAATAGAAATACTGATATTAGAAACATATATGTACATAAGTATTGAATTGATTAAATAAATTAATTTTGTACTTATATTTAAAGCAAAAAATTATTTATTCACAGAATTAGCCAAAAATGTTACTTCTATAAATATATTTATTGCTCAAAAGAAATATCCATGATTCTTATTAGTCCCGTAAATAATAAAAATTCCAGAGAAAAAAGTTACTGTAACACAATATTCAATACCAAAAATAAAATCCGTATGATTACAAACTGAAATCGGTTTTTCAGTATTCGGCGGGATTTGTTTTTTCTTCTCACATTAATATTTTTATTGGTTTCAGAGAATACGATATAAGAATACTAACTGTAAATAAACCTGTAATTATTTACATTGATAATTTTGAAAGTTATGTAAAATAAAATTGGTCACATAAGTTAGCAAAATGCTATAAAACAACCGATTAATTTTTTTTATGTCGAATCATTCGCGTAAATAAATGTTACGTACATAACATCACAGAGAAAAATCAATGGATTAAACAATAAAGAAAGTTGTCATTACTATTTTGGATTTCGGAAAGAATAAAAAATGATTTAGATTTTTGGCTCAATATTCGTATACATAACAGGCGCCCCGCATAACGGCGTACATTATATCTATCATAATATATTTGAATTAAGTACCATGCATATAGATTGCCATAATAATTAATTGCATGTGTACATTTTAGGAAAATTTCAGTGTGTTAATTACTTGTTGTTTTCCGTTATCAGTGTTTAAATAATTAAAATAATAACTTGTAGAAATTTTTTTATTCGGGATTCAGAAGAATTTACTTCCCGCATTTCATAGAAATGAACAGAATATTTTCTTTCTATGTTTACATTTCATTTTGTTCAAATTAATGTTAAATAATCTATCATTGAAATTGTGTGCATCATCAAATACTGATTCCGACTACCCTGAAGTCATTAAATTTCTATTGGCTATTCACAAAAAGAGACCCGTGACCATCCAATGAAAACGAATACACAGAGTTTGATTGACAGGTTCAGCCAGGTGCAGGTCTTACCCGATGTCCGAGGTTATTTGTACTGGTTGTACACAGCCGAATAGTCTCAGTAACTAGTCTTCTTTCAATACGCGTACTTTTCTTTTGTTTGTTAAAAATTAATTCAATTATGTAAAAAGATTTATCATAAGTATATCTTTTCTTATAGATTTTTTTCACGAGAATATCTCAAAGGAGTTTTGCCAATCAGTTTAAAGTAATGTTTAACACGAGCGCTATTTTGAAACAATTAAATTGTCAGAGAGTTCCGAATGAAATCTGATGAACGTTTCACACGTTTCTCGCACGCTTTGCCCGAAACGATTTACACGCTTTGTCCGAAACGCTGCACGCTTTGCCCGAAACGCTAAACGGTTTACACGAAACGCTTCACGATTCACACGAAACGCTAAATGGTTTACACGAAACGCTAAACGGTTTACACGAAACGTTTCTCGCACGAAAGTCACACGCTTTTTTGGTGTAGTAAAACGTTTCAGGGTCTGTACCTAAAATCAGGGTGCAGTGTAAAGAGAGTCATTTGTAGTAAAATGTAAATAATATGATGGATTAAATTTCTGTTTTCAGATGTTTGATGCCACAAGTGATGAAGACTAGGAAGGTTGTTAAAAGTACATGTAAATGTATGAAGAATTCCACAAGTGTACACTGTAGCAAATTTGTTTCAGCCTTCAGTGTCTGTGTTTTATATACTGTATGTGTTCAACCAGCACAAACTGCCTTAAACTTTTCACCTAGTTGTGTTCAAGAAAATGATGTGAAACAGTGGAAGAATGAGATGAATGGGAAAGCAAACGCTGTATTAGTGCTTTAATATACTGTATCTGTTTTACGTTTTCTTTAAATATTATTTTAGGACCACAAGACTTGTGTGTAAAAAAAAATATTTACATGTATTTTGTTTCTAATGTAATAATTTATTTTTGAAAAATCATGGCCACTTCTCATTTTCCAGAACTTCCAAGGGGTTTAATTATTGATGTATAATTTCGTACATGCAGAAGAGAATCATCAGATATGGAAATTCTTGCCAATTCCATTATTTCACCAAGTATTATTAAGATCACTTAGTTCATTTCACAAATATCATGTACTGATATTATAAACCATGCTGCCATACACGATCTACACTCAGGCTAACCCCAAAAGGTGCTTGGATAGGTATCAAGTGTTATTCATTGGGCCACCAATTGTGTTTCATTCGTTTTGCTGCATATACACCTGAGCAAAACCTACTTAAAACTACAACAGATGTGTTTTGTTTGGAAATTGCTTGGAAAGAATGTAGAAAAGTATTTGTTCATCTGAAGTTTTTTGTTTCTATATCTCTTTTAAATGTAAATTAATTATGTACGGAGATGGGAACTAACAAAATGTGAATAATTCTGTTGAAGAAATGTCTGTTCAAACTGAACATAAGAAAATGTGCTTTGTTATCATTTACATAATTTGTTGCTTCTGTTATTTTTTGTTACTCTGTCTTGACTATGAGTTGGATTATCACAAGATATGTCTAACGTGACTAGTTTTGTTAATTGTCCTGCAAATCCACTGCGTGTTTGTGTAATATGTTTTGCCATTTGCATAGCTTTTGTAAGTTTATGAACCTTTATAAATCTTTTCCTTTCGGAATTATTGTCAACAATTTTTGTAAGCTACATCTGTTTTATTTTTTCAAAGTCCAAGTTGTCACAAAAAGGATTTACAGTATAAACTCAAGGTCACTGATATTTGACCACTTTAAATTATGCAAAAATGACCTTTTGTACTCAGTGCTTTTAGGGTGGAATAAAGCCTATACACCAGCAAAATTTTGTTTTTTTTTTTTTACTTGCATTAATGAAGGTACTTAACGAGACAATATTTGCAATCAGTATATATTTCCGGTTATATTTGCATTGGAATCTGCAACGTTCAATTTCCCATGAATACACTTGGGTAATTCATGCGGCATGAGCACAAATATAGAGGTCGCACGTGTTTTGAGTATATCTATTATTGGAAGATTTACTGAAACATTCAAACATACATAAGTAATAACTGTAATTTGATATGTACTAATGAAAAGTAATCGTTAAATCATATCTGTTGGTCAATAAAAAGATTTTTTTGATAAAGTTTCTAGTACTATATTTTTAGTCGCAGAAGCAAACTCAATAACATGTTAATATGGCTGTTCCATGTATGTTTTATATCCCTGACTAAGAGTGTATATAATGGCTTTGAAGCGACAATACACAAATATTTCATACAAACAGATGCACATCAGTATGAATATAAATATAGCCATTGAATGCTTATTTTTGGACGTCGTCGGTCCTATAACACCAAGCAGTGCAGACAGATGATACCACGCCAACGAGCAGTATTCAATTTGTCTGCACCGCTTGGTGTGTTATAGGACTGACGACATCCAAAAATAAGCATTCAATGCTCAATTGTGATATTCAAACCTATGATTTACCAAATATCAAATTTCTACACGTTTTCCATGTATTTTATATGAAAAGATCAATTTTTAAAATATTGTGATGTTCAGAAGTAAATAAATCCAGTAAAAAAGGAGAAAAGTATATTATTCATTGGCCCAACATATAAATACTGAGTTTTCCTTCTGCTTCGTAATCATACAAGTGCAGGGGAATGTAAATACTGTACATGTACTGCAGAGTGGCATATACATGTAGCATAAGCAAGTGACATCTTCTTAAACTGATGCCTTCAAGAACTAGTATGTATTTATTTATTTATTAAGATACACTCTCTATAAATGAATATTTCTAACTACAGACATCAAAGAACTTCAAATTCCAATTCTTTCCTCAATGTGTCAATGCCACTGTTTAGATGGCATTCGCATGACACACATCAATTTAAAAAAAAACAACTCTGTTTACAAATGCAATTCTTGATGAGTTTTAACAACTTTTTAAAATTACATGTAGTTGATTACTTAGAGTGTGAGAAACCTCCCGTGTGATTAAATTTGTTTTAATTTCCGTTGTCATAATTAAGGAAAATATCTTTTTTGAGTCAATTTGTTAATTTCATGATGGCAATAGATGAGTTCTGACTTCATGAGGTAGAGAGTAGCTATAGAGTTCATATAATTAATGATTTAAAAAACCTTGTTTTGTTTCTGAATTTGAATGCAAGATGAATACATATTTTATTAAGAGAAGAGTTGGGATATCATGATAGCAAGAGTTCTGTCCTCATGTGGGCTACATTCTGTTCTTTAAATGTATTGACATGTAATGAAGACTGAATGCAAATAGTGAAAATGGAGGAGTAAGCCATTTTTTTTTATTTTAAATGCCCTGGGAAAGGTTTTATATCTGGCTCCAGGGAGTGTATACTAAGGTAAGGCTATGGAATTCTGGTGACTGTTTAGGCCTGTGGGCCTATTGTATGATTTCCCAATACTCTATATTGACAAGAATCTAATGCAAAAAATTCTTTGAGGATGGGTATTGTGGTAATAGAGTAAAAGAATTGCTGGTACATGATTATGTTCTTGTGACCAACTTCAGCCAATCAGAACTGATTTTGAAACAGCAACCTAGTCATCCCCACCCTCATTATTTTGTAGAGTAATTGATTGAATATATTTTTAAATGATTAATATCCCCACCACTATACATGTTCATACCTACTATTAGTATGTTATAATGCATCTATGTGGTGTCTAGCATTATATTGGGCAAATGACCCAAGAATCATTTGTCAAATATCTTTGGAAATGATTTTAAATCTCTATCATCATCAACAATATACATGACTGTATATATTTTTAAGTCTCAAGACAGGAAAGTTTATAAAAGCACCCCCTTGGTCATCCCTTACTCCACATTTTATTTACATGTATACCAGTAACCATGTATATTTTAGGAATGGCTGAATTCATGGCAAAATAGTCCTATGACATCACCATTTGTAATTATTTTTTTCCAAAAAGCTATTTTGGGACCCCATTGCTGTTTATCAAAACATTCTAGATCTCAATGGATAGGGGAAGATTTGCCACTCTGAAAAAGAATTGTGTGTTCTAGTACTCAATTTTTACATCATATGTATAGGCAAAAGAAGCAAAATTGAATCCCACATGTAAATTATTTCCATATTGTATGTACATAAAAAAAACATTAAATTGAGTGATTCAAGCTTTATTAGCTATATCAAGAAAAACTGAAGTGCACTCAAAAGCACTCTTGTTTCAATACAAGATAATTCCACATTTGACAACTGTTGATATGACATCCTTAAAAATGTTCATGATCGAAAAATTATACAAATGAATCACATGAAATAATGATTCTGAAAAAAAAAATACATCAACACCCGATTAAAATCAGTGAAAAGCTTATTTCCTGTGTTACTATCTTTTGGAATGAGACAGAAAAAAGTTGGTACATATACTATTAACACAAGCAAGTCATCTGTATGTTGATAAAAGCACATCTGAACGAGTTCCTCTCATGGTAGAATTTTCTATTGCTTCATGATTTCCAGTGGCTAGGTGTTAAAACAAACTCGTGACTGACTGATCAATGTCCGGCCTTACACAGGTAATTGATAGGTAACATCCTGATGTGACCGGCGTCGGTCTTGATCACGCCTTCTGTTCCATCTATACTCAGCAGGGTACCCATCAGTTCTCTCTCCTCTCCCAATATTACTTTAGCCTAAAAAGGACAAAGAAAACACAATCAATTGGATTCCATTTAGTCTTATTATTTGCCTATTCTCAATAGACGGTATACTTTCACATGTATATACACAACATGCCTTCAGTACTTACTCTATCTCCCTTCTCCGGGGACACAGGCTCTAGATGTTCACATGCTATGTTCACCACCTTGTCCTCTTCTGGTATGAATAATGAACACATCCCTCCCTACAACAATTTGAGTTGTATTAAATACACCTTTCAAAGCTCAAGATTACCGGTAAATTACATGGACTATGTTAATTTCTCTAAATTTATCATTGAACCAAGTGAATGTAAAAATAACTCTTTTAAAGCATCTAACAGCAAAACCATAGCATTTGCTTTAAAATTAAAGTGGAAGATACATGTATGAAAAGTTCACTATGGCCGGATACAATATACAGTCACGTTTATTGGTTATACTCACTGTAACACTGCGTATTATGCCTGTCTGGTGAATCAGCTTGTGGTCATCGTGTGTTTCTTTGATTTTGACCTCGATTTCTGTGGTGTGCCAATCAGCCATACTTTGGTCCATCCCTGTCCCTGGGGTGAACGGTGCCCCACCAGGAGTCATTGGACTGTAACCAAGGGGTGAGGGGGTGGTGTTTGAGGGAGAGGGCTGATATCCAAGGGGGCTGGGTGAAGCACCCCCAAAACCTGGACTTGGAGCTGTGAATAAACAACACTTTATCATAGATGATTTTCCATTAACACAATTTTGAAGTAGATACCGCCCGTTGGTGGCCTTATTGTAAGTCAAGACAATGAATTTCCCTTTTGAAGCAACCAACTTTTAACGAGCTATGGATAAATAAATATACAGGGAAATCAACATCAAACCAATATCACAATAACATACAACGATGTTACCGAGAAACTGCGCGAAAAACAATCCCGGAAATAAATAACCCGTTCCGAGTTGGTTTCTCCAAGTGGTATTATGATACCAGTGTCAACTTCCGGTGGCGACTCAGTAGTTTCTGAACTGGCCAACGCAAAAAAATAAAACACTGTGCGATTTCTATAATGGAATTAACTGTAATCGTTTCTCTTTCTGTTTGTGTTTTCTTGCTTCTATATGTTTGTCTCGGAGTGAATGGTGTGTGTGCGTCGCAGGTTGGTATAGATTTTTCCTTAGTCGTGGAGTATTTGAATGTTTTAAACCCAACTCGTCCCCTGAATAACATGTACACTACTCTTACAACTATTTATATATCTGTGTGTACAATATTATTTTTTTATCCACTATGTCTTAACCTATAATGAGTGTTAAGATTATGTCATTGAACTGCAGGGGACTTGCAGGGATTGAAAAAAGAAGAGACGTTTTAAACTATATTAAACAAAAAAATTGCTCTATTTATTTTCTTCAAGATACACATTTTACTGCTGATGATTATGTACAAATTAGATCGTTCTGGGGGCATGATGTTTATATCTCCCCAAGTGCTTCAAATGCCAGAGGCACAGCCATACTTTTTAACAATAACTTTGAATATAAAGTCTTAAATGTACTCAAGGATAATGATTGTAACCTGTTGGCTATTGAGGTCGAAATTGTTGACAAATATACTTTTTTACTGGCAAATATTTATGGGCCCAATACAGACAGCCCAGATTTTTTTGTATCTTTATCTGAGTTAGTAGATAATTTTGATGGTGACTTTGTTATAATGGCAGGTGATTTTAATCTTGTCCAAGATACAACTTTAGATTATTACAATTATGTCAATACTAACAACAAAAAAGCACGTGATGTAGTTTTGAATATGAAAGAAGTACATGGTCTGGTTGATCCATGGAGGTTAAAATACCAACAACGAAAGAGGTTTACATGGTTTAAGGCAAAACCAGTTAAAAAAGCTAGACTAGATTATTTTTTAATTTCTAGTGAGCTGATGTCTTTAGTTGACAAAGCTGATATTAGTCCTGGATATAGATCAGACCACTCAATGATTGAACTTGACATATCTCTTTCTAAATTCGAAAAGGGAAAGGGTTTTTGGAAATTTAATAACTCACTTCTTCATGACAAAACTTATGTTGACTTAATTAAAGACACATTATCAAAAATAAAAGCGCAATATATTGCCCCTCCCTTCAATCCTTCAATGGTCACCTCTATTCAGGACGAACAACTATTATTCACTATTAATGACCAATCCTTTTTTGAACAACTATTGCTATGCATAAGAGGAATCACAATAAGTTATTGTTCTAATAAAAAAAGAATTCGAAATGAGAATACTAAACTCCTTGAAGAAGAAATTAAACGGTTGGAAGAATTAAGAAACTTTGATCATTCCGAAGAAATTTTAGAAAAATTATCCATTGCTCAAACCAAACTGGAAGATTTTCGAAAAGATTATATCAAAGGATTATTTGTAAGAACAAAACTCAAATGGATTGAGCATGGAGAAAAACCTACAAAATATTTCTTAAGTTTAGAAAAACGAAATTATGTAAATAAAACAGTAAACAAACTTGTGCAGAGCAATGGTGATACTATTACAGATCAATCTGACATACTGTCGGAAATTGAAAATTTTTACAAAAATCTGTACTCCAGTTGTGATAACAAATTACATGATGTTGATATTAGTACAATAGTTGATAAGACAAAGGTTAACTTATTAGATAATGATATGTCATGTAAATTAGAGGGTATTATCACTAGAGAACAAGCCCTTGCTGCTTTGAAGGGAATGAAAAATGATAAAAGCCCTGGTACTGATGGCTTCTCTGCAGAATTTTTTAAATTTTTTTGGAAGGATATTGGCCACTTTTTGATTAGATCATTAAATTTTGGATTTAGTAAAGGGGAATTATCTATAACTCAAAAACAAGGTATAATATCAATACTACCAAAAGGAACTAAGCCAAGAGAATACCTGAGTAACTGGCGTCCTATATCTTTACTTAATGTTACATATAAGATAGCATCAGCATGCATTGCAAACAGAATAAAAACAGTCTTAAACTTTTTAATTCATGATAATCAGAAGGGCTTCCTCAAAGATAGGTTTATTGGAGAAAATACTAGGCTTATATATGATGCTCTTCACATCACTAAAGAAGAACAAATTCCAGGAATGATTTTACTTATTGACTTCGAAAAAGCTTTTGACTCCATATCTTGGAGATTTATGTATGATACGCTAAGATTTTTTAACTTTGGTCATGAACTCATCAAATGGATATCAGTATTATATAATAAGGCAAAATTATGCGTTATCCAGAATGGGATCTTCTCAGAATTTTTTGAAATTGGAAGGGGTTGTCGACAGGGTGACCCTGTCTCTCCATATCTTTTTAACCTGTGTGTCGAAATCATGGGACACATGATACGACAAAATATAAATATTAAAGGTATTAAAATAGGAAAAGAAAAAATTTGTTTACAACAGTATGCTGATGACACAGTTTTGTTTTTAGATGGATCAGAAAAATCTCTCAAGTCTGCTCTCGACCTACTCTTCCAGTTTTCAAAATTTTCAGGGCTTAAGCCTAATATTAACAAAACTAAAGCAATCTGGATAGGATCCATGATTAACAGTCAAGTTTTCCTTTGTCAAGATACTGGGCTTCAGTGGACATATGAACCTTTTACAGTTTTAGGTGTAACTTATACAGCTAATCTGGAAAACATGGAACATCTGAACTTTAATGAGAAATTTAATCTGGTACAAAAAGAAATAACACAATGGTCAAAGAGAAACATCTCTCCTATTGGCAGAATTACAGTTGTGAAAAGCTTATTCTTATCCAAGTTTACCCATTTATTTACAGTGTTACCTAAACCAAACTCTCAGTGGATTAAAAAATTAGAGCAAGTTTTCTATAAATATATCTGGGGTAATAAAATTGATAAAGTTTCTAGGAAAACTTTACAGTTGGACTATGATAAAGGGGGATGTAGAATGGTTCATATTGATACATACATAAAATCTCTTAAACTTACTTGGATAAGAAGGCTTCTTCACTCTAATTCGGAATGGTCCATGTTTTTCAATGAAGTAATTAATTGTAATACTGCTCATCTCATACAATTTGGATCAAAGTACTCTAAACAAAAAGCTAATTCAACAACAAATCTATTTTGGAAAGAAACTCTTTCTTACTTTGCTGATTTTCTGGATTCTATAGAGCCAAAATGTGAACATGATATATTATTAGAACCACTTTGGTTTAATGAGAAGATCAGTGTGCAAAATAACTATATTTTTTATAAGTCTTTATATGAAAAGGGTTTTTATATTTTATATGATCTGCTGGATAAGCAGGGGAACTTTATTAGTTATGAACAAATAACCAATGATTACCTAGTTAAGCTACCATTTACTAAATATAAAGGTTTAAAAAAGGCTATATTAAGCTCCTGGCCCAGTATCAGGCAATTTTCACATGAATTAGTAGTAAAACCGTACCAGTTAGAATCTATAATAATTCTGTGTAAAGATAAAAAAGGCTCAAGAACATTATATGACTTTTTTATCTCAAAACTACAGCATAGGCCAATATGTGAATCTAAGTGGGAAATTGACTTAAATCTCGAACCAGACTTTAATTGGAACCTCATATATTGCAACTCTAAGTTAATCACAAAAGATACAGAACTGGTATGGTTTAATTACAGAATAATTCATAGAATTTTAGGTATAAATAAATTTTTGTATCTTTCTAAGATAAAAAACAATAACTTATGTGCAATATGTATGTTGGAACCTGAAACTTTTAAGCACTTATTCTACCAATGCCCACTAATCTTTAATCTCTGGACAAAATTGTCAGACTATATTTTTAATAGATCTGGCAAGAGAATAACATTTGATATCCAGAGTGTACTATTAGGTGATCCAGATATGGATCATGTAGTTAATTTGATTATTATATTAGTAAAAAAATTCATTTTTCAAAGGTCGAGAAAAGATATAAAGATATGTTTTGAAATGTTAATGTCCTATTTACAAACCTATTACAATACTGAAAGGAAACTATTTACTACTGTAGACTTTACTAAGAGATGGTCACCATGGAGTTGTCTCTTTCCAGTATAAATATTTAATCAACACATCAATGATGATGTAGATATTAATCTTCTTCTTTTTCTTTAGATAATTTGTACTGTATGTATCTTTAAATATTTATAGGTGTATACAAATTTACTGTACCAACTTGCTGTGTGTGAGAGTCTGTGAGAAAGGGGTGTTCTGTCTGTCTGTCTATATACTATAAAAATTTGAAAATAAAAAAAAAAAAAAAAAAAAAAAAAAAAAAAAAAAACATACAAGGAGGCTTTCAAAAAATTAATAATCCTCATAAAAAAAG
This sequence comes from Magallana angulata, assembly GCF_025612915.1. Lineage (NCBI taxonomy): Eukaryota > Metazoa > Mollusca > Bivalvia > Ostreida > Ostreidae > Magallana > Magallana angulata. The sequence goes on from NC_069111.1 coordinate 40,454,971, forward strand.
TGCTACATGTACATGTATGTTTAATAACACTGCAGAATAACAAGTTGAAATTAATTGAATAAAGGCATCTTTTTTAAAAATTGTTGTCATTTTAATTCAACAACCTTGACACCAACTGGACTCCTGTAAATCGCTGATGTATAAATGTAGGTTACCTGAATAACTTCCTGGTGAAGGAGAAGGCTGTGCATATGGAGAGTAACTGGTGCCTGGAGTCTGTGGTGTGAATGGTCCCATTGGACTAGGGGTGTCGGCTGTGTAGCCCGGTGTGCCTGGATTGGGGGTGGCTCCTCCATAATCTCCAGGGGAAGGGTTATCATCAAAGTGGTAGTCAAAATCATTGTTCCTATGATCAAAAACATGTATATGCTTATGAATTACTTTTTAACTTGGTCAAAGGACCTCTTATTCCTCTTTAGATTGTATTAAGATACATATAAGTTTTCTTAATGTTTGAGTTTTTTCAAAACTAAGAACAATGTTAAAATAAATAATTACACCTGTATATTTACAATACACAGAATCTACAGGCATCATTTACAGTACCTAGAGCTGCAATAGCTGTCCTTAGTGAACGGAAATGTGTGTTACCTGGTAGGTGTGTTGGGATTGGTGGGGTCCCAAGCACTCTGTCCTGGGGTCCTGCTGCCAGGCTCATGGAGTGGTGTCATACTGCCATAGTTTGGAGTTCGGCTTCCATCATGAAGTGGCGTCTGTGAACCATACATCGGTGTGCGAGATCCATACATAGGAGTCTGGGAGCCGTGCATCGGAGTGCGACCGCCAGGTGTGGCAGCTGATCCAACACTCCTCCCACCACTGAAATCAGACAACAAAGAAAAGCCAGTAAAAACAATAAAACAGTATACCCCCCTCCCTCCATTGGAGCAGGGTATTACATGTATAAAGTAAGTAAAAAACACTTGTTATTAGAACAGGAGATAAGTGCACATACACCAGGTTGCTTAGACGGGCTCTGTCCACGGATATAGTCTTACAGCTAGAGTGAAGCTCAACACGAGCCGTGGAATCTGTGGCATCCTTAACAATTCCAATGTAACCTTAAAAGAGAAGACTTGTTAGGTCATTTAATGCATTTATTTCTATGATCAACTTTATTTCTTTATCTAACCCATAAATGAAAAACTTGTGTTAGGTGTTATTGGACAATCAAAGCAATCTGTAGGGTAATGTAATATAAAACCTTTGAAGGGTCCTTGGATGATTCTGACTGTTGTTCCAATAAGGTCCCTGTCTCTCTTACTGAGTCCTCCTCCCGCTCCTCTACCCCTCCCTGGAGTAGCACCCCCTCCTCCAGGGGCTCCACCAACTCCCCCACCCCCTGGGTGAGCAGGGCTGGATAATCTGGGAGACATGGGAGCAAACCCTGTCACTCCCAGCTGGGCTCTGTTTCCCTACAAAAGCAAATTTTTTTAAGATACATTTTCTTCATCTAATTGTTCGCATTTTGCTAATCAAATATACAAAAACATGTCCTTGTCAGCAAATCTTGGTAGAAAAAGAGTGCAATTTTCTTACCGATGATCCACCTGCTAACACCACATGCCTGGTCCTACACACAAAGTAACCACCATTTTCTGTCATAGTCCTGGACATCAGGAAACAATAACTCCTGTACAGATGTTTGATCTCACCTTGGCGACCCTATTGGCAGGACAAAAAACCCAAAAATAATTAAAAATGCTAAAGATTCATAGAAGCAAAATGTCCATTATTGGTATAATCAAGGATATAACCCCAGTGACCAATTCAGGGTATAAAAATTTCAAATATGAAGGTATTTACCGAGTGAGGTCCATCTATGACTTTGATAACATCCTTGACTTGAATGCTGTTGTTCTCAGAATCTAAAGCTACAGCATATTTTGTGTCTCTCTTCCTTGTCACTGCTGCTGGCTTCAAATTGAGTATCTGTAAACAGAACATAGTTGCAGCAAAACACATCCAGAAACACATGGCAGAGAGTACGGTAATCGGTCAAACCAATCATATATTAGATCAGTGGATTCATCACTGTACCTTGTTGTGCATAGAGAGAATCTGGAAGTTTTCCTTTTCTAATCTAACAATGACTCCAACTGTCTGTGGACTGAAATAAATATTGATCCAGTTTAGATTCATGTGTTCAATATTATCTAGAACAAAATAAGTACACATTTACTTTAAAGCTAATTACAGGTAAGGTTGCAAGCATCCTTTGCTATTGTTTAATGAGCATTCTAGAGGTACATGTAACTTAATTTTCACATGATTATTTGTGTAAGCAGCTAAAGAGCACAGAGCTGACTTACTCAATCTGAACCAGGTCCCCAAACTGATACTGTCCCAGAGAGTCTACACCAGTAGCCATGTCTGTGCACAACTGTAAATCTTTGGGTAACACTTTCATCTAAAAAAAAAAAAACAACCCCATAAAAACAGAATCAATTCCTGTTCCATCCCCTACATGTACATCTGCTTAAAATTTTTAAAATAATTCAATTTAAACAATTTTGCAATACCTAATCTTCATTTTGTAAAAATCAAACATTCTCCCAAGTGTGGCAGTGAAAAAACTATAATGCAGCATACTGTGGAATCACTGAAGTATGTTGAGACTTTATTTTTTAAGGATTTCATTAGTAATTCTTATCCAGAAATCAACATCCCAAACAAAATAATAAAATCCAGTATTTATTTATCATTAATAAAAGCAAATTCCACAAAAATACATCCTAAAAAACTTCCAATCCAGGAAAATTAGCTCCAACAAAATTAAATGATTCCACAGTGTAAAATAATATATTCCAGAAACATTCAGTAAGAACTGTGTACCTCATGCATTGTGAGATCCGAGAATAGAACCACAAGATTCTCCTCCACGCGGACGATCAGTCCAGTGTCCCCCTCGAACCTCCCAGCTATCACCTTGACATGGTCACCCATCTTGAAGTGCTTCTTCAGCTCATGGGACATAAACTCCAGTGGGTCCCGTAGGTCCTCGTGTTTGGGCATCATGGTTATCTTGTTGCCGTCCACACTGATCACCTTACCCTGGAGGTGGACCAACTCCCCCTCACACACCTCCACCACGTCCCCTGGGATCAGGCTGTGATTTACCTCCCCTTGCTGCTTCTCTGGCACCACTGCAAGAAGCAAAAGGCTACTTACACATGACAAACACTTCTTTTCAATTTATATCTTCTGACAGAGAATGCATGTTTCCCATGAATCATGTGTCCATGGTGTTTATTTTGCCAATTATTTTACTATGAACTAACAAATGTAACCTACATTCAACTTCTGCTCCTTCTGGGGTATCCTCAAATTTTTCCAGTTCAGCTAGAGTTGGCTTCACTCCTTCTGCGATCTGTCAAGAAAACATTTTATATACAAATTTTATAATTTTTCAAGTTATATTTTTAATAAAAAAAACAGGTCGTGTCTGTATAAAAATCATTCGGTACTTACAATTGCTGACATGACAAAACTTTTGAACAGAAATCCTTTTCTTGTGTAACGATTGTTCTCAAAGAGTAGGAAATCTCCATCACTTGATACTTCTCCACCGATGGCCCTGTAAATATGAGATTTTTCTTTTTCAAGTTGATGATATAGGAAAATTTATACATCTTAACTCTTTACCCCTTAATGCCACCTTTTGACGCATAGGCCATATCCTTAACACTCTACCCTGGGCTACCCTTAGACTGTTTTAAGATGAACTGAAAACAGCTGGTGTGTGTTTTTGAATAGACTTATTACAGGTCTTAGCAAATCAAACACATAGAAAATTATATATCAATGGATTTGTAATAAATTAAAATTTTAATATTCATTGAAAAAAAAAATTTTAAGTCACTAATAATGCAATACAGGTGCTAACAGGTATATGAAAATAAAACTGAGTGTTCTACATTAAAGTTTTATTAAGAATAATTTCACAACAGATACTTGATAAACATATTTAAAAATGTATGTATTACAAATAATTATTTAATAATTTTTATAGAAAGATTCCATTATCATCATGGAATTCGTTTTTTGATAGTAAATAATTAAATGTACCTGTGGCTGACTTTTCAATTCATGTCTATCGTTTTCAGACTTATATTTACGTTTTTTTCCCAATAAACATGATAAATGTGTAAGAGGATTTGATAAATCTAGCATGTTAACTAAATAAGTGTGTTGACTTTTTGAAAAAAATACAAATTTACCGGTATATTCATGTATTTAGGGGTTGCAGGTAATGCACACCTTGTGTTCCGTTTTCTGTAACTACACAGATTTTTCCACAAAATTTTGCATGAATTTGACATCTGGCTTTCATCTTTTAATCTCGCTACCAATAAATCTAGAAAATTCTGCCTCTAAACTTGATTATAAACAAAAAGTGAAAACATGTGCGATGTCCGCATCGTAGTCCGCCATCTTTGTTTATTGTAGTAATGCATCACGCCACCATACACAGGTAAATCACGTGATATCTTTATTTAGAATGAGTGAACAACCATCCGTATAGGTGTATACCGATCAATGTTTATAATAAACAACAGGTGTTGAGGGGTCTAATTAAGAGCTGTATATAGGGTGCGTCAAAAGTCGTCATTAAGGATATGGCCAGGGTCGTCAAAACGCGTCATTAAGGGTTAAAGGATAGAAACCTCTAAGGGGTAAAGAGTTAAAATATCATTTCTAATGTACGGTGTAAATAAAATTAATATCTATTTATTATATATACATAAATCTTACCTGACAGCATCCACATCAAACAGCTTTTGTGGTGGTCTTCTCTTCTTTTTCCTCTTCTCTACTTCCTATAAGTACATCAACAATAAATAGCACTGTAATTTGAAAACCATCACAACTCACATTCCCATTTTGTGACAACAGCAAATCTACAAAGTGTATTGTGTATAAAATGCATGTTATGCAAGTTCAACTTCATCAAATATCTTTTACTCTAGATTTTTTTTTTTTACCCGAGCACTTTATTTTTAAACAGATATTAATTCCGTATGTTTAATTATGAACCTAAAGTGCTCAAAATTAATTTATTTACTTTTTCTTTGTTAAACAACAAACAAAAAGGAAATAATTTAAAATACAAATAACACTTCTCAGGTTGCAAACACTTAATTTTACTGCATTTAAATTATTACCACAGTTAAAATTGTCAAATGCTCTGTTAAGCTCATAAAAATGGTGCTTGTAATTCTATTTAGCAGAGGAGAGTTGGAAACTACCCTTGAATAGGCATAAATCTAATTATGATTAAAGGTACACTTTTAATGAACTGACACAAACTTCAACTAATTAAACCTATACAATGTAGAGAAAGAGTCAAAAACCCAACTATTTCTGCTGAGTGATACTTACATCAACATGCACTCTCAACACGCCCCTTTTCTTGGTGTAATCAATCCGAGGAATCATCTTCAGGTGGACAATGTTCTGGGCTGGCTCAAAGTAGTCAACCTGTTATATCACATTCTTCATACATAAGAAATAAACATACAATGTAATGAAAACTGTTCATGTATGTTATCATTTTCAATTTCTATCTGAAGATTCATTTTGTTCTCCTAAACACATGTATTCATAAATATAATGAGGAAATGAAAATGCCTTCACCAGTCTTTTTAAAGCACACTGAAATTATAAGATTTGCTAATGATTACCTGAGCCAGGTCGTCTTTGAAGATACCTCTCTTTAAGCGGACCCACTGTCTTGGTTTCAACTGAGCTGTCTCCTTCACAACTTTTAACACATCTGTCATTTCTTTGATGGGTACCATCTACCAAAAATAATTCACACATGATACTAGGGTTCAAGAAACCTATATACATGTAAAAATTGGCAGTTATGTGTAAACAAAAAAAAATGAAACTTTTTAATGAATTGCAATGCAGAGTATATCAACCCTCAGAAGTCTATACATACCTGTTGAGACCACTGTCCCATGCGAAGATTTCCAATTCCATCAATGGCTTGTTTGACATGGGTCTGTTTGTAAGCCTCAATGTAAATGTATCCCTTCAAGCTTTCCTTTGAAATCACTGCTTTGATTTGTAGTGGCTTTAATGAAAAAGATTACAGAAATGTAAAAATAATCTAATACATAAATCACAACTGTTATCACATGTAAATTATTCATATTCTCTACCTCATCAGTGAACTGGTAGGCAATAAATTTTCTCATCAGCTGAAGAGCTGTAGCTCTCTCTTCTCCAATTCTACACTTCACTAACCACAAGTTTGGATCTCTGCAAAAATAACAGGTAAATGAAAGAATAAAGTGATCATCATCACCATCATCATTATCCACATCATTTCATTTAAGCTAAGTAAAAGGATGTTCAAGCTGATTGGATGGAAGACTTACTTTACACCTGGTAGAAGCCCCTGTTGTGTTATTTCATCAGACATTTCCTCTCCCTCACCAAATCTAGCAGCCACTGAAGTCTGTCCATATTTGTTTCTGTAGTATTCTTCTAATTCATCCTCTCTTTGGGAACTGAACAGAATCAAAGCAAGGGGCATTTTCAAACATGTAGATAAAGATAAATCATGCTATAAATAATACATGATAATAGATCAAAATGATGCTTATCTTTGAAAATAACTACCAGTGCTTATCACTTTTGACCTTTTCCATCATTTTCTTCATTGAATTGCAATTGTTATTCTATTGATATCAGTTCATAATCTCACCAATTTTCCTTCATTTTCTTCACACCAAATTTGAATGTTTTTATCATTATTGCACATAATCAAACATAGCAGCAATACCTAAACAAATGTCCAAGTCTCCTGTTATTTTCAATTTCCTTGGCAGTTGGGCCTTCGTAAGAGGAGACCTTGTCAATTAAATCCTCTGCTCCCTCTTCCCATTCTTCTTCATCTTCATCACCCTCCTCATCAACATCTAAGTTCAACAAATAGAAATATTAACAGCATGTACTTTTTCCTTATGATATATATGTTTATAAAGTAAACATGCACATTTAAAACATCCTTATATGTTTTCTAGATAACCATACCAGCTTCATCTAAAATGTATCCAGCATGTCTTGGCTTCTTTTTCTTTCTTCCACTTTCCTCATAATCTTCATCCTCTTCTTCATCATAGTCCTGTATTGTACAGATGCAATTTTAATGATTCATTGAATGCCTGTGTTTTAAATTTAACACTTAATCATGTGACAATGTAGTACATGTAATAGATATGTTTAAGAGACAACTCCTAATAAAAATGGATGACGAGGAAATAAAATTATAATTCAAAAACAACTATCATTCCATCATGTTTTTCAAAAGAAGAAATTGTCTGAAAACAAGATGCTTCCATCCTTGAAATGTTAATATCATAGCTGGCAAAAAACAAAATGTTATTGAAAGTGTAAAATTTGTTCAGTTTATGGTTAAGAGAGACATATCCAATACAAAACTGCCCAGTCTATTGTTAAGCGATACATTTTCAGTAAATACATGAACAACGATTATTCTTGGTTTAATGGTATACCAAGATATCATTCAAACAGATTGTTGGTGCATTAAATTTTCTTTTTCTTAGTGATACTGATACATGTATTAAGGAGGCCTCAGGACAATAATTACATCTTCATCATCAATGATATCGTCCACACTGCGTCCCCGCCCTCTTCTTCTGTTGACTGGGGATCCTTCTTCGCTTCCATCATCACTGCCTACATCACTTCCAACATCACTGCCTGCATTGCTTTTTCCATCTTCATTCTGCATTTCATAACAATGGGAACATTTTTTTGATTGATTGCTTTAACTATGTGTGTTAAACATATCTTCACATCATTCACATAAAAGGAAATATTTTATTTTATGCGGGTATCAGTCAATCAATCTTTATTTATACCCATTCTAATACACAATTCATAATGTGTATCTTTAAAAAAATATTTGTTGTTAAAAAACAAAATAATAATAATTTTTTTTCATAGCTTTAAACAGAGAAATAAAAATTATGTTCAAAATATATTTGTCTTTGTGTTGTACAAAAATCTTAGTGTAGATATATACATGTATGATAACTGAAATATATATTTTATTTTACTTTTCATACTTACATCACTCCCCCCTTCATTTCTTCCACTCCCAGCATCAGAGTAAACACTTCCCTCATCTTCACTGTCAGACATATCTGAAGAAGACGATATTTGATTTTGAGAGCTTTCTCCTCAATCTCTCTTTTTACATAATTAGCGCTGGAGTATTAAACTTCATTTAATTATTTATACCCTCTCCGTTCCACAATACAGTCTGTCTATAATATGATGTGTTATAATTCGAGTTAAAGTTACAAGCTTTCTTCAGAAACCCTTCAGCAGTTATAACTACTGTAGGCCTATAATGCAAACTTGCTTTCTTGTGAGGTTATCAGCACAGAACTTTTTATGATCAGGTTGGGTCCTAAACAGTTTTAATCTTTATTTCAAGCCCATTACAAAGGTATAGTTGTTGATAGTTAATAACATGAAATCGGTAAAAATCTTTTTTTTAAAATACCTAAAACCATCTGTTTAAAATAGTGTCTATCAGTTGATAACACGTTAGAATATGAAAACAGTACGTACTGCAGTTTCAATTTAAATATGAACCATAATACTCTTATCCCCCTGAACATACTATTGTATATCTGATTCTTGCAAGAAAACGCATGCCATTAAGTGTATTGAAATTAACGAAAAATTTAAGCTTTACCTGCTGAAAATTGAAATTTCAGTCAGAATATTTTGCAAGTTCGACAACCACAGTCAATATAGATGGCGCTTCATAAAACGCGTTGAAAAGTTATAGACAATTTGTACGATAAATCTTTCTGCCTTTATTCGTTATAAACGAACTACCTTCTTTTTGCGCAATTTGTGGAAAAATAAAATCATGCAACAGATGAAATTGCTGACCGACTACCATCATAACCTCGTCAAATAAAAAAATCGAATAAAAATATATATTACATATGAAATCAATGCCTGTTGCGGGCACGTAGCATAGTTTTGGAAAGTGTGTGTGGGGGGGGGGGGGGTGCAGATTCATCCCAAAGGGGTTATCGCAGGGCGTATTGTACCTTTATATATACGTTCAATTTCCAATTTCACTGTTCATTTCCTTCCTTTCACTTCAGTTGTTTGCATGCTCACCAAAAAGTGTGTGTGTGTGGGGGGGGGGGGCAACTTTATGTTATAGTGCACTTTTCTTTATATACTGGTACATGTAGTGTTTAAAATGTTTCATGCGAAGGGGGGGGGGGGGGTGCTAGTACGTGCCTATTTTGCTATCAAAGTGTCTTAGTTAAAGGTATATATTATAATTAAATAGATATCATATCACTTTTTTTGTGACTTTTTTCTTCGAGAATCGATGTTTTGTACTGAACATTTAACATAATACAACAGAAAACAGTGGATCCACTCCCTTAATCATAGGATGGACCATCGGTGAACCATATATATTGAAGAATAATTAGGCCACTGTTCCGAACTTTGTTAAAAAAAAACATGAAAATTTAATAATTATATAGATCAAATTTTCAAAAATGAGGAAACAAAGCAAATTCTTTACCCAATTCTTACGTATACCATCATGTGGATGATATGGATTAAAAGTTACTGGCGTCAGTATTTTTTGTAAAAATTGTCAAGATTTTTAGGTAGGTTTTAGGTCTGCCCACCTCTCCTCCTCCCCCTCTCATATGCTATCATCTTCGCTAGCAAAGGGTGACGATCCATGGTGTCCCTCTATTCGTGCATGGTCCGTGACCCTTGGCTAGCGGAGATGAAATGCATGCCTTATTGCCAGTCATTGGCCTAATGCATGTTTATATTTTTGATAAAGTATGACATCGATCATACCATCAGAAATAACCTTTTTCTTTTATAATCATAGTGGAAAAAGCTGTTGGTGAGTGTACATTTGATAAAACTTGACAAGATGGAAGTAAAAAATATGATTCATATTTGTAACAGATGATCTACATTGACCTTAAAATGCAAATATTTGGGGTCACGAAGTAGTGCAAGCGATCTCAGTAATATATATTCAAGAAAGCTCAACATTTAAACAATATATATCTTGATTATATTAAAGTCTTTTAACATGGACACAAATTCACACCGTAGCAAAGGTTTGTGACCACTGATGGAACCTTCTTCTTTCGTGTAAACGATGCAACAAAAATAGATATTGGAGTCACGTGACTGATATCGTTTTATTACGTCGCCATTTTGTTAGCAAGGGGAAATGTGTTGTGCTTGTTGAGACTGGACATACGCATTCAATCTGGACGCAGTTGGACAAATTTCCAAAGCAAAATACGATCAGTTAATTGTACATCCTGAAAAAGACTTCAGTGAAACACTACCTATCCGGTATCTTTCCCTTATTTCATAAATTTAACTCCTCTCTATCTGTGACTCCCTAAATCCTTGTACAAAAGGTGCAAGATTGATATATTCCTAACCACAATGAGAAACACGGATAGGCGAAGGATTGATGAAGAGCAACGATTAAATCATCTTACCTAGACAAAATTTTGGTCAAATTTTGTCTAGTTTGCAATTTAACAGAAAAGGATAAAAATAATCCGCTGAAGGTATTGTAGTAAAGTATGCATAAATTATGCAAATGTGTAAGCCATTTTGAATAGTAATTTATCAGTACGCAGTGGAATCAATGGCTAGGCTTCGAACAAGTCGACTTCTCAAGTTTATGAACAAGGTGTCTTGCAAATGGAATATAGACACTGAAGGTTTCAAACACCAATCTGTTAAGACAAAGTTCTTATATTCAAAATAATTCTGAACGAATTTAACACAGCTTTATTTAAGCGAAGGTAAGCGGGACACGACATATACAAGAGTAAATAACCGTAAAGTCAAATTGTTATGTTCGTAAAATGCTTCCTAACGATAATTGTCTGAATATAAAATTATCGATATGAATGTTGAGAGTAAAATTTAGTATAATTTTACAGAATCGTGTATGTATGTATTTGCTGAAAGTCGATGATCAGGGATGTAAATTTGGGATTTTGTTTTCGTTTCGACATCTTGGGCGTGGTCATCGTCCGGATATGCGCGTTTCTTCCGCCATAGTTACTCAAGGTAATCGCGCAATAGGACCTATAAATAGCTCTGATTACGTGTGTCAAAGGCAAAGCGTCCGTGTTTCTCACTGTGTGGATTAGTGACCCAGATAAACATAATGTAAAAGGGCTCGATAAAATGAAATAGCTGGACAATATTGAGAATGGAACAAAAGTACTGCACATAACCTGAGATGTATTTTTAATGACATATTACATTGAATTTGCATATTTATGGAAGTGAACATTCAATTACAGTAATGGACCAAAAAAATATTGATTTAAAATATTAATGAATGATATACAAAATTGTAAGTATTTGTCCAATCTATCAGAAAAACTCTCCAGCCCACGAGTGCCTTCCTCTTTTTCATATTTTTGGGGTGGGGGGGGGGGGGTGTGGGGGAGGGGGCTGATCAACCATTATTATCATCATTTTAATATCATTTTCAATATTTCCAGGTGTTTAAATGTTATGATGTCGAATTCAGATTATTTATTTAACCCACCTCCATTCCAAGTTCAGCCTTTGGATTCCCAGATTAGTTTACATGTCCACAACAAAACAAATGAAAGCCACATTACACAGATTCAAACAGCAGAAGCATTTTTCTCCCATATTTATATACACATTGTGACCTTATAGTGCATGTTGGACAAAATATCGGGATAAAATGATATTAACAATGAACAAATGACCACACATCCACAGAATACTCATATTTTTTCAGTCTTTTGAAAGTAAAATGTGATAAATTCACAACTGTAAAGCAATGTCAAATCCAATTTTAAGTGAGAAAAAACTAAAAACATTTACAATATATGATTTATAGAATACAGTTCCTGATTGAAGAATAGACTGAAAGATGTACTTGAAAAGATAAACAATGAATTTTTCGAGAAGGGGAGGGGTTAAACGCTTATTAGAGTGTATTTACTTTGTTAGTACTATGCAACTGTCTATTGGACATTATCTTAATACTGTTCAAATTAATAGAATTTTATACCAAAGGTCAAGTTGAAGTTACCGTGGATTCATTAGATTTCAATTTTGGTGGAATTTGTACCTCTCATCCACAAATTAATAATCAAGGGTTACAAATTCATATTTTGGAAACCTTTGTTGTTATATGATAATTATGTCCCCACGAACCTGTTAGGTTTAAGCACACTTTCTTGTATGAAAAAATGAAATAGTATAAATATTACTTCCCCTCCCCCTTCCACCACCACAAAAAAACACAAATATAAAAGCAAAACAAAAGAAAAAATGGAACTTTAAATATAGTGAAAGGAAGTGCCAAAACTTAAGAACAAAATAAAATTGAAAGTAAATTGCAACATTTTGTATGATTTAATAATTGTGATATTTTTTGACAGAATAAAGTGAGACCATGTAACTAGAGAAAAAAATGACAGATGTGATGGAACAAGAAGATGAATATGGAGGAGGTACAACTGATGAGTATGATCCTGAAGAAGACACTAAGCCAAACCAAAATATAGAGGAAGGGGAACAAGGAGAAACAGGTCCAGAGGAGAAGCAGGAAGAGGGTGAAGAAGAGGAGGAAGGAGAAGAAGAAGGGGGCATAGAACAGGATGTAGAACAGGAGACAGGGAAGCATAGAAGAAAACGTCACAGAAGTAGTCAAGAGGATCCAGAGGGGAACCATTATGGAGACTCGAGAAGAAGAGGTCATCGGTCACATGATTCTGAATATAAAAAATTTAAACACTCGGGAAGTGATCGCTCGGAGGGCGAACAGGACAGGCAGCAATATCCAGGGGGAGATTACTCTGACCAAGAGGAATCGCATGAGAAAGAGCGTCGAAGACATAGAAGGTCAGAGGACAGGGGAAAGCATAGGCGTCATGGAAGACGTAGAAAGGACAAGTCCAAGAGCAAAGTGAGGTTAGATGACTCAAGAAGCAGCCAAGACATGGAAGCAGAGGATGGTGAGATTCTGGAGGATGGGGAAATTGAAGAGGAAGGGGAAGAAGGGGGTGACATTCGAGAGGAAAACCATAGAAATGGTTCCAGAATGGAACATCATGGTAGTAGGAGGAAATATGACAGAGATGGAGGTAGGGCAGGTTCATAGTGATTAGTACAGTTTCTGTTTGTTAATTTTCCATTAACTCACAATTATTTTTATGTTATTTCTCATACTGAAATGTCTCTTTATTTAAGAAGTAACAAGTATGCTATTGTCATGAAAATGTCAAAATGATGTAGATGCATGAATATATTTCGTGAGTTTGGTTTTTTGTCCCCCGCCGCAACGCGGTGCGGGGACATAGAAATGCCGGGCGTCCGTCCGTCCGTGGGTCCGTGTGTCCGTGGGTCCGTGTGTCCGTGGGTCCGTGTGTCTGTGGGTCCGTGCGTCCGTGTGTCCGTGCGTCCGTCCGTCACACTTTTTTGTAAGCGCTCTCATGCCTACAAATTTTGACGGATTTTCATTAAATTTATACCAAATGTTTATACCACTATTACCTTGGTCAAGTTCGAAAATCAGCATTGGTTGATACTTTTTGTTGGAGTTATGGGACTTTGACCACAATAATGACTCTGTTTTATCCAAAAATTGACCTTGTAAGCGCTCTCATGCCTACAAATTTTGACGGATTTTCATTAAATTTATACCAAATGTTTATACCACTAATACCTTGGTCAAGTTCGAAAATCAGCATTGGTTGATACTTTTTGTTGGAGTTATGGGACTTTGACCACAATAATGACTCTGTTTTATCCAAAAATTGACCTTGTAAGCGCTCTCATGCCTACAAATTTTGACGGATTTTCATTAAATTTATACCAAATGTTTATACCACTAATATCTTGGTCAAGTTCCTTAATCAGCCTTGGTCGATAGACTAGATACTAGTATACTGCTTGAACGGCGGGGGACCCAGGAATTCTATTCTTGTTATTAGGGAAGTCTGGAGACAACAGAAGAGAAGGAGATTATCAGGACGATGATTTTGAAGAGGGGGGCAGTGATCAGGATAAGGGGCATCCCAGGGAACGGCACGACAGCAGACGGCCTCATCCTCGCAGGGACCGACATGGCAGAGATAGAGAGAGGCGGGATCGCAGAGGAAGGAGAGATGAAAAGGTGAGGAAATTATTCTGACATTATATATATATTTATATATTAACAGACTGTTATGGATTATCCACACATTTATATATTGATAACTTTATTGCGACATCATAAAAGCAGCTATTAACTTTTTTGGTAATTAATTGCGAAATTTATTTTTAACAATAATTTACATAGCAACAAAGAAACAAAGGGAAAAGGTCATCAAAATACCATGATTATGACAATGTTGATGATGAGAATCAACAAGCTTGGATGTCTCACAAAAAGAACTCCTCAGGCTCACACAAGCATGATTACGACTCCCAGAATTATGGAGGAGGAGACAGGCGGGGGGATAGATTCGAGAGCCCTCCAGGTCCCTATGACAGTCCCTCAGATGAAGATGAAGAGTAAGTCAATCTTGTCTATCTAAAAAATAACCATGAATGAATTTATATTCAATTGTAAGGTTAAGATGTTAAAATTTTTTACATGTAAATTGTCTGTAAAATTTTTAACATTTTTTTCTCTAATCACCATATTTGAATCATTTGTAAGTTTAATTCTTATTTGATCGTGAATTAAATAGGAATATTTTTATGTTAATAACACCCTATAAATACATTCTAGTTACCGTATTTTTCGGGGCATAGGCCGGTATTTTTTTTCTCCGATGAGCGAGCCCCGGCCTATCCCCCGGGATTGGCTATTCTTAGACTCAAAGTTAAAAAAAATTTAACAGTAAAATATAAAATCCACTGTTTTTATCCGTAGCAGTTTATTATGAGGGTTGGTTTTTAGCTCACCTGAGCTGAAAGCTCAAGTGAGCTATTCTGATCACATTTTGTCCGTCGTCCGTCTGTCCGTCTTTCCGTCTGTCTGTCCGTCTGTAAACTTTTTACATTTTGAACTTCTTCTCTAAAACCGCTTATCCAATTTCAACCAAATTTGGCACAAAGCATCCTTATGTGAGGGCGAATATAAATTGCAAAAATAAAAGTCCGATCTGTATTCAAAGCGGAAAAAACCTTGAAACTATAGAAAAAGGGGGGTGCATTTTTAAAAATCTTCTTCTCAAGAACTACTGATTCCAATTCAACGTAGTTTAGCATAAATTATCCTTATGTGAAGGAAAATATAAATTGCAAAAATTAAGTGCTAATTCTGTTTCAAATCTGAGTTATTACGAAAATAATAATAAAGGAAATGCGTGTTTCAATCAGTTTAATAGCTTCGGGTTCGGCATCCGGTAATCCGGCATCCGGTAAAATGGGTAGGCAAGACTTGGTCTGGGCAAAACAAAGATTGGCAGTTATTAATCTGCCAAACTCATTAAAATTTCAGGATATTTGATGGACTAGTATATTTGTATTCGCTGTAAATATTGCTGCAAAATAATGCGTATTTGGAATTGACGATTGTCGATCTGCATTGGCTTTTATTTTGCCACGGTTTGCATACCCATTTTACCTAGACTCGTATTCCATACTTCTAAAACGAGGTTCTTTGTTTAAAGCAGCCATGAAATTATACGAAAAAGGGTCGATCTGACTATGATGAATTTGCTTGTTGTGCAACAGTTCGCGTATGAAGGGAAATTTTTGAAACATGCAAAATATATTGTTGCCGATTTTGTGAAGTAAATTGAGGCTAAATATTTCAATGCGTTGACAGTTTTCACACATGACGTTGATGTTAGCTTGTTCCGATTTTCGTTTCGTTTTCATTAATTCTGCTTGTAACCTGGGAACTATCGTTTGTATTATTTCGTGATTTTTACGTATCAAATCGAACATAAACTTTGGTAAATCAAACAGTTAACTGTTTACCTGGGCAAATTAAGCAAAATCTGATGTATCAAAAAATAATGAAATACAATTCATTCTATCGGTAATTCGATCGTCATTATTTTTTGCGTAATGGTAGATTAATGCAATAGGTTTTGTTGCGATGCTCGGCATTTTCTCGAGTTTATTCAGTTTAAATAAAGTTTGACATTGCTGACGGAAATATGTAGGTATATGCATGTATATATATGATTCATTTCGAAAAAATAAATTGTGTTCTTTATTTGTTATAGTGAATGTTTCTTGTGTTTAATTGTTTTCAATTTCTATTTACTAACCATATTTGAGTGTTAAGCTTCAAATTATAAGCAAGATACAGAGATTTGCTCACAATTCTATGTTTGTACACAGATCTTAAAAACTAAAGATTAAAAATGTAAAAAATTTCTCAATATTTATTAAGAAAATTTTCAAAGTCTGTTCGTTCAGAAACCAACTTTAACATCTTATTGTATTGTAAACTTAACATTTTTTCGTCATTATTACTCCTACTGTACATGTGATCCTTCACTGTGTTTGTGTACATTTGTATAAACTGATTTTGAACCTCAAATACCAGTGAACTGGTCTTGAGTGAATAAAAGAATATAAAATCTTAGGCCATTCTTTTTTTCCATTTTAAATGCTGAATAGGAAATACCAAGTTTAATATCATAAGCTGAATGTAATAAACTCATGTGAACAAAATATGAATCAAACCTAGGCGAACTGTGAGCTCTGTATCTTGCTTATAATTCTACAATTGATGCTGAAATTTTGGTTGAACATTAGAAAATCTCTATGAATTAGAGTATGTTAAATACTTGTACAAACAAAATAAAAGAATGATACTGTGAAATCATTAGATTTCGTGGTGGCTCATTTTTCGTGGAATTTGTGGGTACCTCTCATCCACGAAATAACATCCTTCACGAATTGATGAATTAGGGTAATAAAGTCATATTCCCTTTTGTAGATATATATGAATACACGAAATTACGTCCCCACGAACCTGTAAAATTTAAGTCATCCACGAAAATTGGCCACCACGAAATTTAATGATTCCACAGTATTCTGTATATATCTACTCTCTGGGGCCCTCTCTTTATACAATAAATAATGTGAAATCTACATCAATTTTGATAGTTTTTCAGACACGAGTAAATAAAAACGACATCTTTAAAACATTTTTCCATATTTCTGACACATTTCTGTTGCGGGGATAAAGTAATTATCGCTATTCCTAAGAATATCACAGCGGAAAATTATTCTGGTTCGTACGCGAAGTAGATAACAGTCATTTAATTATAATGGAGAAGAAGAATAAATTTTTTGAATGTTTTTAATTTGAGGAATTGAGCACATTGAGGTACAATTTTCTTCTTCACATCTATACATGTAGGGTTTTTAAAATAAAAAACAATAACTATTATTTTTTTTTAATACAATAACTAGTAAGTAGTTGATGAAAAAAATGTACCTATATGCTCTCATATATTTTGATCGCTTTACAATGTGGGGGGGGGGGGGGGGGGCAGAACGAAAGTATAGGGATTTGGAAGTTAACAACTTAACAGTATATCTCTACCAAATGTTTAGTTTTATATCTTGCGTAGAATTTTCTTATTCTGGTAAAAAATAGTATTTCATGAAGGTACAATGTTAAAGATTACATGTATAAAAAAATAAGTGTAAAATTCGAATACTTTACAATATTTATTTTTTGTTTTTCTACCGAGGGACCATATGGCACAATATCTTTTGAACGCCCATTGTTGCTCAGGTGAGCGATGTGGCCCCATGGGCCTCTTGTTTTTTCATCCGTTTGAACTATTGTTCGATAGTTGTCCCGTTGATAATTTTTGTAATGACATCTTGAGTAATAAAATGTACAGTACTGTATGAGGTATTTCTTTACAATCCCAATCAAAAGAATTTTTTTCCCACGTTCGTGTATGAACCCTGGAAACTATTATTGTGTAGTAAAAAAGAAAACGAAACTGGGTAGAATGTAATATGACGGAATTTTTGTGAATTCTTCATGTCTGCGTTCGTGGGAATCACTGGTCTTGGCCAATGGGTGTAGAATAAATCAAATGCTTTGTGTTTTTACAATTAATTTTCTGTTAGATGAAATAATGGTATTCTGGTGTCGTGTGTATATACAAAGGTGTGAAACCCGTGACTAAAACACAGCCTGGGGGCACGTAGCCTAGTGTACACCATTACACTTCATTGCATTAACTGTGTTTTTAACATTACAACTTCTCTGCATAACGGCAAGTCACTATTAAATTAATTAATGGAAAGAACACAAATTAAATATTTTATGTTTGGTATTTCGTTTTCTCATTCATAGCGATTACGGGGGGATAACTCTATTTGAATATAAAACCATGTGTTGAGCTAATGGACGCCATACCCCGTATTTACAAGTAGCTTTCAAAGTATAACTTGATTAAATGAGATTTAGCAATAAGGTATTAATAAAATATGAAAGGTTTGGTAAAATATTATACATTGTACTTAGTTCTACCAGACAGAACCACAGAGGTTGGTGCTGCAATTAAATTTACACTATGTAAAATTACGATACATAACGATACACCGACGAATACGGAAGAGACCAAACAGCCACAAAACACAGATTTATCTTTTAAAATTGCTTAAAATATATATGTTAAGCAAATTAAATAACTTTAATTACTCTTTTGACTTCCTACATCGATATTCTGAAAGTACATACTTAATACGATGCATGACTTCCTTATTCAGCAGTCATACTTTCACTATAGTAATCATCGATTAAAAATCGGCTTATCCCCCAATTCGGCTAGTCTAAGAATTTTTCTTGAATTTTGTCTAAAAAATAGCAATTCGGCCTATGCCCCACATCGACATATGCCCCGAAAAATACGGTAATAACCCCAGGTAATGTAGTTTTCAATCAACATTTTGTTGATCAGAAATAAGATTAAGAGGGGATAACTCTTATATGATGAGATAACTCTTGCACTTCTGTAGATACAATGGACACCATGAAAGATCAAAGAAGAACAAAAGTATGTTAAGTTTAGTAGGAGATAACATGCTTGATCCAAATATTGCAGCTGAAGAAGGCCAGGTATTCATTTATGCATATATTTTGGCAATGCTTATCATTTAAATAAATACAACTGTGTTAAGTTGAATTAAAAAGAGAATTGCATTTTGTGCAAAAGTAACAGGTTTATAATAACAGGTTATTTATTAAATTTGTATTTAGTAGGTATTTGAATCCTTTATTCTCTCTAATGATATATTTTAATAGGCAATATGTGTAGTTCTAGCGTTTGAGAGTTATTCATTAGTTATGAATATGAAAGCTTTATTCTGGCGTGTTTGTTATTATGCAATTCATTGTATGTGAAAATTGTAATGTTTTCCTCAAATCAAATATTTTTTCATCAGGAAATATATAAGAAACCACCACCAAAGAAAAAAAGAAATTTTGACAGAGATGGAAGAGGAGGTGGCCATAATAACCATGACAAGGGAAACAATAAAAGGAAAATGCAGTCTCGAGATCACAACCCGGATCAACCCAAGAAAAAGCCCTTACTAAAAACTCCAATGGAGGAAAGACCCATATGTAGATTTTACAAGGAGGGAAAGTGTCAAAAGGTAAAGATTTATAGGAAGTCTGTTCTGATTTTTTTTATTGTTCATTTTTTGTACTGGAAATTTTTTTTTTAAACGCTAGAGAAATTTGTTTTTGATAAAGAGATGTTGATTTCAGTGTTTTGATACCATTTTTCATGATCGTAAATGGGGTAAATATAGAATTCCAATAATAATCAATTGACTGTTCTCTTTTATAGGGAAGTGATTGTCCATTCAACCATGAGAAAATGCCAAAGAAACCAGAACTCTGCAAATACTATTTGAATTCCTATTGTTCCAAAGAAGATAACTGCATTTTCATGCACAATATCCTTTCTAAAATTCAAAAAATAAAAAAGATGTTTTAAAAGTTTTGTTTTTTACCTGCAAAGACTTGATATGCATTAAGAAAAAAATCCAAATGTTGTTGTGCGTAATATTCCTTAATTGATGTAAGTGAATTTCCTTGCAAGTTCTTTCATACTGGTCAAGAATGCTATGGCGGAGACAACTGTAAATTCTCACATGATCCTCTTACAGATGAAACGAAGCATCTAATTGAAAAGGTAAGAAATGATTGTGACAGGAGAATTTTCTTTAGAAAAACCTATGTGTTTAAACAAAATTATTATACTGCCAATACCTTAATTACAGCGGTACAACAACCATGACCATGATGCTGAATTTGAGGAGGACAGACAAAGAAACAAAAATCGACCAAGTTTATTAGGTATGTGTTACTATATTAAACCAAACTTCTATTTTCCTTTATTTTTTCATAGATTTTTTTTTTTTTTGGAGTAATGTTACATTGACTAGTATTGATTTAGATCAACCGATAATCTCACTATTAGGTGGTTTATTCATGAATGGCACATGTAGTACTTCTTGGACAAAGATGAAATTCACAGTGCATTGTAAAATTTAGATCATTTAAGTTTGCAAGACATGCAGATATTTCCGTTTTTTCAGGATCTCCTCCAAGACACTTACTTGTAGACCCTGCTGTTCAAGAGAGAATAAAGAAAATTCCATCCATATTTGATATTGAAACACACCCACCAAATCAAAGTCCCAACAAACCAAGTGGACATGGGGGTCCACCAAATATGATGCACCCTCCTCACATGCAACCTCCCAGGTGGGCTTAACAGTGTAATTCAGAGTCGATCATAGAATTTTAATAACAAAGAAAATTTAGACTCATTATATGTTCTAATGTTATTTAACTCTACACAAAGGCCATACCATTTATTTGTTTGTAGGCCAGGATTTTACAATGAAATGAATATGAACCGCATGCAGGGCCCAGGACATCAAATGAACCAAGGTCCTCCTGGACATATGGGACCGATGGGCCCAATGGGTCCCATGAACCAAGGACCCATGATGGGTCCCAGAGGGCCTATGAACCAAGGTCCGCACATGGGACCACCAGTTTCCTTGCCCGGACCAATGATGGGTCCTCCACGAATGATGAATCAAATGAATCCAGCTCTGAATCCTGCTGTGGCATTAGTTGGGGCATTACTACAACATGCTGCTGGGGTGAGGCAGCCCAATGTGTCTGCTGGAGGGCCAATGCCCAACCAACAAGGGGGGAATTTCCAAGGTCCCGGTGACCATCAAGAGGGACCATTTGCAGGGCATTCAGACCAAAACAAACCTTTTCAGGAAGTAGATAATCAAGGCCCTGGACCACAATCAGGAGATGATCTGGAGGAACAGAATCAAACATTCCAAGGCAGCAGCAGAGACAGAGGTACAGCATGTTACTTGATGATATTATACAGTGTATTTAATGAAAATGTGTCATTTGATATATATGGGTAATCGATTCATTTTGTTTCAGATGGTGATGGTAGTAAGAGAGATGATAAAATGAAAGACGCAGATCCAAATAAAGAAAAACTTGCAATGCTTGGAATTGAAACTGATGAGTACTTAACATCAAACCAAAGAGAACTGTTCCAAAGAATCAACAAGACCTCAGAGGGAAAAGAAGAAACAAAAGAAAACCAAGAAACAAACTCTAAGTCTGATAACAACACGGAGAGTGATTCTAAAGAAAAAGGTAAAGAGACGAGAATAAAATTATAGCCTTTTGCAATTACGTATATGTACATTATCAGCAATTTCTATCTAATAGTAAGATATAAATTTATCAGTTACACAGAATATGTATTTAAATTATTTTCATTTTGCTTATTTCACAGTTTGTTTTCTTTTTGTTATAGTTGAGGATGACAACTGGTACTCAAGTGATGAAGAGGATCAAAAAGATTCCAAAAAACTGACAGATGTACTCAAGAACATTAACCGACAAGTAAGTATACAAATGATGCAAGTTATCTGAAAGGAATTTTACAAGTACTAAAGGAAGCTCATGATGAATAAAAAAAGAGCTTGTTGATAAGATTGCAGTGAAGATATAAATTATTGTCTCTCTTCTTGTTTCAGTCTTCCACTCCACTCAGTCCACAGTCAAACAATCCTCCCTCTAGCACTCCTAGCACCATGAACATCATGCAAATGATTAATGCTATCAAAACTAGTAGCACTGGGGCTACCTCACCTCCAATCAAGTATGTTTATAATACTTACATGTTTATTTTATCTCTTTATTGTTATGTTGATATACAAGTAGATTTTTACTTTTAAAAAAAAAACCCAACAGACTTGTTTATAAATCACTTTTACTTTAGGATGTAAAATACATTTGTAAAATGCATATGTTTTTCTTATCTGTAATCTATTATCATTGCCTCTAAAAGGTTTGTCTTCCTCATAAATATATGTGTTGGTTATTATTTGATTATTGTATGTTTTGTAGCTCTACTGCTTCTATGCCTAGAGATCCAAGAAAAAGACAAGATCCAAGGTCATTTGGTAAATCGGGGGATAAATCAACTCCTCCAATCATTCCCATAGAATCTCAAGACACTCCATTTGAAGCCCCTCCTCCAGTGTTTATAACTTCAAGTGAAGGTGATGTGGTGTGGAATGTCATACCAGTGACAGTAGAGCGTTCTCCTAAAACACCCCCCACAGGTGTCAATCTCTCTGATCCAAAGTACAAAAGTGATCCAAGGGTTCAAAAACTGTTAAAACACATAGAAGCCACAAGGGGTCAGACTGCAGATAATAAAACAGATGTTCAGAAGCAGGTTGATCCTCGTACTGGCCAGCCTGTCAAAGCGGGGGCTTCCCAAGGAGATCCTCGCTTGAAAGCTGGAAGTGATTCTGTAAACCAGTGGGATCCACGTCTCGGGCGAACAAATTCTGATTCAGGTGCTCGTGCTGGTGACCCAAGGTTACAGCGTACTCCTTTAAATCCACCAATGGGTGTTCAACCAGTGAGACCCACATTGGATCCCAGAATGGGCAGACAAAACAGTCAATCTGACAATTTAGGTTCTGTGGACCCTCGCTTCTCAAGGCAAAATAGTTTAAGTGGTATGACAAGGCCTGCTGACCCTAGAATGGGAAGGCAAATATCTGAACAACCTGTAGAACAAAGGTCACCAGGGCTTCTGCCTACACCCCCCATACCTCCAATGCCAGCAGCCATAGCAAATGATCCAAGACAAAGCAGTGATCCAAGAAAGTTTGGTAGACAGAACTCGACTCCTGATCCAAACAGTGCTATGTTACCTGACTTAAGTCTCAAACCTCTCGGTGAACCATTAATTAATCCAAAAACTGATTTGTTATTAGATGAAGAAAGTCTTCAAAATATGACAATGGACAGGCAGCTTAGTCAGTCTGATTCGGAGAAGGGAGGTGGAGATCCTGCAGACAAACCCAAACTAGACTACCGCAATGATCCACGCTTCAAGCGAAAACCAGCCACTAAACGAAAAGGAAGTATGGAGTATGCCTCTCCGCTAGACAGAGAAGAGCCAGGACAGGATAATGTGTCAAGCTATAACAGTTACAATCGTCCCCCACCAAATAATCCACCCAAAACTGATCCCCGAATGAACAAAAGTGATCCAAGGACAATGCCCAAACCAGAACAGAAAGTAGCTCCAGAAAGTGTAAATGTGGTTCCAGCTGTGGACAATGAAGCAGGGGGCTTAACTCCTCCTGGACCTGACTTGGCTTTCGCATCAGAAGCTGAAATTAACACAAAAGATTTCTTTAAGACTATGGATCCCACAGCATCACCATTTTGTTAGATGTCTCCCTTTACATAACATCTTAAAGCTTTACATAATTTCTTTGAATTGATTGGTATATGTACATGTTGTATGTAATTGTGAATCTGAAAGTTTTATAAAATGTATGAATACATTGATATGAAATGCATGTGACATGGTATCATGATTGAATGATGAAGAGAAAAAGAAAGCTCTGAATAGAAAAGAAATTCATCTTGTTGCCAAATGATCTACTTATTGACATTTTTATGGTTGTTTTATATTTTGGACAACCGTTGTTACATTGTTGATTGTGAGATTGTTGTTGACCGTCTCTGGCTTTACTGGATTATCATTATTAATGTGTTCAGTTTGCAATACTACTAAACATTGCTTCACCAAATTTTCTTGGAACAAATTAGACTTTAGATAGAGTTTATGTACATACAAGTGTTGCATTTACTTTTTAAAGATATTTTTAAAAGTTGTATTGTATATACATGCATATTATATGTTTTAAAGATCAAAAGTAATACATGTGATTGAGTTTATTAAATTTCAATACATTGTAGTTGATAAAACGATTTCTTGCAACAAGTGCTCATGGAAATTAATATGTGAATGTGATATTTTGGTAGAATATGTGTGTTTTACTGACCCATAACAATTCTTAACTCTTTTTCTTAAAGCATACTGCAACATGTTGATAAATTATGATAACTGTAACCAGAAAGTTTTATATGAATGAATTCATGATGAAAAGTTATATGAAATATGGAAAGGTTTTATTTCAGTTTTGATAATTTTTTTCCCCTAGAATATACATGTATAAATATTTTAACCATGGTTGTTTCATGAATGCATGAATTCATGTAAAATGTTTAATGTTTTTCTTGTAAGATATGTGTGAATGAATTGCTAGAATGAGTGTATGGAAGTTTTAAGAAAGAGAAATTGTAGTGCAGAATTGACCTGTGATGTTGTATATTCTATATTCCACCCTACAAAATTAAAAAATATGGACATTTTAAATGTGTTGTGTTTGTATATAGTATACATAAACCTTGATAACACAAGCAGATTAATTAAAGTGAAACAATATATTTTTTTAAAGTTCTTTTTTAAAATTTCCGCGTTAAATCAGGTTATATGTAGGGCGAACGAGTTACCTTTCTTTAATGGCAAAAGGATCTCTTACGTCGGAGGTACTAATAGTCTCATACAAAACAAAATTTTAGCATCTTGAGTTACGATCATCGTAATCGTTTGGTAAAATGAAACGTTCATATTCAGATCGAGAAGGTGGTCAGTCGGCAGGTAGAAGGCGACATAGTGACGAAAATGAACCCTTACCACAGTTGCATACCATATTTTATGGCGAGGTAAAGGCTCCAAATTTCGACACCGACAGCCATCTTGATATGAATTTTACTATACATTAGGCATATTACTTATTGATCAACAATAATAGAGTATTCTATTGACAGGTTGCATCTGTTCAACAATATGGGGTTTTTGTGAAAATTCCAGGATACAGAAAACAGGGTATGTAAAGGGTGTTCTCATCAGGCCAATTGTCCAAATAGGGTATAGCTTTTACAGAATGACTCTCCAAATGTCTATAATTTGGTTTCTGATCAACAGAATTTTATTGAAAGATTACTGTTTAAGAAGTTTGTTTTCTGCTGTTTGTTCTAAACAGAATAGCGTCATTGTTACAGGTTATATTAAACATGTTATAAAATAGTTTCTCTTTTTAGGCTTGGTGCATAAATCCCAGATGTCAAAAAGCCGAGTTGAAGATCCCTCAGAAATGCTGGCCACTGGTGAAAAAGTCTATTGCAAAGTTATATCAGTGGAGGTATGGCAGCAGAATTAATGATAATTAAACAGTTAAATAATGGTTATTATTGCCTTTTGTTATTTTTGCTTGGTTGTAAATGACATCACTATTAATTCTTACATTCACCCTAACAGCTTATTTTAAGAGCAGACTGAACTTGTTCTATTAATTAGCCATTGGCTGAATAATAAAGTACTTCTTTCAGTACTAACTACTTTCAGCTCTAAATACTTGTTCATTGATTAACATAGAAACTTCAATTTGTTTTATCTGTTTGATTTTTCCAACATTATAAAAAAAAACCTCAATGAATTGATCTTTCAGAACAACAAAGTAGGTTTGTCAATGAAGGTAGTAAGTCAAACATCAGGTCGGGATGAAGACTCTGCTAATGTACAGTCATCGTAAGTAATGATAAACATGCAAAAATTAACATTAACATATGGATTAAACTTATGATTATAATCTGAGTCAGTAAAGAGAAGGCTATTAGAAGTAGAGAACATCTGTAATCAATGACTCATTATTATAATAGTCAAAATGTTCTTTTATAAAACTTGAAGCTTTTTTATACATTAATATTGTTTAAATACAATGTTATTCAAGATAATGTATTCATTATATTATTTAGGATGTTATTTTAGAATGGACTTGCAGAAGAACAGAAAGTTTCACAAAGGAGAGAGACCAAAGATTGAGTTAGGGGCAGTTCTAGACACCAACTGCAAAAAGTGTGGGGGTCATGGTAATTCTCAAATTCCTGTACAATATAGTTCTAACAAAAGACCATGTAAAATAAAATGTTGTGTTTTCATAAACATTTTTATTTAGTGTAAAACTTAAGGGACATCTAACAGGGTTGATTATGGTCACGTATCTTCGTAAATAAAGTTCTGATAATGTGCAGGTAGTATTTATACACAATCTTATACTTTTAGTATTACTGTAATTTAAAGCCTAATCCTAATTTAAGAGATACTGTTCATAGAAACAAAGGAAGGAGACTACATGTATCTACTCGTGTCATGATTTTCATTTATAGGTCATTTAGCCCAGGACTGTTTCCATGTGGCTGGAGGAAAGGGGTATGACTTGATAGAAGAAGAGGATGAAGCATTTGAATCACATGAAAAAACACCAAAACAAAAATCCTCCAAATCCAAGAAAAAGGTAGAATGTGATTGAGCTTGACTGTTAACTTGAACAGACTTGTTTGGTGCTTAAAAAGTTGGGGCAGTCAGTAATCAGTTTTGTTTGCAATCAACATTTAATCGCTCTTCTCTACTTAACATCTCATAAAATCAGACACAAAACAATACCGATAACTGGAAGAATCAGTGTTGCTTGTAACATTGCTTTTGAATGTGATGTTATTAAATGACCCTTCCATTATTTCAAACACATCTGCGGTAAAAGGTTCTTACATATGTCATTATTTGTTTATGCAAGTAAATATAATACAACATGTATATAACATTTCTAAATCATTTTTATTTTTATATGAAAAAATAAAAAACAGAAAAACAAAAAAGAAAAGAAATCAAAGAAAGCGAAGAAGAGGCATCACGGGAGTTCCGAGTCAGATGAGGACAGTCCCCGACACAAGGTGGGTCCTTCACTATCATGACATGAGGTATAAAGACATACAAGTCAAAATTTTAGGGAGAATGCTGCTTTACCTTAATAAAAAACAATTTTGCAGCATAAGTTCAGCTATTGTTCTTTTTAATTAAATGATTGGTTAATCTATGATACCAAATACCGGTATCTCTTGTGGTTAAATTTAAAGGTGATTTTTTCACTTTATGATATGTGAATACTTGTGTAAAGTGGTTCATTTTCTGATAATAAACCATATATTTATTATGATAATTATGTTCTATTTATAATAAAAACAAACTTAAACTGATATTCATATATTTTTGTGGGTATTGTAGAAACTTAAAAAGCACAAACAGAGGAGTAGGAAGTCCTCCAGTAGTGACAGTGATGGATAATGCTCTGTAACAATGATAAGAGTTCATATTCAATAAATACTATCCCAAAAATTGGATTGTTTTATGTCTGATAAAGGGGAATTTGGTATAGAATACAAGACACTGCAAATATCTGATGTGTTGTCCAGACTATATATCAAGACACTATTAGCTGAACAGACTTCAAACTTGGCACATAGGCACCCCCTAATGAGTAATTGACCCCTAGTGAATTTAAGGTCAAAGTTCAAGAGTTGAACACCCCTTAATATAAACCTGAGGGTACTGGTTAGTGTTCTTTCAACATCTCAAGAACTATTTGACAGACGGCAAATCTAGTACAAAGGTAACCTTAATGGGTTAACTAGTACGTGTATCTTTGATTTTCAGATCACAAGACAAAGGACGAAACTAATTTGAACATACATAGATGTTGATGACTAAACATCTTGAAAACATTGGCTTGAAATACTTTCAACTTGATACACATACACCCCAATGAATTAGAAGGTGCATTACGGTTTTAAGGATAAACTGGTATTCTTAAACCTGACATGAAGTCATAAATGTGCATTTTTCCCCTTTCATCTCCGACTACTGCCTTATTAGTTGTCAATTTCTATTGTTAGACTCATCGCTACACCTTATACATGTACAAGGTCTAGAACACTATTCATGCTTCACCCTATTATTTCAATCACTTGAATGTGTTACATTGGACACAAAGATTTGTAGAAACATGGTTTTAAAGAAAATATGTCAACCACTGCAATGGTTAGGAACATTCAATGAACAACCAGCAAAACAGATTGAAATCCAGGTACACATTTTCAAAAATCAAAAAAGTCTCCTACTGTTGTAATACAGCACATGTGCAGTGAAGTGTTATGCACTCAATCTGTATGAATGATGCATGTATTTGATTTGCACATGAAGTAAGGCAGCACTATCTATGCATAATGATTCGGCTAGTATTACCATGGCAAGTCATTTGTTTTTAAAATGCTTCCATTTTCTTTTGACTGTTTTTAATTTTTATTTTTTTTAAGTTTTGAAACTTATTACTAAGAAGTATAGTTCATGCATTTAGAAGTCTGTGCATCCTGAATGCGTGGATCAGAAAGCAACATACCATAACATTATCAACCGGTATATAATATACCCCAGTGGCAGCTGAGGAGCAATCATAACTACCGTAATATAGCTACCAAGTACTTTTTTGAATTCATGTCAGCTTTAAAAAAGTAGAGGACCTGTACCAATTTTGAGGTCACAAAGGTCAAAACTCAATCGACATTAAGCATATAAATATATTGTCTGCAATATCTTAAAACACTTTGCTCATCCATTCAGTGTCTTGTTTAAAAAGATGATTGTTTCAATATTTACACAAGGAGGTTTATAGGTTTCTAAAATTAACATTTGATTAACTCATTTACTCAACATGAACACCTATTTCTCCTCCTCAACCAAACTACAAAGAAACATATTAGCTAAACACTAAAAAATTGCATAACAAACAGTACTACAACAATTTTATTTTCTGAAAATGACATTCAAAAATAAAAAAAACAAAATGACAGAAAAGAATTTGAAATAACAAATTATAGAGACAATAATTTCAATGCAAGATGTAATGATATTAGTTCTCATAAAACTCAGTCAATCTCATATTTGCGGGCATTTCCACAAGGGAAGCAACTGCGGACATTAGCCAATGAGCCTCCGGCTATGTAGTATGCTAGGACTCCCATGATGACTGTCATGACATAAGCAGGGAGAATACTAGCCAGGTACAAGGGGCTGTCCCGCGAGGAGGTTCTCTGGTTCAAAAGGGTCTGCAAAAGAGAAAGTTCACTTGTTACTATATATTGTAGCATTCCAAAAGTCATAATATTACTGTAACTTCAGGAAGACATGACAAAAGTTACAAACTACAGAAAGAAATGACAGATTATTTGGGTTTAATAAGTTTGATAATGGATCAAATTTTTAAAATATTCTAAATACATTTCTATTACATTATTTTGTAATAGGAACTGATGAACCGTTCTTAACTTATCAATTGTCAAATTATCAAATTTTTCATTAATCTACAACTATTCTTCTGAGGAAAATGGGAAAATACTTAACGATGTGAATATACATGTTTATTGATAATGCCTCTTCATATTATTTTGATCCTAACTTACCAGACATGACAGAAGCATATGGGATCCAACCACAAGGGCCACCATGTAGTATTGTTTCTTGTCCAGCCCATTAAAGAAAATAACTCCCCAGAATGTGTGTAGAAGTATGAAACTTAATGTCAAAAAAGCTGAAAAAAAAACCAAGACTGGTATGTTGCAGTTAAAATAAGTAAGTTCCACTATTAATTGGCTGCATAATGACGAAATGATTTAAATGTTGAAATTCAGGACAATATAAAACTTAAAACATGTTACATTTTGATTACCTGTAGCAACAAAGAAATATTTTGAGTCCCCATATATACCAATGGTTCCAGGACCAACCATATCGGCTAAAACATTGACAGTGGAGAAAGCTCCAGACAAGATCCCAAATCCAAGACCAGAGACTGAAACATAAATGTAGTAACCGTAATTGAAAAACCAATATGTCAGCCATCTGTAAGCCAATGGTTTTTGACCTTATTACAGTCCCATAAAACACAAGTTTATAACTTAAATGTAAACTCTTAAATTCTTTAATAAATTACTGCAACTTATTTGACAATTATTAGTACAAATTGCAACTTATTTGACCAATAAAAGTACATGTATCAGAATATCATATGTCTTTCAATGTTCTAATACTTTTTGTACAATAAAATACAAGATTTCCATGGAAATCTTAATGACAATGAAATTTTGCAAACAATTTTAACTGAATTAGTTTTTGAAAAATTATAGGTTTCTTCCTTTTGAACATTAAATCATATGAAGAAATACTCGGTAAACACAAAACCAATATGATCTACACTGAGGAAAGTTGATATAGCTAAACATTTGTTAGATGAATTTTTATTTGACCTTCATTATCAACATGTTTTATTAGCATGATAATTGTCTGTACTTATATAATGCCTAGATCATGATTAATCTGGAATAATGCTTCATTACCATAAGCCATAATATGTTTATTTGTGATATCTCTGGGAGTCATGTGCATTTCTTGCCCTGTTTGGCTAACTTTCTGCAAGCCATCATCTGCCTTTCTGCAAAACAAAGAATCAATTTGTTATATGTGTATATTACATATTATTCAACTACAGTTATTGCCGAGATCAAAGAGATGCTGCGGACATTATTCTCCAATATACCACGAACGTCATCAGTAAATTATCAGATCAGAAATACCTATTTGTCTCGCACTGCTCATGGAAGTACAACTTTAAACCGTAAAAAGTTTTATAACCATGTCAATTTCACATGTTAGTTCCAGTCAAAGCAATGTTTATTGCCTCAAATCTTTATTTCTAAGAGATCAATATGGCTGTTCCTAGGACCTCCCTAGCACATTTTCACTGCGTGTTTTTACATAAAATATATAACGTGTACTAGTAATAATCGTATTAAATTGCCCTTAAAATATTAGGAATGTGATTCAAAGATATTTTATAAATAAGTGAAGAGTATTAAAAATTCTGTCTTCTACATGTGATTCCTTTGATCGATACACATGTAAACATTTCTAACAAAACCATTGGGGTTACACGGAACAGCCGTCAAAATGACCTAAATCTTCTCTCTATAGGAGAAACGATCTGTAGAAATACTGGGCTGTTAGTAGAATAGAAAAAAAGTTATTGTTTTCGTGAATGTTCCAGGATTACCTCCTCAGTCTCGAAATGTTGTTTGAAATATAAAAGCCTCGGTTAACGCCTTGGCTTTTATATTTTAAAACAACATTTCTCGACCTCGGAGGTTATTCTGCAACATTCACGAAAACTCGTACTTTATTTCTTAAATATATGTAAAAAAAAACGGTGTAATTGCAGAGTACAATTCTAGCATAAATAATAAATCTACAGCAACATGCCAAAGTATTACCTTAAAAGTTTGTAGAATAGAAATCTAAATGCTTCTTGAAACAGAACTGAGAAAACCAGACCAAAAACCAACTGCTCTCTAAGTGGAACTACAGCATACCACAATATTGAGGATACCAAAAGTGATAGCAACCAAAAAAATCCACTGAAAAGAGAAAGTTTTAAGTCAATAAACATGATAAACAAACAAACATGTTTAACACTGTTCAAATATCTTTAAAAGAAATCTTTGAATATGACCATATGAAAATAACTTTGCACATTAGGGCTACCATTCATATGAAATAAATATAGAAACAAACGGTATAATAAAAACACCTTGCAATAAGCACTATGATTCGAAGAGGATCTCTTGCAATTGTGAAAACAAACAAAGCAAAGGGAGGTCCAAACGCTATAAAAGTACAGCCGAAAAATTCCATCACAGTCATGTTGGTATATTTAAGAAAAGGAAATGGACGAATCCGAACAAATAACAGTTATGAATGTTATTAATAAGGAATTTAAAAGGATAATCAAGATCAGTCAACTTTCAGGGTGCAACTTTCACTTCCTCAATTGTCTTAATCACAAAAGTGTTTTAAAGAATAGTAACTTGTACAATACATGCTAACCCCCATGTTTTCTTTTTTCACCATAAAACATTGTAGAAAGTGTTTAATACGATATATTATATAATGATTTATTCTTTTTAAGGTAGAAATAAAATTTATCATTATAGAAATGCTTTTCTTAATTTTACCTCTGAAATAAAGATTTGTCGAAATATATGATGAATGAATTAGCCAAATAGTAATTTGATCCTGATCAATATCAACAGGAGTGGGAGACAGATAGTAAACAAACTTTATTAAAAGTTTGAATGCAGCGGACTCGATAACAAATATGTCATTATATGGTAAGATCAAGTTCGCCACTTGAATATTTTTTAAAAAATTATGTAGCTGGTGATATACCCATGTTACATAAACTAATGATGTTCTGGTCAAGCTCATCGCTACTAAATCTTGACGATGAGGAGGTTGAATCACGTAATGTTTTAAGATATTCAGTCGATAGGGTTATATTATATTTTCAAAGCAATATATTCCTGCCGTGGCACTTGGTAAAATGGAAATATTTTTTTGGATTTAAATTGAAATAAATTAGATGTAAAGTTTGGCAGAATAAGTACAAGTAAAACTAAAAAGTACTTAAAAACAAAGTACTTTAAAACCAAGTCATGTGTAAAAGTGAAAGATTTACCCCCAAAGTTTTTGCCACAAGCACTGGATTTTCAAAAAAACATTTTCGCTGTCTTAAATGGAAAAGTGTTACTGCAAATATCTCGCACATCTACCTCTATATTCTTTGTTATGTGTAAACAGCATTCAACTACTGTATTGTATGTAAAAATGGCTGGCCGACTGAAAAAGCTGCAATGCAATATTTTTATTAGAATGTATATTTGTTCGCCTTACAATGCATTCACCCTTGACATCATTCACCCTAGTTTTTGCTAGCGCTAGGTCCATTCACCCTTGTTTTTTCCACCCAAGGTCCGTTCGCCCTAGTTTAATACAAGAAAATAAATGTAGTCATAAATTTTGATATTTGTATTATTATATACTTCCTCATTATTTTTAATACAATGATCATTTTATTAATTTATGAAGATGTATATAAATACATTAAACAACACTACTATAGCAGTTATACATAATGATAACCAGTTTACTGACCTGATAATGATATGATGAATCATTGTTTCATGTTCCATCTACATATATATACTGTAGATTCCTAATTAAACGCGAGGAAATAATATCCGCGTAAAATCGCGAGAAGCACCCTTCGCGGAATGAAAAATCTCGCCATTATTTTTCTTGGAGTTGAGAACTATAAGAAATAAGGATAAAAGTTCCGCGTTCGCTATTTTATATTCTCGCGGTTTGATACAAAACAGCGGGATCGCGGAATTAAGTACTCGCGAAATATAAGGAATTTACAGTATATCATTTAGAGAAACAAACTACTTCAGAGCCAACGAACCTAAGGCAAACGGATTTGAGCAAACAGGTAGGTAGGGCGAACGAACCGGATACCTTCCCATTATGGTCATTGCACCCCGATTATGTGGTGTTAATCATTTATCATTTCCCCATCTCTACCAAGGTGATTTATATCGAAGGACGAAAATTCTTCAGCATATTTTATTCAGCACTCTGTAATTTGTCTGATTTTTTGTGAATTATTTTTAGATTTCCATAAGATATCTCAAGAGGATCCTACTAGCAGAGAGAATCTAAAATTGTCAGAAGAGGAGAAGCATGCTGCCACTCTTGGTCTTCTTCATGCCCACTGCACAGCTTGTGTCAATAGATACTGTAACATAACTCCGGATGGACTCAGTAGTTGTTCATTAATAGACTGTCCATATTCTTGTGGTCAGAGGTTTCACAGATGCAAACTTGATGAGCATGAAAATTTCTGCATGAGAAAAAAAGTTCCCTGTATCAACTGTATATATGGATGTCCCTTTGAGATATCTAGGGATCAACAGGCTAACCACATTAGCACTTGTCCTGCAAGTGTTGTTAAGTGTATGATTGAATGGCACAGATGGCCAATGCATTCGAGTGATTTACGTGTTAAAGCACCTCTGCCGTTGAATAATCCACATGTACAATGTGGACAGCTAGATGTTGCCTTAGCACTACGAGATCAACGTATGCTGTTAGAAAAAATGGCTTCAGAAAAATCAGAGCCGTCTGTAAAAGCAAAAGAGGTGGCTGATGACGTGCCATGGAAAACCAGCGAGTTTCCTCCAGGTCTTCAAAAATCTCTATATCATGGAATTTTTTCACCATCACCAAAAGACAATGATTATTGTGCCAAAGATCCAGTCTGTGATGATAGAAATAATTTTGCAAAAGCACATGCCTCCTCAAAGTTAGGTGATACAGGTGTAGATTACATTTCATCCCAAATGGGGCTTGCAGGTCTTCGAAGATTAAGCAGTATTGAAAGAGAAAGACAGAAAAAGATGGAAGAATTACTAGCAACCTCTCGTCAACAGCAAGAGGAGGAAAACATGATGCAATCCACTTCCACTGAAATGAAAGAGGAGAGTTTAGAAGAAGGGGGTAGTGATGAAGACAAATTAGTCAACCTCTACAAGAGAAAAATTCAACTTCATGAACTTTTAGGTGTGTGCCTTACTATGGAAAGCTATTCTAGTGGATCAAAACTATTCCCATTTCACTGTGGTCAGAGTTTTAGGAGAGATGAGATTGCATGGCATTTCAAAAATGTTCACAATGAAATACACAGTGGTTTGAATGGAGTTATGGAGCAAAGATGTCCCCTTGCTTATTTAGGCTGTAGTTTTACTCATCGCAAGCTTGTCCCTCTTATACCAAGAGGAAAGATTATACACAGTTCTCTGTTAGGAAGTTTTGGTCTCACAATTGGAGAGGAAAATGAGTCTGAAATAACTGAATGCATTGATGATCTACCAGCCTCAGGGAATAAAGATTCAGACAAGATTCGACGACTTAGAGAAGCCACTCCTGAAATTGTAACGTCTTCCAAATATGACTCTCTTATCAAGGTCATTCCAAGGTTCCGACGAGCATCTGGACCAGATATACCAAGCAGGATGTCTCAAGAGAGAGAAGCATTGAAACTGATCACTCTGCCAGTGGAAATCTTAGAACATATCATTTGTTATCTGGATGGCTTTAGCTTAAACAATCTGTCACTGACTTGTAGAGGGCTAAGAAATATATGTGCCTCTTTGTTGCAAGAGAAAGGAATGGTTCTGATGGAATGGGAAAAACTTGAACATAGTAACTCTTGGCACGTCAAAGAGAATGTAAGTGTCTTTATATGTCTTGATATTAAAGATGAAGCTTGTGTTATGCAAGTTTTTAATTTGGAAATGATCAGTCAATAACTTGATGAAGATAATTGACAATAAATTGTGTTTAAGGGTATAAATGTTATGTACTGGTCAATATTTGATAAACGATCATGTTATTTTAAATTGGTTCTTTTTTGGGACTTGGACAAGATTTAAGCTTAAAATTTTAAATTTTATTTTTCGATTCTTATTGTTTAGAATGGTTATTAGGGGTATATTTAATGCTTTGTCAAAACTTGAAAGTCAAATATTGAGTTATAAGCAAGATACAGAGTTTAAAATTCTTTGTTTTGTAAAGAAAGATCAAGCCTTGTAATTGTTAACATATGGGCCATACTGGTATAAGTTTCTATCAAATGTTGCTTTTCTCTGTTGTTATATTATTCATGAACACATTAAATCAATTTATCTTGTTTGCCACAAGTCATTTTGTCAATTAAATGATAATTCATTACTTACCATATAAAACTCGAGCTTTGTTTACATAACAAATAATTCTAACCTCTGCATTTCTCTTAAGGCTTGGCTTCAAACATTCAAATTTTGGTCAATCATTCAAAATGCACAAGTAAACCAGTTTATACATATAAAAAACAAAAAATAAAATTTTGAACTCAAATCCTGTCCAAGTCCCTTTAAAATGAAATACAGTAAAATCATGGGGGTTCTTCACATAATTTTCCTTTTTTTTTTTTAAAATTTGACTTCCCTTTATTTTATAATATATAGGGGTGGTAACAAATTTATCATGATGAGCCCATATTGTGGTAATTTCTGGTGTTTGGGGGTAGGGTGGTAAGCAAATGAAAATGAAATGGATCCAGGGTTCTGTGTATCTTAAACTATTTGCACAATGATAATGAAAACTTTCTCATGCATAGTGTATGTCTTTATTTTCTAAATGTAGAAATGGTTCTACTTTCCAGGTACCGGTAATAGAGATACTGTGTATTATGTAGTACGTCCTCTCATGCCCTGAATGATTAACATAACTGGTTTTTTTACACTGTAGAAATGGAGTTTTAGTAAGAGTATGACCCCTATCAGAAAATGGAAATTGATTGGAGATGGAGTCTTGTCGGAACATTTGAAGATATGTGAGTTCAACCAGGAAAGAGACAAGATAATTCGCTCGGAGAAGTTTAAGGTCATGGAGAATTTAGGTGGGTGTATTTTTTTATGTATATGCATAAGAAAAACTCAACAAAAAGTATGAGAATTATTTTCTGATTCAGTCTGTTGATCAGAGTATGAAGTATCGATAATGTATCATGATAGGGGAGGGGGTGGGGAGGGGTTGATATTATAATGATAATGTTCATACATGAAAATGATGTTAATCCCATAAAGATTTTATAAACATGAGTTATTTTTTATTATTATCATATTAAAGTCATAAAAATAGTTTTGATTTTTTTCTTTTAATCATGTCTTTCAGATTTAGTTGAGACAACAGAACAAAAAGTGCAATAGATGTGATAGATCAAATTCTTCAAACAAACTTCCATATATCGTGTTACTAGATGGTAAAGCCACTGTTATCTATATATGGTGCCTTTTATTACTACATGTATTATGTGTTAATTGTTTTATCAAAGTCTTTCAATGTCAGTAGAAATGTCAACGTTAAAACTAGAGAGTAATTTTAGTTAATCAAAGTCAAGATATAGTAAATGATTCCAGAGTGTCTTTTTGATGGCCAAACCATTATGACGTCACAATTGATTTGTTAATTTTTACCCCCATACTTTACGGAGTTAAAT
The DNA here is from genome assembly GCF_025612915.1 of Magallana angulata. Taxonomy (NCBI): domain Eukaryota; kingdom Metazoa; phylum Mollusca; class Bivalvia; order Ostreida; family Ostreidae; genus Magallana; species Magallana angulata. Next base: position 40,492,333 of record NC_069111.1, read on the forward strand.
GAATTAAGAAAAAAAATAAAACAGTTTCTTGACATTCTATTAAATCATTGGAAGAGTAATCCTGAAACAAACTTATATTCAATTCAACATCATTTTAAAGGACAGGTCAAGAGCTTGTTTATTTCCATTTTTGGAGAGACTGTAGGCATTCCAGATTTATTTCATTGGTCAAAAATGAACAAAACTTTTGAGATTTGTTACTTATTTCCTTCATATTATATATAAATTGACAGTTAAAAACATGACTCTTCATTGTGTTTACCAAACATTTAAGCCCTGATACACCCTATCAACAGAGCTATTGTTATGAAACATCATTCAAAAAATTTATATCCTGAACTTCTAAAACCCCGAAGGCACTTTTTCATTTACTAGATCTTGACCTTAAAGTGCAGATAATCAGATTTTACAGTCAAACATCTTATTGTTCATACCCTCTTCATTTTTTGTTGAATATTTGTTCTATAGCTTGGATTGTGGGATTTTACATGCATGATCATTTTATGAGTGTAACAATATGAATTCTTTTTGTGATATTTTTATATCAGAGGTTACATTGCTCTAAAAACTTAAGAATCTTTTATTTTTATTTAATTTTCCAATCTTTGTAACAGCTGGAATGTCTCTTAAAGTAATTTTCATGGTGAATTCAGAATGATATATTTTTAAACCATTGTAATTCAATATTCTGGAAGAATACTGTTTTCTAATCAGAACATCAATAGCAAGTTGTATGCATCTGATTTATGTATGTATGAACCTTATAGGCATTATATGTAAGGCACCAATATATATGTTTTGATAGTTTTGTCTTTGTTTGATGATGTCCATACTGTTGATTGCAAATTTAATATATTTGGGGGGGGGGGGGGGGGGGGGTGGAGACCGCTCTCTTATGATGCAATGTTTCAGTCACCTGGTACACTTTGTATTGTATGCCAGTGAGGTTATGAAAGCTAAAAAAAAGTGTGTGTGGATGTGTGTATTTATTTGTTCTTCAGAAATGTTGAAGTTTATATTGATATTAACACAAAAACAAATTAAGTCTTTTACAGTTTAAAGCACACTTTTGCAATAATGTTCCATTACGTTGAAACCATGTTAGAAAATTATTGTCTATCATTTAGTACTGGCCTACAAGCCATGTTATACTAGTACCAGCTATTATTTTCATTACATGTGTTTATTGCATGTAAAAATAAAAGTCATTTAGAAATAAAGAAAAAATCTTATTATTTTAAGATAGTAGAAACGTGGGTATTTTAGACTGAGCAATTGGACATGACATCATGTATTTTGTCCAACCAATACTGTATTGATTTTATGGAATATACAAACATTCATTTATCTTGTAATTGTGGTGGATGATTTTCATATAACTCTCATGTTGTTGAGAACAATGTAGCTATCTTAATTTCTGGTTGCGACCCGAGACCTCAGTCTTTGCTGGATATCATGAACACTTCAGGCTAATTTTCTTTTCTTCTCCTACACTTCAGGTTTGGTAGAGTTTTCACCAGAGTTTTCGGATTGTTGTGGGTTGCCAATGGAAATGAAAATGCTCTTTTAGCACAGAAAATAAGTTTATGCCGCCAAATATTTCAAACAATGTGGAGGACGAAATGATCAGTAAATATTAAATTGTCTTAATTGTTTTTACCCCTTGAGAAATTTAAAAAAATCTTCTTATCAAGACCCATTTGGCCAGGAAAGCTGAAACTTGTGTGGAAGCATTCTCAGGTAGTATAGATTCAAAATTATGAAAATCATGACCCCTGGGGGTAGGGTGGGGCCACAATGGGGGTCAAAGTTTTACATAGGAATGTATAGAGTAAATCTTTAAAAATCTTCTTCTCAGAAACTAATCAGCCAGGAAAGCTGAAACTTGTTTGGAAGCATCCTCAGGTAGATTCAAAGTTGTAAAAATCATGATCCTCAGTGGTAGGATGTGGCCACAATTGAGGGGCGGGTGGAACTTTTACATAAGAATATAGAGTAAATCTTTAAAAAAGATTTTCTCAAAAACTAATCAGCCAGGAAAGCTGAAACTTGTGTGGAAGCATTTTCAGGTAGTGTAGAATCGAAGTTGTAAAAATCATGATCCCCTGGGTTAGGGTGGGCCACGGGGGGGGGGGGGGGTGTTGAAGTTTTACATAGGAATACATAGAGTAAATCTTTAAAAAATCTTCTTCTCGGAAACTAATCCACCAGATGATTATTTATAATTGTTAAGACTTTGGGGGGGGGGGGGGTGTTGAAGTTTTACATAGGAATACATAGAGTAAATCTTTAAAAAATCTTCTTCTCGGAAACTAATCCACCAGATGATTATTTATAATTGTTAAGACTTTGGTCCCAGGACAATTCTTTGGCCTCACAAGAAAGTTCAGAGTTTGTTGTAAGTTTATATCCCATACATAAACAGTTGTTAAGGATCGTTTTGAGAAAAACAGTACTCAACATGTGATATGACTACAATATCATCGTGTTAGAAAAGGGACTTATACTTATAAACGTAAGAATATCTAGGGGGAAAACGGATTTTATTTATACAGAATCTACATGTTATAATTGTACATTGTCCAGATAGTTTGTATCACGACTCCATTAACAATTTCCGATCCTCAGCAAGGTTCGATAACTCTAAATTATCCGGATTTCTTTTATTCGTTTACAATTTAAGTAAGGGTCATTTTATAGGTTAAACTAAGGCAATGCGGGGTTCCAGAAATATGAATTTACCAGCCGTGTAATGGAACCAACAGGTTCAAAGTTCAGATAGGAGTGAGACAGGGATACACTACGTGTTATATCTAGGTTCCTGTTCATTATTGTGATCGACGGGATATTTAGGAACAATAACAGGAACAACAGTATCTGCTGGAGATTTTTGTCCACTCTAGAAGACACCGAATATGCTAACGGTCTGGCAATCACAGCGACATGCAATTTTAGAACAGCAGGATTGATAGTCAAAACCACAAGATATACGGGACTAAAAAACAAAAACCACGAGGACAAAAAAGCATAAGTAAAGAATAGTACTATCAACTGGAACAAAAGACTATCATCGGTTAAATGTAAAGTCTTGGTTGTTTTCAATGATTATATCAGATTATTCGAATTCCAGAGTAGAGAAATTGCCCACTCTGCCAACTCTTGAACTATTCAAAGTTATGAAATGCTTCTGTTTTATGAATAAAGAAGCTGGTTACAGGATTGTTTAATATTCAAAATTTAATTTTCAACATAATCTATATCATGAACATTAACAAGAACATGTTTCAAAACATTAAAATACACTAAGTTTAAGATTTTTATTTCAAAAACAAAAAAATTACTTGCACTGATGTATACACTCGTCAGATACATGAAAGAGGAATACATTTTTACAGTATAAAGCGTATTGGTGATTTAATGGACATGTATTTTAGTGACAAAAATTTCATTCATGTATTTATAATCTGACGCCCAGAAAAGTAGTCCTAGTCTAGATATCATACGTATACACCGAGGTCGTCGGATGACGATGTAAATACTGGTCAAACTTCTCGTTAAGCGCGACGGTGAAATGAGTTTTCCAGTCTCCAACCTTTCCTAAAAATAGTATTTGAATAGTGAGTTATAAGGTATATTTATTCGTTAAGGTATACTGACCAACACTTTTCAAAACAAAAGCATGGCGTGAATCAAAAGTAAAAACGCACCCTTTCTGAAAACTGTCCAGCTCTTTCCCCCATTTTTGACTTTCAAAGTTGCGTCTTTAAGATTTTGAAACGAGCATTTTTCGGCAATGAGATTGGCAAGTTTATCGTCACATGGTATCTTGAAAAAGGTGGCAAGACGCTTGATTTCTTCGACTGCATTCTATCAATGATAGTCTATACATAGTACATGTACATTTTTTAGATAGTTGAACAAAAACATTACTTTGACAGCAAAACCATTGCGACATATTTCACCAAACCAGACACCTGTTGAAGTTGCTCGTACATGATGCAATGAACAGGATGATCTGGATTTTCTTTGATGAACTGTTCCCATTCTAATGTATATTTGTACCAGGCGCAGTGATACACTACAATGTAAATATCATAAATTTGTAAAACTGTTCTTGTTTACATTTCTTTAATGATAAATGTCGCAAAAATATTTTTCAATTTTACTCCCAGTAGTAACAGTGGTGTTAATGGTGCCACTGACACGACCGAATCACGATCTAACTGGTTTAAAACACTTTATTTGCGTTTATGAACAGAAAAAAGGTTACTTGTTATAAGTAAGTGAAAGTAAAAATTGTTCTTTCGAAAATACGCATTTACCACTCTTCAATGGTATACACAATACTTTCAACAGCTGCAGCACACCTTTTTGCTGCTATTTTAATTGAAATTTACCTGGTTCATCTTTCAAAAAGAAATCCATAAACTGTTTAAAAGTGCCACCAAATTGGATCAAGTTCTTACAGTGGTAATAATATGATACCGCTATATCTTTAGGGTTACGTTGAACAAACACAGTTTTGCATCGTTTCTCAAAGAACTGTTCCGGTAGGTTATTTGGACGGACGTGGGTGTTGAACACACGGGGTCGTTCTAAAGCCTGTAGCGTCTCTGGAATATGGAACTCGTACATGTGACTGTCTTTTTCGCGGGGGTGATATTCAGCACTCTGTTGCAGAAGCATGGTCATAATTTCCCAGGTCCAATGTGTTCCTGTTATGAAAAAAAACCAAAAACTAGCTACTATATATTATCAGTGTTTCAGTATGCTCTATCATGCTGTTAGTCTATTCATTCAACTTTGTCATTAAAATATTACAGCAGGATTTTTGCTCTTTTTTTCTCACTACATCATACCTGCTTTTGGATATGCACAGAGAAAGATGTCATCTTCGTTGACGTTCATCTTTCTCAGCCTAGGGATGTTAGTGACGGGGTTAGGGTACCTCCCAGACCTGACACTGCTCGCGCTGAGGTACTGACCCCCGCTCCCCAGTAACTCTATGGTGTTACCATGGTTGTCGTGAATTCTGATGATGTCATCTTCTGATACATTTGTTTCGGACGCTAAGAAATAGGGAAAATAATAAGTAGCTAAATAGTTATATGGCGAGAGCCTATAAAATCTGAAGAAAACTGTTCAAATAACAAATGACAGGCAAGGGTTTATCTTCTCAAAGACAATTTTTTTAAAAAGGAAGAAAAAAATGTTACACTCAAAAATGCATTGACATGTATTCAAATTGGTTTTGTCACTATTGGTTTGGAAGATTTGCCTTATTTAGGCATGAAATAAATTCAACGGAGTGAATGATACTGTATCCATTTACTTTTGTCTATCCATCACATTTTTCAATGCTTTTTAAGGTGAATTGCTCTACACACCCATTCACTATTTGATAGATTTATTCATTAATTTTTTATTCATTTTCGGTTTTTTGAGGAAAACTGGTAAAATTGTCTAGCTTGCTGATAATATTTTGAGTTGAATACTAGTATTTTCTGTTCATTGATGTATGATGTAATTACTAGTATTTTAAAATGTAATTATTTTAAAATCAAACGTGCCAAAAAGAGTCAGGTATACTTTTTAATTTCTGAATTTAAAAAGTATTGCTTTATATATGACTGTCGATAATTGTTATACATGTATATAAGTCCCAAACAACTTGAAGATTACATTCTGAGTATAAAATATCAACAATTTATTTTTCAATAATAAGAGCTTCAATGTTTTACTACTAAATTGACATAAAAGATTTAATGGTCTATTTATAAACATCTGACGGTAGTTGTTTTGGTAGGGAAAGTTATTTAGAGGGTATGTTTTAAGCTAAATTACATAGTTATTGTCTTGTATAAAAATTGGTTTGCTAAATATTCCTTAGAAGAGAATATTATTACTTATTTGGTTAGTTACTGACTCACTACGGAAATATATTGAGTTGATCAATCTCATAGACGGCTCGGCTTCGCCTCGCCATCTATGAGATTGATCAACCCAATATATTTCCGTAGTGAGTCAGTAACTAACCTAATAAGTGTTTTGTTTTCTCGAGGACTATCAAGCGATATACCGGGTATTCATTCACAAATAGCGGTGATCTACGCAAAGCCATGTACAAGATGCCTTACATCTCGTCCAATTAAACTCATTTAAACTTTTCAAAATTATCAATATCACCTTTCAAATACGCTTAAAAAAATCTTCGCTTCACCCATATTACTTACAATGTTTTGTTGCTATTCAATTTTAAACCTCTGCAGAGATTTGAGCTTTAGACGCTGCCATTTTGTTCTGCTCCAGACACAACAATGTGACGTCAATATTCAAAGGGCAACTACTCTAATTTAAAAATAATTCCAAAGGGCCACTACTCTAAATATTTAAATGACTTACTGAACACGATTTCTGTGTTAAATAATATGAAATATCGGGTGAGGCGGCGGCCAATGACGGCCATATTGCCTAATATTAATCCTCAAAGAACCTACATAGAGATATATGAGGCAATCACGTGCCATGTTTAATCTAATGAAAATGTGACATTTCAGTCCGAGGGAAAACAATTCAGTAGGCCAACCGTAATTTTAGTGTTCTTTTTTTTTTTAGTGCAGACCAAATTTCTAGATAGTTTATGCATTGGGATATCTTCGTGTTGTTTCAAAAAACATATTTTAACAATATTTCAATATTTCTATCGGCATATATCGGCATATTCAACTAATATTTCATAAAAGTCAAGAAAAAATAAACTACAATTTTCCCCTAAAATTTAGCTTATTTCATTCCATGTCTCGTAATTTACATTATAGACCAATTTTATTATTTATTTTTTTTTGGGGGGGGGGGGGGGTTCTGAATTTGTAAGTTTCTTTTGACAAGTCTGTCATAATTTGAGAAAAGTATGAGACTTTTAAATAATTTCATCGCATGTTAATTCGTTTATAAATAGTGGGTTTTTTTCAGTGCGTAAAGGTCAAAATATCAATTAGGTGAAGAAATTGCAAACTTTTTCTTTATGATAATTTTGATTTTATTAATTCTAAATAATGTAAATTTGATTTTGATACCATGATTCATTTCGATTAAAAATTATAGAGGGAAAAGCGATTTATGTGCAATTTGTTCTTTCAGTGCAGAAAGGTCATAATAAATACACAGTAACACCAAAAGGAGCAAATAGACCCCACCATTTTGTTTTGAATTTTGGTTTAGTTATATGTGTAGATGTTAAAAAATACTTAAAAAAAGACTTAGAGACGGTTTGATCGCAGGAACCAACGTCCTTAAAAGTAAAAACGCAAGGTAATGCAAACCCTACTGAGCTTTCGTAAATGTTTGACCCAGATAAGATTCACGAAGCGGTATAAGTCGTATTTGATATAATTATATAAACCAAAAATAATTTTTAAGTTTCAATATTGACAAAGAAGGCTAAAAACATTCATTACTATTACTGTAATCGCATTCGTATGAGTTCTGTATTCAAACATTGCGTAATTGATTAGTTTACATACCCATTTCGTCACCCAAATGGACTCCTATGTGGGACCGTGTGTACGGTAATCATATGTACTCGGAAGGACGAGCGTTTTATGTGGAAAGTCTCAACAGTAAACCGTTTGTATATAATAGTACACCATATATTCTACAAACTACAAGATTCAGCAAGTGCTCAATACCCATTGATCAGGAAATGTATCAAGAACATAATGTTCAAAGTTATGGGGCGCCGTTTTAATATTTTTGAGGTATTTTCTGATATCAGAATGAATTTTTGATATCAAGAATTAGAATTTCTGATATCAGAAAATGATTTTTTGTTATCAGAAATTCTGTTTCTTGATATCAGAAATGATTTTTTTATATCAGAAATTCAAACTGATTTTTTTATATCAAGAATTTTATTTTCTGATATCAGAAATTCAAATAAAATGGTTAATGAATTTCACATAATTTATGAATACTCCCTTGAGCCAAGATTAAATTGCTGAACTACAGAGTCCGGTTTGCATTTTATTGAATATTTATTTAATTAAGTAAAAATCTATCAAATGTTTTTATGTATTGAAAGCGCTAACTGTACGCCAGTATATTTTCCTTTACATTATGCGATGTCATCATTTCTTAAAGGGAATTCCATTCAATATTCACAGTGAATCGCAAAGGAAGCAGTGCTAAACATTGTATATATGGACAAACTTGCCAAAATGAAACCAGGTTAAACAATTAGGCATTCAATATTATTTTTAACAGGCATCTACAGGTTTTTCTGATATCAGAAAATACAAATGATTTTCTGATATCAATAATTCAATTTTTTGATAACAGAAAATCAGCTTTAAATCTTGATATCAAAAATCTATCTTGTGATATCAGAAAATCATTTTTTGATATCAAGAAATCGAATTTGTAATATCAAAATGATTTTCTGATATCACAAAAAAAAATTTATATCAATAATTGTTTTTATGTCAATATATATTTTATGTATAATTCGAATTATTGATATCATATCAAATATATTTTTTTATATCAGAAAATACCTCAAAAGTATTAACACTGTACGTGCCTCATACAAAGTATGCCCATGGACTTATACAGGTTGTTCGGAAATCGGGGTCAAAAAAATAAATGCTTACTTATTGAAACATGCACTGAGCTTGGATAAATACCGGTCATGAAATTGTAATGATAAAGGCCGCTTTATAGTTTATATTTACGTTAAAATGATTTGTCCACATCGATGGCCAAAACGTCTGTACAAAAATACAATGTAATGTACTATTTGAGTTTTCTATTCCAATTTTGGATTTTTGTTTTAATTTTTTTTAACTTGTTGATATTTATCTTTTGAAATTTTATCATAACAATCAACTCTAACTTTTGCATGAATAAGGAAGTATATACTAGTATATCGCCTACCGTCAAGAAAACAACGAATACGCGTTTTCTTCTATCAGGCTACATTCAAATAAACTGAACATTAATAAAACATTGATAAAATTTAAATTTTCAAGAATGACGGATGGCAGTGAGGATTCGATCCTAAATGGGACTTTTCTCATGCATAGTGTATGTAGTGTATGTATTGTTATCTTGATTTAACTTTAAAATGTAATGGAAGTTTCAACTTAGCTACAACAGTTCTCATGGGAAAGGCCAGAAATACGTACTTTAAGATGAACTAGATAACCCGTGTAAACTTTTAGAAAAACTGTTTAACTCTATAGTAACACCAGTTCTTCTCTATTGTAGTGAGATATGGGGTTTATTTACTAAAATTGATGACAATTCTGTTTCAATCCTTGGGCTGATATTGGAGTCTCGGGCTGATACAGGCTGATACAGGCTGATACAGGCTTTGATATGGAGAAAGGGTATGTATTATTCTCTGTGTGATAAAAAAATACTTCTGTTTATGCATATATCAGGCCTTTGCCAATTATTGTAATTGTGTTTGTCAATAAAATATTTGTATTTGTATGTATAAGGTATACAGTTATGCACTGGTGGCTATTGGTACTTTGCGGAACGGAACGGAACGGAACGGAACGGAACCAGTTAAGAGGCCCCAAAAGGGGAAACAAGATTTCTTTTAAACGTCATTATTTCAATTTAACTTATCGTAAATGGAAGATTGTTTTACAAATTTTGCTGTTTTAATGAATTGTGTATTACATAAAATATGCTACTCATTGCTCTATAAGTCAATACACGCTTCTTTCCCGAGAAAACCTAAAGTCACTTGTTGTTTTATGATGTTTGATTGACACTGTAAATATAAAGTTGAGGTTTAAACCAGACTCAATTAATCTGTGTGTGTAACGTCGATAAAATTACTTAAGTAATCTTTCTCCTGAATATATTTCTTCTGATTCCGTTCCGTTCCGCAAAATACCATTTCCCGTGTGGATATTGGTATTTAACGGAACGGAACGGAACCGTTTAAAAATTTTTAAATAAAGGAAAACATCATAACAACTACTATCTGTTTGTTTATTTCTATGTTCTTTTGAGATAAATGAAGCATATCATTTCATCAATTCAAACATCTTGCATATGTGCATATCACTCCTGTGTTGTGTACAGCTATAACTTTTATTTCATCTATGATACTACATTACTTACACGGATGATATTACTAGTTTGTTCACAAAGCTAGCAATAACGCAATGTGCATCCCATATTACGTAGAATTCTAAAATATAACGAGCACATTCGCAAGGAAAAAGTTTAATATTCATCACTTACCTTCCGTCTGAACAATTTTCTTCTGGTTCCGTTCCGTTCCGCAAAATACCATTACCCGTGTGGATATTGGTATTTAACGGAACGGAACGGAATCTTTCAAACTTTTTAAATAATGGAAAATATCATAACAACTACTCACCGTTCCTTGAATTTTTCATCAGATTCTTTAAAGATGAATGAGTCTATCAATCAAATCAATTCAGTCATCTTATGTATTTGCTGATTATTAATTTCAGCGTTTGTGTGCGTGTGCTGCATACAACAACAACTTTGTTTTCATTTTTTGTTTATCAATTTTATATCATTGTCACGGCAGAACTAACTAGTTGGTTAATTAAGCTAGCAAAAACACAATGCTTATATCAAGTAGAATTCATATTATACCAAGATCATTCGCAGCGCAGGGATAATATCGATAAAAATACTTGATAGTCTTATTTGAAATAAATTTGAATGAATGTTGATATAACAAATGTTGTTACCATACTTATAAATAATTTTCTTCTGGTTCCGTTCCGTTCCGCAAAATACCATTACCCGTGTGGATATTGGTATTTAACGGAACGGAACGGAACCGTTTAAAAATTTTGAAATATAAAATATATCATAACAACTACTAGCTGTTTGTTTATTTCTATGTTATTTTGAGATAAATGAAGCAAACCAACAAATCATTTCATCAATTCAAACATCGTGCATATGTGCATATCACTCCTGTGTTGTATACAGCTATAACTTTTATTTCATCTATGATACTACATTACTTACACGGATGATATTACTAGTTTGTTCATCAAGCTAGCAATAACGCAATGTGTATCCCATATTACGTAGATTTCTAAAATATAACGAGCACATTCGCAAGGAAAAAGTTTAATATTCATCACTTACCTTCCGTCTGCACAATTTTCTTCTGGTTCCGTTCCGTTCCGCAAAATACCATTACCCGTGTGGATATTGGTATTTAACGGAACGGAACGGAATCTTTCAAACTTTTTAAATAATGGAAAATATCATAACAACTTCTCACCGTTCCTTGATTTTTTTTATCAGATTCTTAAAAGATGAATGAGTCTATCAATCAAATCAATTCAGTCATCTTCCCACGGTGTATTTGCTGATTATTAATTTCAGCGTTTGTGTGCGTGTGCTGCATACAACAACAACTTTGTTTTCATTTTTTGTTTATCAATTTCATATCATTGTCACGGCAGAACTAACTAGTTGGTTAATTAAGCTAGCAAAAACACAATGCTTATATCAAGTAGAATTCATATAATACCAAGATCATTCGCAGCGCAGGGATAATATCGATAAAAATACTTGATAGTCTTATTTGAAATAAATTTGAATAATTGATGATATAACAAATGTTGTTACCATACTTATAAATAATTTTCTTCTGGTTCCGTTCCGTTCCGCAAAATACCATTACCCGTGTGGATATTGGTATTTAACGGAACGGAACGGAACGGTTTAAAAATTTTGAAATATAAAATATATCATAACAACTACTAGCTGTTTGTTTATTTCTATGTTATTTTGCGATAAATGAAGCAAACCAACAAATCATTTCATCAATTCAAACATCTTCCATATGTGCATATCACTCCTGTGTTGTGTACAGCTGTAACTTTTATTTCATCTATGATACTACATTACTTACACGGATGATATTACTAGTTTGTTCATCAAGCTAGCAATAACGCAATGTGTATCCCATATTACGTAGATTTCTAAAATATAACGAGCACATTCGTAAGGGAAACGTTTAATATTCATCACTTACCTTCCGTCTGAACAATTTTCTTCTGGTTCCGTTCCGTTCCGCAAAATACCATTACCCGTGTGGATATTGGTATTTAACGGAACGGAACGGAATCTTTCAAACTTTTTAAATAATGGAAAATATCATAACAAGCACGGCATTTATTCAATCTATAACGAACATGTATTTGTTACGGGAGTTTACGGGAGATTTAACGAGTTTGTTTATCAAATTAAAAATACACAATGTTTACATCCAGTAGAATTTTATATTATATCAAACATATTCTGAGGGATAACATTATTTCCAAAAATAATTGATGGCTTTATTTGTAATACATTAAAATAGATATTAATATAAGAATATGGATTCCATACTTATTAATAATTTTCTCATGATTCCGTTCCGTTCCGCAAAATACCAATACCCGTGTGGATATTGGTATTTAATGAACGGAACGGAATCTTTTCCTTTTTTTAAAGCCATCTCAGGGCTTTGTTCGTACGATCAGTTTTATAATAGAGATTAACTGCCACTGATCATGGCTAAATATACATTTACATGCTTTATATGTTAAAAATATAATGTGCACATTAAATGGATTGCATGTCACTGAATTTTCATATCCATGATACAGCAAGAGACAGATTATCATAATGTTGATTAAATGTGCTTAATCATGTGTCTCTGTATTCCGCTTGTAAGTTTGTGTTACTAATCAGTGTAGTCTAATTGCAACTTCTCGGGCCTTCCCGACAGGCTCGGAAAAAACATGAATGCATTAACATTACCGGATGTTAGAATTTTATACAAAATGGAGTTGCTTCCCATTTAAATAAGGATAGACTAAACAGCCTTGTGTGTCGTTTTTCGTGGTATAGTTTAGGATATATCGTTGGCTTTAATGAAGTCTATGTCAGATCTCAACAGATCATAGATTGTGTTGTATTTATATCAAGTTTTATAAAAATGGATGTTACCATGTACGCCTATCTAATACTTCCAATTGTGTCAATTTCAACTGTTACCCTCCAAAACAGGACTATTAATTTTTTTATACTGAATGTTTTAATTTTAGAGAACATTTTACTGCTTCTACATAGAAATGACGAGTATTATACAGCAAACCGTACGCGTATGTAACAATTTGTGTGTTACCCGTTGCCAAGGGAGTTGCTAATGCTGAGGGTAATATAACGGATTATCAACTGCGTCTAAACCAATCAGATTTCAGTAAAATGAACATGTACAAGTTATTCACATCTTATATACTAGTATTTAGTTTTACAGTGCGTACACATCATATATTCACTTCATTTGAGATTTAGAATATAAGTATAATATAGACACAGTCACATACCGAAGATAAAAAAGCACATGTACAGACAAGTGTATACACCGACAGACAGACGTATATATGCACAAACAATCTCGAAAACTTGCTTTCAAAAATTAACATAGAATTATAATAAAACAAAATATTCGGAAATGTATTTATTGACCAATAAATCTCTCATCGACGGTAGAAACTAAAATATACATATAAAGACAAATGAATTCAAAGCACAAATCACACACCAACGCTAGATCAACATACAGACTTGAATCACAACGACAACTGATTACCCTTATGTCACGTCATACTATTACTTATTAGGTTAGTTACTGACTCACTACGCCTCGCCATCTATGAGATTGATCAACCCAATATATTTCCGTAGTGAGTCAGTAACTAACCTATAAGTGTTTTGTTTTCCCAAGGACTATCAAGCGACATGTTTATTCACAAATAGCGATGATCTACGCAAAGCCATGTACAAGATGTCTAACATCTCGTGCAATTTAACTCATTTAAACTCTTCAAAATTTTGCTTTCGATAAGTTTGGCAAGTATCTAGTACATTTCGGAAAGATGCGTTTATTATGCAGCGTACAGATGTAGTCAGACGATAGGAATAAGTAATTTTAACATTTTACAACCTATATATCGTCAGAAATCGTTGGAGAAACGGAAGAACTTGTTTAAAACATAGCTTGAAATGAGGACCCCCCTATAAATCCAAAATGGCGAGTGTCGTCCCTTTACTTTTTTTAATGTACATTGAATAAACTTTTTTAACATGATTGAAACGGGGGGTTTCGGTGAATTTATTTATTGCAATACACAAAAATACACATAAGATTACCAATTTTAATCAATTTTTTCTTCGGGAACAAATAATTAGGAAATTCACTATCCAACAACCAAGCCCCTGTGATTAAAGTATTCTCGTGCAAAATGTGACATAAAGTAAGCATTAAAGATTTTAATTGACAGAAAACTGCAATGCGATAAGAATCTGTAATAAACAAAATACAAATAAAAATGACAGGTATTGGTTTCCATAGAAAAACAATCCAATAAAGCTTTCACATAGAATTAAGTAATGCAACATATCTTAAATATATTCTATAAATAAATTCATTAATTGAATAGAAAATAATGAGTTAAAACCGTAATCAATTGACTTTATTAAACTGACAGTACGTAATTATCAAGTTCAAAATGTAATGTTTGTCGACGAAATGGCGCACCATACTTGAAGCACATGGTAAACTAAAATCCATCGGTAACAAGAATATGCAAATCTAAGCATAGTTGACTATAAGGACAGAGGTAAATTACATCACTAGAAGATTAATAATACCTAATTATAACAGTCAAAACACTTACACAGTGGAATTCAAGGCTTACAAAAAACTGTAGTAATCGAGCGTTTAGAAATATGGCGCAGTACTCCCATAAACAAACAAGTCGTACACAAAATCTTTCGTACAAAATACATGTAGTAATCAAAATAACATATGCACAAGACATAACAGAAATAAAAGTTAACGTTGTACACAAGATAAGCACACAAGATATTTATAATTTTATATTAATGAAATGGTTTGTTAGCTTGCTTCTTATATCCCAAAATGATGTTTTGATATTTTCCATTTTTTTTTTTTTTAATATTCCGTTCCGTTCCGTTAAATACCAATATCCACACGGGTAATGGTATTTTGCGGAACGGAACGGAATCATAAGAAAATTATTCAAAAGTTTCGTAACAACATTTGTTATATCATTATTCATTTCAATGTATAACAAACAAGCTATAGGTTAGCTTTTTAAAAAGAGAGTTAAGAAAGTCAGCCAGCGGAATATTATTTTAGGTCAAACGTGAATACACAATCTATTAAAATACGGGTTATGTAGTTTTCAGAAGAATGATAATAGGCAAGTGTATTTTTAGTTTGCACTCTTATTTTCATGTCTGTTTGCATATGTGCGGAGAGAAGCTTATATATTATAGCAAAGTCCTTACATTGTACGATTGCAAATCTACTTATTACTTAAAATTGTAATTTGCAAGATTGCACTCTGAATTTCATGGTCCTGTCGCAAACTACTGCCAATGCATTTTCTCTCCAATCTCACTAAGCTGATTCCGAAGACCCCGGCCCGTGAATGCAGACGATACTTATGGGCAGTCTTTCAAGATATATACAGTATCCAGTTTGACCTAGAATCTTCGAGTTTCTCTAACAAGGACTGTCTAATTCCTTCCCAGAATTTTAATTTACGGAAGCGCAATTGAAGTTTAATCCCAACTTGATAAGTCAGCCCACTCATAAGGCTATCAAGTATTTATTTTTAAAAATGATTATAACCCTGCAAATGGATTTGATATAAACTTCGACTTGATGTAAACATTGTCTTTCGCTAGCTTGATTAACCAACTAGCTAATTCTTCCTTTAAAAAAATCGAATGATTTATTATATAATGAATAAATGTTGCCTTTGTAAAAATATGTTTCACATTTTAAAAATTTTGAAAGATTCCGTTCCGTTCCGTTAAATACCAATATCCACACGGGTAATGGTATTTTGCGGAACGGAACGGAACCAGAAGAAAATTGTTCAGACGGAAGGTAAGTGATGAATATTAAACTTTTTCCTTGCGAATGTGCTCGTTATATTTTAGAAATCTACGTAATATGGGATACACATTGCGTTATTGCTAGCTTGATGAACAAACTAGTAATATCATCCGTGTAAGTAATGTAGTATCATAGATGAAATAAAAGTTATAGCTGTATACAACACAGGAGTGATATGCACATATGCACGATGTTTGAATTGATGAAATGATTTGTTGGTTTGCTTCATTTATCTCAAAATAACATAGAAATAAACAAACAGCTAGTAGTTGTTATGATATATTTTATATTTCAAAATTTTTAAACGGTTCCGTTCCGTTCCGTTAAATACCAATATCCACACGGGTAATGGTATTTTGCGGAACGGAACGGAACCAGAAGAAAATTATTTATAAGTATGGTAACAACATTTGTTATATCATCATTCATTCAAATTTATTTCAAATAAGACTATCAAGTATTTTTATCGATATTATCCCTGCGCTGCGAATGATCTTGGTATAATATGAATTCTACTTGATATAAGCATTGTGTTTTTGCTAGCTTAATTAACCAAATAGTTAGTTATGCCGTGACAATGATATGAAATTGATAAAAAAATGAAAACAGAGTTGTTGTTGTATGCAGCACACGCAGACAAACGTAATTAATAATCAGCAAATACACAAGATGACTGAATTGATTTGATTGATAGACTCATTCATCTTTAAAGAATCTGATAAAAAATTCAAGGAACGGTGAGTAGTTGTTATGATATTTTCCATTATTTAAAAAGTTTGAAAGATTCCGTTCCGTTCCGTTAAATACCAATATCCACACGGGTAATGGTATTTTGCGGAACGGAACGGAACCAGAAGAAAATTGTTCAGACGGAAGGTAAGTGATGAATATTAAACTTTTTCCTTGCGAATGTGCTCGTTATATTTTAGAATTCTACGTAATATGGGATGCACATTGCGTTATTGCTAGCTTGGTGAACAAACTAGTAATATCATCCGTGTAAGTAATGTAGTATCATAGATGAAATAAAAGTTATAGCTGTACACAACACAGAAGTGATATGCACATATGCAAGATGTTTGAATTGATGAAATGATTTGCTTCATTTATCTCAAAAGAACATAGAAATAAACAAACAGCTAGTATTTGTTATGATGTTTTCCTTTATTTAAAAAGTTTGAAAGATTCCGTTCCGTTCCGTTAAATACCAATATCCACACGGGTAATGGTATTTTGCGGAACGGAACGGAATCAGAAGAAATATATTCAGAAGAAAGATTACTTAAGTAATTTTCATCGACGTTACACACACAGATTAATTGAGTCTGGTTTAAACCTCAACTTTATATTTACAGTGTCAATCAAACATCATAAAACAACTAGTGACTTTAGGTTTTCTCGGGAAAGAAGCGTGTATTGACTTATAGAGCAATGAGTAGCATATTTTATGTAATACACAGTTCATTAAAACAGCAAAATTTGTAAAACAATCTTCCATTTACGATAAGTTAAATTGAAATAATGACGTTTAAAAGAAATCTTGTTTCCCCTTTTGGGGCCTCTTAACTGGTTCCGTTCCGTTCCGTTCCGTTCCGCAAAGTACCAATAGCCGCACTGGTCAATATAAAATCAAAGGGTTTATTCACATATCTTTTACTTTTTAGCTCACCGAGACGAAGTCAGGGGGAGCTTATGCTATACCCTCGGCGTCGGAGTCGGCGTCCAGACCTGGTTAAAGTTTTTGTTGCAGGTCCTGTATCTAAGCTATTACTTGTCCTATCTTCACCAAACTTGCATGGATGATGCATCTGGACCTACTTATGGACTTGAAAGACTTGGATGCTGAATCTGAGTCCTAAATTTCAGATGCTGGAGGAGGTTAAGGTTGTTGGACCAGGTTAAAGTTTTTGTTGCAGGTGCCCTTTGATAGCAATATCTAAGTTACTGCAGGTCCGTACTTCACCAAACTTGCATGGATGGTGTGTCTTATGATAATGATGCACCAGACATGCTTGAGTGCTGAATCTGAGCTATAGGTTTCGGATGCTGGAGAAGGTTAAGGTTTTTGGAGCAGGTTAAAGTTTTTGTTGCAGGTGCCCTTTGATAGCAATATCTAAGTTACTGCTGGTCCATACTTCATCAAACTTGCATTGATGGTGTGTCTTATGATACTGATGCACCAGGCAGGCTTGGGTGCTGAATCTGAGCTATAGGCTACAGATGCTGAAGGAGGTTAAGGTTTTTAGAGCTGGTTATAGTTTTTGTTGCAGGTGCCCTCTGATGATTATATCTTAGTTAGTACTTGTTCTAACTTCACCGGACTTCCATGGATGGTGCGTCTTATGATATTGATGCACCAGACAGGCTTGAATGCTGAATCTGAGCCATAGGTTTCGGATGCTGGAGGAGGTTAAGGTTTTTAGAGCTTGTTAAAGTTTTTGAAACAGGTGCCCTCTGATGATTATATCTTAGTTATTACTTGTCCTAACTTCACCAGACTTCCATGGATGGTGCGTTTATGATATTGATGCACCTGACTGACTTGAATGCTGAGTCTGAGCCATAGGTTTCAGATGCTGGATATGGTTAAGTTTTTTGGAACAGGTCACATGTTTAATAGATAATAGTACTTTTTCAAACTTGCATAGTTGATTAAACTGTAATATGAATGAATCAAAGAGGAAGCTTCAGATGCAGAGCTTGATCTCCATTATCAAGGATGGTAAAAAATATATCTTAGTTATTACAGGTCCTAACTTCACCAAACTTGAATGGATGGTGTGTCTTATCATACAGATGCACCTGACAGGCATGGATGTTGAATCTGAGCCAAAGGTTGCGGATGCTGGAGCAGGTTAAGGTTTTAATTGCTAGTGCCCTCTGATGATGATATCTTAGTTATTACTGGTCTGAACTTCACCAAACTTGCATGGAGATGCGTCCTATGTATACTGATGCACCTGACAGGCTTGAATGCTGAATCTAAGCCATATGTTTCTGATGCTGGATGAGGTTTAGTGTTTTTTGGAACAGGTCACATGTTTTATAGATGATAGCTTGCATAGTTGATTTAACTATATTATAAATGAAACGCAGAGGTTGCTTCAGATGCAGAGCCTGATCTCAATTATCAAGGATGCTAAAGAAATCTCCTACCTCACTCAAACTTGCCCGATAGATAGATGTGTTTTTTGATAAATGATATAACATGATTCCTATGATATAGTATTGTATGGTATGAAACAATATTGTTTAATATGATACAATATAATATCATATGTAATATTATAAAAAGTAATATGATACGATATGACATTGTATCAATTTAATTGATATTTTATGTTATGATATTGTATCATGATATCGTTATATATAGTTTTGTATATTATGATAAAATATTGTATAATATTATATTCTATTATTAATTTTATTATTTTATCACATGATACTATTACATAAGATATTGCAAAATATAATATTGTATCCTATGATACAATATTGTATATTCTATAATATTGTATCATACGATATTGTATAATATGATATTAGTTTCTGTAATATAGAATTATATCACATGAAATTGTATAATATGATACTGTTATATTATATATTGTTATACTTTCATGTTAAATACTGAAATCTTATTGGTTAAGACGCAGTTAATAATATTTACTATTACCCTCAGCGTTAGCAACGCACTTGGCAACGGGTAATATTAAAAAATATTACATGCGCGAAAATTATGCGCGTACGGTTCGCTGTAGAATTCACGTTATTCCTATATAAAAGCAGTAAAATTTTCTTAAAATTTTTAAAAAAGACATTCAGTATAACAAAATAAATAGTGCCTGTTTGGGAGGATAACAGTTGAAATTGACACCCCTCGAAAACCATTGTCAACCTCCGCTTCGCGTCGGTTGACAATGGTTTTCTCGGGGTGTCAATTTCAACTGTTACCCTCCCAAACAGGCACTATTTATATAATATCGTATCATACGATATTGTATAATATGATATTGTTTTATAATATATGATATATTATCACATGAAATTGTATTGTATGATATTGTAAAATATATTATTGTATCATATGATACAATATGTATAATATAATATTGTATTATATAATATTTTACTTTATGACATAATATTGTATTATTTGATATGATACAATGTTGTATCAAATTATTTTGTATCATATGATACAATATCATATTATATATAAAAAATGATACAGTATCATACAATATCATACTATATTATACAATATAATATCATATGTTTCAATGTTATGATGTATTATGCAATATGAAACTGTTATATAATACTATATTGTTTTTTATATTATGATATTGTATTATGTGATCAAATACAATAATGTATAACACAATACAATGTCATATCATACGTTACAATATCATATCTCATCATTGTTTATTATGGTATGTTATTGTATTATATGATATATGTTGTAAATATGATCGGATGCAATATTTAATTTTATATTATTGTATTGATTAACATATGAACATATGATTATCATACAATTTTTTAACAGATGATATACGATATTGTGTCAAAACAGATTCATGAATATCCAAGATCATAAAGTATGATTTTCATTAAATATGATAAAGGTGGTCTTATAAAGGTGAAGTCTCATAAGGGTGATGTCTCGTCTCGGTGAGCTTTGTAATCTGTGATTACCTATGTTTGACAACTCCTATACTTTAATTTATATTACATTGGGGTAATCAAAAATATATCATGATTTAGGTATGTTGAGAGGACATATAAGTTACAAAAGATTGATAAATTCATTTCATTTTATTACATGGCTTTCATATTACTAGTATTCTATATATCAGGGTTAACTCTTCAAAGTTTTGTTAAGTGTTAACCTACTCCATACAATTATATCTAGAATATTCATTCTTAAATCTGACATAAATGTATTTATCCATAATTGATAATTTTCAAAGTATACCATTACTGCGTATAGCATTATTTCTCACTCATGAAATAATTAACCTCTATCCGCTCGAAATTGAACCACCTGAGCCCTTCATCTTTGTACAGTAAAACATCACATAACACATAGGTATGTTGCACTCTGCCACTTTTGTGACTTTATTGTTAACCAAATTTGGTTTGAAATAATCAGGAAAATGACAATAGATGATTATATAACAATAATTAATAAGTTCATAAAATTAATCATAAAATTATGAATATTTAATTCTTTACCCATAATATTTTACAACTAAAATAATCCATAACTCCCATTACTGATGTAATCAATGATGTGATTGATTAGATAATTTATGAAAAACATAATCCTTGTGGTCTGAAAGCGCCATGCTTAATAAAGAAAAAAGAAAATACACAAGAATTTTTCTTTTTTATAAACATGTTCATAAAAAAGGAAGGTGGAGGGGTGGAGGTGGTTTATAGATCTCTTTGAAAATTTTCAATGCTTAGCTATCGGCGTCCTGAAAGAAGTGAGAACCCACGCTATTAAAATGACGCTCCCAAGATTTTACCGCGGAATAAATTCATTGGTTACCTCCGACGACGTTGATTTTGTGTCCATATATGAAGATGCTGTATAACTTTGACAATACCGCAGGAAAGATAACTCTCGCGAACTTAACAGAAATCATCAATATGCATAAAATATTTTAAGAAATCTTAAAAATCATTTATCCATAATTGATAATTTTCAAAGTATACCATTACTGCGTATAGCATTATTTCTCACTCATGAAATAATTAACCTCTATCCGCTCGAAATTGAACCACCTGAGCCCTTCATCTTTGTACAGTAAAACATCACATAACACATAGGTATGTTGCACTCTGCCACTTTTGTGACTTTATTGTTAACCAAATTTGGTTTGAAATAATCAGGAAAATGACAATAGATGATTATATAACAATAATTAATAAGTTCATAAAATTAATCATAAAATTATGAATATTTAATTCTTTACCCATAATATTTTACAACTAAAATAATCCATAACTCCCATTACTGATGTAATCAATGATGTGATTGATTAGATAATTTATGAAAAACATAATCCTTGTGGTCTGAAAGCGCCATGTACTTGATTTATTCTATTTAAATCAAGTTCAGACCCCAAGGAGGGAGGGAGAAAATTTTAAGTGGCAAAGTGCATTCCTATACCTTTAAAATGGACTAATATTTGCCAGGATATACATATGCCTTACAAACCTTAGTCCCATATACATGCAAACACATTCAAATACTGTTCATGCATGGGTAAGGATATACATATGCCCCACCCAAAAAGATGTACAATGTAACCTAATACTTGTAATATATAGTAATCATAGGTAGGAACATACATATGTCCAGCCCTTTCAAAGCTTTGACATGAAAATAACAACTTATATTTCAAATTATTTTAACGCATTATAAGTTATCAAGAAATATACATATGTTCCTGAATAACCGTGTATATCCATAAGTTCACAGTCGGTCTTTGCTCTCTCTATACTAGATTAACTGGTCTAAAATAACTTTTGAATGCATCTGATTTCCATCGACCTAACAGTCTGATTTTGCTGTCACTCATGGCAATGTCAGCACAGTGCGACGCCATGCCTATCCGGAAAGAATGGCTAGTAATGCGAGTCATATCCAACTTTGCAAATGATAGACAGTTTTTTAATACCGCCGAAAGTTTACCCCTGGAAACTGGAATATTTGGTACATAACAAAAAAGTGGCCCATTTTGTACTCCTCTTAACTTGATGTAGTCTTCTAGGCATTGAACTGGACAATACTTTTTGTTACTTGCAGAGTGAATAGTGAGAAAAAATGGTTTGCCAATGTGATGTTTATATGTAACAAATTTGATAATTAAATGATCTTGCTGCCTGGAAATTTGATTAAACTGAATTAAATTTTTGTTAATTACCTTTTGACATGATGTTATTTCCCCAACTCTCAAGAATCCATAAAAGGCCAACAAAAACATTGCTTTAAACAAGGCCTTTTCAAATGCATTGGAAACTGTAACTGGTAAAAAGTCACAAATTTGATGCAAAATATTTTTTGTAATAGGTATTCTAACATCTTGTGAAGGTTTAAGTTTGCGTGTTGATAAGAGCAATTTTTGTATTAAAAAGGACGAGCATGGATCCCCAAAACTGTTGAGCTTATGGATGTAACTAATAGCCGAGAGATATGAAGAAATAGTTGTTGCAGCATAGTCCTTTGAAAATAGGTAGGCAACATAATATACCAATATGTGTTGTTTCACTGGAAACTCAATAATTAACTCGTATTTCTCGGCAAAATCTTTAAAAACTGTCCAAGCATGGGAGTACGAAGCTAAAGAAGAATTAGTAAGGCTCGCATCCAATAGTCTTTGTATGTCACCTCTTAATTTGGAAATGGCGGTAGTGGAGGTATGTTGACTGGATTGCTGTCGGCCCAGGGTGCCAGTTGTAAAAACTGATTTACCAGCGATTTTCTCAGTGTGATCCACAACTACCGCTTCAACTGAGTGTTGAATAGCGTTGTCCAGATATCTAGATTCTCTTACCAACCCGTCATTATCATCGTTGTTAGATGCCCCTAGAGGGTTTATACTAATACTCCCCTGAGAATTTGAAGCACTGTTGCTGTTAATGTTGTTTATCAGCGTTGTCAACTCGTCTCTAATTGTGGCCGTCACCCGCTGGGTCACCTGTGCTGTGATGGTTTCCAGTACATCGGGGGATAAAGCTGGCGACACCACTTCCAAGTTCATTGATGTCCTGCGTTTCTTTTGTTTTGAGACAGTTGATGGTTTTGCGCGAGCTTGGCTTGTTCTTTTTGGTGGCATACTTATTCTTGATGACGATAACTAAAATTACAAATTTCACTGATATTGGTTAGAAAACCATTGTCAACATCCGGTCTGAATAGAATCGGAAAATATATGATAAAACATGAAAATTCCGGAATACTTAATTTTTTTTTTTTAATTTTTTTTTTTAATTATTGTGTAGTTTATTGAATATTAAATGACAAACCTAAGGAAAGCATAAATGAAAAGAAGATTTAAAATTAAAATCCACTAACAACGCATGCATATAAAATTGTGGTAAATACATTGTATTGTAATAAAATAAACCTCTGGGAGTTAATTAAATAAGTAAGGAAAACACAAATAAATTTGTGTTAAACACAGGAAAATTGTGTTTATTCCTATGCAATGAGATCCGCCTCAGGGAGGCAAAATTTAAATTTGAAAAATCTCAGGAAAACACAAGTAAATTGTGTTGATTCCAGTGCAATGAGATCCGCCTCAGGGAGGCAAAATTAAATATGAAAAATCTCAGGAAAACACAAGTAAATTGTGATGATTCCAGTGCAATGAGATCCGCCTCAGGGAGGCTAAAGAAATATGAAAAATCTCAGGAAAACACAAGTAAATTGTGATGATTCCAGTGCAATGAGATCCGCCTCAGGGAGGCTAAAGAAATATGAAAAATCTCAGGAAAACACAAGTAAATTGCGTTGATTCCAGTGCAATGAGATCCGCCTCAGGGAGGCTAAAGAAATATGAAAAATCTCGGGAAAACACAATGCAAATTGTGTTGATTCCAGTGCAATGAGATCCGCCTCAGGAAGGCTATACAAATATGAACTATCTCTGGAAAACACCAATAAATTGTGATGATTCCAGTGCAATAAGATCCGCCTCGGAGAGGCAAAAAATACATATGAAAATTATAATGAAAACACTTGTAAATTATGCTTATTCCAGTGCAATGAGATCTGCCTCAGTGAGGCAATAAACATTTGAAATTTTACAGGAAAACACAAGTAAATTATGATGAAACTATGTGATGGATATCAAATACGGAATTACATTCCTTGCTTATTACAAAGAAATAAAACAATACAAAATATGTATGTAGATCTACATATATAACGTTATAGATATATATATATATATGATTACTTTGAAATTACAAGAGATAATCGCCCGAAACTCTAACGCATTCTAGACAAAATAAGTCCGCGCAAACTTCTATAGAGATGAACGTTGCCTTGTTTATTGAGGTGGACGCCGTCAAAAAGAAATTTATGGTCACACGCCTTGAACGTAGGCGAAGGGAAGAGGTCATTATGCTCCCAAAATGAAGCGAATTCAAATCTGTGCAGAGAAGATTTGAGAAGGATATTTACTTCATCCACAGTACTGTTGTGATCAAAACATTGCTTAAATCGTGGCAACAATTTACACACATGGATCTGAGCGACTCCAAATCTATAGTGCAGTACCGATACAAGAGATTCAATATTTGCTGCCAGTTCTTCGGAAGACGTCGCACGTCGAACATCATTGCCCCCAACAATTAGAATTATGTTACGAGGTTTTACTTTTTCAATGAAACTCGCATCCTCGCGGAGAATGCCCGAAATAGTGCGACCTCCCACTCCTCTATAAAATATCCTATGATTTGCTCTTAGACCAAGATCCTCACAGTACCTAACATCCTCATTACTTACTAGGAATTGTTGAAAGCGGCGTACAATAGAATGACCCAATATAAGTACTTTATTGGGCTCCATCAGTAAAATAAATCAAAAATATAAACCTTACCGCTTTATAGATCTCTTTGAAAATTTTCAATGCTTAGCTATCGGCGTCCTGAAAGAAGTGAGAACCCACGCTATTAAAATGACGCTCCCAAGATTTTACCGCGGAATAAATTCATTGGTTACCTCCGACGACGTTGATTTTGTGTCCATATATGAAGATGCTGTATAACTTTGACAATACCGCAGGAAAGATAACTCTCGCGAACTTAACAGAAATCATCAATATGCATAAAATATTTTAAGAAATCTTAAAAATCATTTTACTGAAAAAAGTACCTATGGGATTTGATAATCAATTCTGTGTTCAACCCTTGTTGAAGGCACACATTTTGTTAAAGGAATCGAAAAAAAGTTTTACAATACTTAAAATTTGGGATTTTTGGACATTAAGATAGTTATATCACATGGATAGCTGCCGTTGTGATTTATTTATTTGCATTTTAACTTCATTTTATTAGGATA
Source organism: Magallana angulata (assembly GCF_025612915.1). Lineage (NCBI taxonomy): Eukaryota > Metazoa > Mollusca > Bivalvia > Ostreida > Ostreidae > Magallana > Magallana angulata. The sequence goes on from NC_069111.1 coordinate 40,518,417, forward strand.
CAAGTCATATTTCCTCCAAGAAATACAAAGAAAACTCTATTCAAAAGCTCTGTAGAGTGCAAGAAAGTATTTGACAGCACAGGGACAATTTATAGGTTATATTAAAGCATTGGGATTCAAGAAACATTAAATTACAAGATGTGTTATTGAGAATGGGAGAACAACAGACTAGTTTAAAGTTCAGAGAGGAGTGAGACAGGGGTGTATTATATCTGGGTTCCTTATTCATTATTGTGATCGACGAGATATTAAGGAACAATAACAACAGGAACAGTAGTATCTGCTGGAGATTTTTGTCCACTCTAGAAGACAATGAATATGCTAACGGTCTCACAATCACAGCCAAATGCAATAGAAGAACAGCAGGATTTATAAAGCCACAAGATGTGTGGGACTAAAACACGAAAGCATGAGGATTTAAAATAAAACATCAACCTATAACGAAACAACAAGGCTATGGTCTGTGAAATATAAAGTCATGGTTGTTTTCAATAATTATAAAGATAATTTGATTTCTAGGATAGAGGGATTGGTCACTCTGACATTCTTGAAGTATTTCAGGTCTTGTAATGCTTCTGATTCATGAAATAAGAAGCCGATTACAAGATTGTTTAATATTCAAAATTTAATTTTCAATACAATGTACATGTATATCTTAAACATTAACAAGAACATTTAAAAACATTTATAATAAACTGAATTTAAGATTCAAAAAAATCACTATCTGTGATGTACATATATATCGGAACATGAAATAGCGATACACTTTGCATATTGCTGATATGTTGGACATATATTTTAGTGACAAACATTTTATTTATGTATCTATAATCTGACACCCAGTAAAGTAGTCCTAGTCTAGATATCATACGTATACACCGAGGTCGTCGGATGACGCTGTAAATACTGGTCAAACTTCTCGTTAAGCGCGACGGTGAAATGAGTTTTCCAGTCTCCGACCATTCCTAAAAATAGTACATAAGCAGTGAGTAATAGGATATTTTAATTCTATACTGACGAACACTTTTCAAGATAATATAAGCATGACGTGAATCAACAGCGTAAACATACCCTTTCTGTAAAGTGTCTCGCTTTTCCCCCCTTTTTTGACTTTTAAAGTTGCGTCTTTAAGATTTTGAAACGAGCATTTCTCGGCAATGATTTTGGCCAGTTTATCGTCACATGGTGTCTTCAAAAAGGTGGCAAGACGCTTGATTTCTTCGATTGCATTCTATCAATGAAAGTGTCCATAGTACATGTACATTTTTTAAATAGTTAAAAAAACATTTCATTAATAGCAATACTTTTGCAATACTTCACCAAACCACGCACCTGTTGAAGTTGCTCGTACATGATGCAATGAACAGGATGATCTGGATTTTCTCTGATGAACTGTTCCCATTCTAATGTGTATTTGTACCAGGCGCAGTGATACACTACGATGTAAATATCATATCACTGTTAAATTGTTCTTATTTACATTGTTATGATGATAAAATATCGCCAATAATAATTTCAATTTTACTCCCTAACAGTAGTATTCGTGATGCTACTGACATGGCCAATCCACGATCTAACAAGTTTAAAACACTTTATTTGCGTTTATGAACAGAAAAAAAGTTACTTGCGATAAGTAAATGAAATCAAAGTACTGAAGAAGTACTGAAAGCCGGGCTCATTTGATGTGTCTTTATGCATATTTTGAAGTAAAAACTGACAATCTCTCTCTCTCTCTCTCTCTCTCCCTCTCTCTCTCTCTCTCTCTCTCTCTCTCATGCTTTTAATGTCGGAAATGCGTCAGAGAGCGACTGAATTATTTTGTTAGCGGCAATAAATAAAAATATGCCTGTCTAGTGGAAAAAAATCAATCGTTGCATTGAAATTTGAAACACGCGTTATAAAATCAACCCCCTTCCCCGCATTTTTTCTATGTGCAGCTAAACACCAATGCTTTGTAAAGTAGATCAAAGAAATTCATGTGCATTGTTTATGTGCCCAAAACGCATAGTCTTGTTTAAAAAACACGTTATTAATAAGAAAGGAAAAAATTCAACGCTAAATCTATTCGCAAACAAATAAAAAAACAATACATTTGACAAAACATGGCTCTCTGTGTAACTATTTGGTATAGCAGAATATTTTACTTTGACGCTGTTCGGTTTTTTGTTTATTTTTGAAGTTGTGCTATTCATTGTATCGTTGGCGATTTGCCTGCCTACAGCCAGGACTCTGTTTTCAGTAAAGCCCGGCTAAAAAAATCGTACTTTCGCAAATATGCATTTTACCCTCTTCATTGGTTTACATAATACTTTCAACAGTTTCAGTACAACTGTTTACTACTATTTCAATTGACATTTACCTGGTTCATCTTCTTTAAAAAAGAAATCCATAAACTGTTCAAAAGTGCCACCAAATTGGATCAAGTTTTTACAATGGTAAAAAAATGACACTGCTGTGTCTTTTGGGTTACGCTGAACAAACACAGTTTTGCATCGTTTCTCAAAGAACTGTTCCGGTAGATTATTTGGTCGGACGTGGGTGTTAAACACACGGGGTGGCTCTAAAGCCTGTAGAGTCTCTGGAATATGGAACTCGTACATGTGACTTTCTTTTTCGTGGGGGTGATATTCAGCACTCTGTTGCAAAAGCATGGTCATAATTTCCCAGGTCCAATGTGTTCCTTGCATTAAAAAAATAAAACTAGCTACCATTATCAGTGTTTCAGTATGCCCTGTATCATAATGTTGGTCTATCTTTTCAACATTGTTATTAAGATGTTTCAAAAAGATTTTTGCTCTTTTTTCTCCTTTTATCATACCTGCTTTTGGATATGCACAGAGAAAGATGTCATCTTCGTTGACGTTCATCTTTCTCAGCCTAGGGATGTTAGTGACGGGGTTAGGGTACCTCCCCGACCTGACACTGCTTGCGCTGAGGTACTGACCCCCGCTCCCCAGAAACTCCATGGTGTTACCATGGTTGTCATGGATTCTGATGATGTCATCTTCTGATACATTTGTTTCATTCGCTATGAAATAGGAACAATAATAAGTAGCTGAATAGTTAAAAGGCGAGAGCCCATAAAATCTGAAAAAAAACTGTTCAAATAACAAATGACAGGCAAGGGTTTATAAGAAAATGTATGGTAACCGAAAAAATACTGATACGCTTGCTATATCCAGGATACTATAAGTTATACACACAAAAACATTAAATAGCTGACTTTGTCATTGACTGTTGTGATTTTTTTTAAAACAAGACCCGAAAATCACCCTTGTGAGACGATGCTCTTTTAAAACATGAGTTGATTTCATATTTTGAACCTAAATTTAATTCGATTTTTATTCGTAATATAGCTTGCAGATAATGTTTTTAGTTGAATACTAATATTTGCTATAAATTAATGTATGATGTATTTACTAGTGTTTTAAATGAAACATGCCAAAAAATGTTAGGTATACTTTTAATTTCTGAATTAAAAAATATCGCTATAAATATGACTGTTGATAATTGTTTTAAATGTATATAAGTCCCATGCAATTTGAAGATCATAGTCTGAGTATAAATTAACAAAAATTTATTTTTCAATTTTAATAAGAGCTTCAATTTTTTACTACTAAATTGACATAAAATATTATGATCTATTTATAAACATATGTCGGTAATTTCTTTGTTTTGTGGGGAAAGTTATTTAGAGGCTATGTTTGAAGCTAAATTACATAATTATTGTCTCGTACAAAGCTTGGTTTGTTAAATATTCCTTAGACGATAATATTTCTTTTTATACATCTTTTTTAAAATCCTATTTATGATAGTGATTTGAGATGAATGCAGAATTATTATAATAGCAGATTTTTGCCTCAAAATAAAATTCTTAAAAAACCCCGCTCAAATTGCTTTTAATATTATTGAACTGAAATTTCAAAAACTGCTTTTTGAAGACTTGGTTCATTTATAATGAGAGCAAAGTATCATGTTAATAGCTATCGAAGCTATTAAAGGGACTTGGACACGATTTGAGATCAAATTTTTTTTATTTTTTATGGATAAAATGGTTTATTGGTGCATTTTAAATGATTTACCAAAATATTAAAAGTTAACGTCAAGTTACAAGCGAGATACAGAGGTAAGAATTGATAGTTATGTAAACAAAGCTCGAGTCTTATAGTTGTTTACAAAACAATGTAATGTAGAGAATTACAATTTCTTAGACAAAATGACATGTAAAAAACAATTTAAACTAATTCAATATCTTCTTAAATACTTTTATCAACAAAAGAAAGTTACATTTGATTGAGATTTACATCCACACAATGAACATGATAAAATGACAAAATTCGAGATTTGTTTACAAAAGAAAGAATTATAAACTCTGTATCGTGCTTAAAACTTGATATTTGACTTTCAACTTTTGACATAGCATTATAAACTTCTATATTTATCAGTATAAACATTGAAAATGGAAAAATAAAATTTGAAAATTTTAAGTCAAATCGTGTCCAAGTCCCTTTAAAAGTAAAAAACGCAAGTAAATGCCAACCCTTCTGGGCTTCCATAAATGTCTGACCAAGATAAGATTAACGAAGACATTAAATGCGGTAACGTTATAAGTCGTATTTAATATAATTGTATAAGCCAAAAATAATTTTAAATTTCAAAATTGGCGAAGAAGGCTAAAACATTCATTACTATTATTACAATCGCATTTGTATAAGTTCTCAATTCAAACATGGTGTAATTGAAGTGTGTACATACCCATTTCGTCACCCAGTTGCACTCCTATGTGGGATCGTGTGTACAGTAATTATATGTACTCGGGCGAACGAGCGTTTTATGCGGAAAGTCTCAATAGTAAACCATTTGTATATAGGCCTACACCACATGTACTACAAACCACAACAACCAACAAATGCTTAATTCATATCCATTGATTAAAAGGCGAAAAGGAAATATATCGAGAACACGTACGTACAATGTTCAAAGTATGCCCATGAATATATATACAAGTTGTCCGGAGATCAGGGTCAATACATAAATGCTAACTTATATTTGCTAAGCTTAGATAAATACTGGTGTTGTAATGATACAGACCGCCTTATATTTACGTTAAAATGATTTGTCCACATCGATAACCCAAAATCTGAACAAAAATACAATGTAATGAACGATTTAATTTTTCTATTCAATTTTTCCAAAAATTTTTGTTTTAATCTTTTTTCAACTTGTTGATATATTTTTCAATATTTTATCATAACAATTAACTCTAGGGTTGTCCCAAAATAGTATAGACAGAGCACAAAAATTTAAATCAGCCTGTTTAATGCAATTTCATCAGACTTCAATGAAACATTAGTAAACAATTTTCAGGATTTCATATCTGTACTTTATTTATTTAGAGAAAATGAATAATTTAAATTAAACAACAAATTTTGACGGGCGGCGCAATGTGCGACGTTGAAAATTTCCAGTCTTTTTTTGCTTTTTTTTCTTCCACAACGTTTTCGAAAACATTTACATTTTATTTCCGAAAATGTCTTGGAAAACATATTTTCTTTGAACATGTACCATGAGTGCACACCCACAGTACATTTCTAGTTAAATAAATATTTTAAGTACAAACGATCTGCTAATTCCAAACTTGCTTGTATTTCTTGTTGTCTAACGTCTGCTTACCGAAATGTGTCGTTTAGCATTCTGACATCCATTGCTATCGCTCGGGGTTTCTTGTTTCACTTATTGTCATCTGAATTTCTTCAATTTTGTTAGACCACTGATTCACAAGATGCAGTTTTAAGTTATGTTGGATGTTGTTAATTTAATGTACTTTAAAAGTCGCTTTGGACTTGTTTCAAGGCCTTTACAAAACTTGTTCCGTTACCGCTGCGCCACCTTATAAAACGCCGACGTCGTCATTTTACAATGAGTTAACAGTTCAACTTGTCACATAACGCGCTATAAAATCTTGAAAAGTTATTTTATAGTCAAATCATTTTCTGGTAAAATGATTAAATTGTTTTCAAATTTTTAACTTCGAAGTTTAGGAAGAAGTAAGGCAGGGAAGTGAATCCAATTTAATCTGGGTTCCTGTACAAATATCACAGAGTTGCATGTTACTTAGATTTCTGATTTTTGATAAAATTAATGCATTTCAGTTTTCAACCCAAGTTGATGGCACTTATTTTGTTGAAGGAATCGCTATACATTATACAATAATAAGAATTTGCTATTTGGACATTGAGATAAGTATATCACATAGATATGTACCTTTATGATTTATTTATTTATTTCATTTTTAACCTTATATATGTGATCCACAGCATTTTTTAAAAGGAAAAACAACAAAGAAAACACCTTTAAAAGCTCTGTAGAGTGCAAGAAAGTAGTATCTGCTGGAGATTTTTGTCCACTCTAGAAGACAATGAATATGTTAATGTTCTGGCAATCACAGCGACGTGCAATAGGAGACCAACAGAATAAATAAAGACATACGGGGTTAAATAAAAAAGAATGGGGATTATTTTTTTTAAAGTACCATCAATTTAAACAACAAGGCTATCATCTGTGAAATATACAGTTATGGTTATTTTCAATGGTAATGAAATTATTCGATTTTCGGGATAGAGGGATTGACCACTTTGCCAATCTTGAACTATTTCACGTTATGAAATGCTTCTCTTTCATGAGTTAAGAAGCTGGTTATAAGATTGTTTAATATTCAAAATTTAATATTCAACACAATGGATATCATGAACATTAACGAGAACATGTTTCAAAACAAATAATACACTGATTTTAAGATAAAAAAAATCACTAGCAATGGTGTGTACAGAACATGAAATAGGAATATATGTACATTATACTTACTGACATATATTTTAGTGACAACCATTTTATTCCTACATTTATAATCTGACACCCAGGAAAGAAGTCCTAGTCTATATATCATACGTATACATTGAGGTTCTTGGATGACGCTGTAAATACTGGTCAAACTTCTCGTTAAGCGCGACGGTGAAATGAGTTTTCCAGTCTCCAACCATTCCTAAAAATAGAACTTTATTAGTGAGTAATAAGTTATTTTAGTTCACTGAGTTAAGTAAGATATACGGAGGAACATTTTTTATAATACACATGACGTGAATCAGTATGTAAACTCACCCTTTCTGAAAAGTATCTTGCTCATTTCCCCTTTTTTTACCTTCAAAGTTGCGTTTTTGAGATTTTGAAACGAGCATATTTCGGCAATGAGATTGGCAAGTTTGTCGTCACATGGTGTCTTCAAAAAGGTAGCAAGACGCTTGATTTCTTCGACTGCATTCTATCAACAAAAGTGTTAATAGTACGTTTTCATTTTAAAGATGTAGGTTTTTTTTTAAAGTTTCATTGATAGCAATACCATTGCGACATACTTCACCAAACCACACACCTGTTGAAGTTGCTCGTACATGATGCAATGGACAGGATGATCTGGATTTTCTCTAATGAACTGTTCCCATTCTAATGTATATTTATACCAGGCGCAGTGTAACACTACAATGAGAATGCTTGTATTATACCTTTAAAGTGTTCATGTTTAAATTTTGCAAATGAAAAAAAAAAGTACTTCCGCAAATAGGCATTTACCCCTCTTCATTGGTTTTATTTACATTTGCAACAGCTGCAACATACCCTTTTGCTGCTATTTCAATTGAAATTTACCTGGTTCATCTTCTTTCAAAAAGAAATCCATAAACTGTTTAAAAGTGCCACCAAATTGGATCATGTTCTTACAGTGGTAATAAAATGATACCGCTATATCTTTTGGGTTACGTCGAACAAACACAGTTTTGCATCGTTTCTCAAAGAACTGTTCCGGTAGGTTATTTGGTCGGACGTGGGTGTTAAACACACGGGGTGGCTCTAAAGCCTGAAGCGTCTCTGGAATCTGTAACTCGTACATGTAACTTTCTTTTTCGTGGGGGTGATATTCAGCACTCTGTTGCAGGAGCATGGTCATAATTTCCCAGGTCCAATGTGTTCCTGTTATGAAAAAAAATCCCAAAAAACTAGCTACTATTATCAGTGTTGCAATATGCCCTGTATCATTATGTTGCTCTAGTTTTTCAACATTAACATTAAAATATTTAAGTAGGATTTTAGCTCTTTATTACTCTCACTACATCATACCTGCTTTTGGATATGCACAGAGAAAGATGTCATCTTCGTTGACGTTCATCTTTCTCAGCCTAGGGATGTTAGTGACGGGGTTAGGGTACCTCCCCGACCTGACACTGCTCGCGCTGAGGTACTGACCCCCGCTCCCCAGTAACTCCATGGTGTTACCATGGTTGTCGTGAATTCTGATGATGTCATCTTCTGATAAATTTGTTTCGGACGCTAAGAAATAGTGACAATTATAAGTAGCTGAATAATTAAAAGGGGAGCGCCCATAAAATCTGAACAAAAGTTTGTTCTAATAACACAAATGACAGGCATAAATATAATTTTAAAGTAACTAGAGGAACTATGCAAAGGCCAGTGTAGTTAAGGTATATATATATATATATATATATATATATATATATATATATATATATATATATATATATATATATATATATATATATATATCTATCTATCTATCTATCTATCTATCTATCTATCTAAAGCACTGAATAGAATCAACAACACTAGCAATCTTTAAAGTGTCGGATATAATATATAGATACTAAGCCAGTAAACTGAATATATAAAGCACTAAAAATGACTAACGACACGAACAATAGAAATTGTCAAATTTTCGGGACAACCAGTCCCTTCTTCAGGACCAAAAAATACATGAGTACAAAACAAAGAAAATAAAATCTAAAGCTACTACTAAACTACTTAAAAATCTATAAAAAAAAAAAAGAACAGCTACATTATAAACATTTGTTCACATTCTTAAAGAACGTGTTGCTACTTTCGCCGATCGCTATAAAGTCTATATCCCTCAATCATCTAAATTCAACAAATTTCTCAAAATTGATGTGTTACATGTAAAACCCTTGTTTATTTACGGATCGAAATGGTTTTGCTTTGCGAAATAAAGTTACTATACTGTTGTACTGCGAATGTCTAAAAACATAATAATATGTTAATAATGAAATAACTGAACAAATGTACATTGAGTGAAATGACATAAAGTGTATTACTGTTATTCATATATATGATTATGTGAGCAATTATACAAAGCCCATTTATTATACATTAGATCATTGTCGGGTCCAGCTTTTTTAGAGGTAGTTCTGAGAAGGACCCCATCCTTTTTTCAAGGCATATGTTTTTGCTGGTGTATTACTGAAGATTCCTTATTTTAAGATTTTAAGCGAGTACCTAAAGCCTCAAATTTCGATTCAACGGTTTTGCATCAAATTGCGATCGCGTATAATTATGGGAGATAAAACAAAAAGTGGCAACATGCCTATTTTCATTTGCTAAATGTCTGTTTGAGGCTAAAATTCCCAGATTTAAAAAAGATATGATGGTTATAGGTAATAGCAAAGTTGGTTTACATTGGAGTTGATGTTTAAGCGTTATCGCATTGTTACTTTTTTTTTTGGTAAAATGATTATGACGTAAATTTTAATGAATATGATCTATTACACAGTTTTAGTGTCGGACAAGCGCAGACCAGGAATTACCATTAAAATCCGATTTTGTGTATACAAGTATGCATACAAATAGATTACTAGTATATTAACAAGAACCCGAAAGTGATAATTTGGGTTAAATATATAAGCACAGTCTAAAGTGTTGTTTTGCACTAAAACGAGCGATATCTATTTAAAAGTGTAATCCATGTAAAGAAATGCACATGTTTACATACGCGCATTTTTTTTAACTTTCGTTGCGTTTCAAAAGATACTTGTTACTTCTAAATTATACACTATGAAATATATTTCAAATCAAAATGGACTGGTTAAAAATATTTTATTTTCCCCGAATTTGTTTTGTTTCGTTTCGGTAGGTTTCTTTTCGATTTGATTTCGTTTTGTTTCGTTTTGGTGGATCTCGTTTCTTTTCGGTAGATTTCGTTTTGTTTCTATTTCGTTTTGCACTTTACAGGTACCCGGTTTTTGCAGCAAAATATGAATCTTAAAAATACGGCCCAAGTGCTTAAGATACTATTTAAGATAATTTTTTTTAAATTTAATGATATTTGAAGATTTTGTTCATTTGTAATGAAAGCAACGTATATGACATTAACTATCGGTAAAAAAGGAAGGTAAACCATACTGGATTCCGTAAATGTCTGACCCAGGCCGTAAAATGCTGTATCAGTCATATTTGATATAATCATATAGGCCAAAGATAATTTTGAAGTTACGTTATTGGCAAAGAGGGCTAAATAAAAAAAAAACTATTTACTACAACATTGTATTAAACAAATCGCTTTCGTTAAAGTTCTTCATTCAAACATGGAGTAATTGATGTGTGTACATACCCATTTCGTCACCCATATTCAGTGAACTTATACTTGGAGTGACGAGAGTTTTACTGATAAAGGTCACCTTATATTTGTACGTTTAAATGACATGTCTAGTCTTAATTTCTAAATTAGAATTACGTTTTAACGGCAAATAATTATTATTTGGTCCAGCATGGTATTTTTTCATAATTAAAGTATGCTGAGTCTGAAAAAAATATGCTGGTCTTCATGAAAATGGCGTTAAGTAGGTCAAGTGATGCTTTTTATGTCAGAATGGCGGACAGCAAAATTTTATATTTTTTTCTTTAAAGTTTCTTAAAACGGAAAAAGCATGAGACCAACAAGTTTTTGGTCCAGCAAAGTTGTTCTGAGACACGCTGAGTCTTAAGAAATATGCTAGCTGTGACGGAAATTCCCTAAAATAGGTAAAAATGGCGTTTAAAAGGGCCTACAGCCAGATTTTTTTCATTTTCTAGGTAAGTTTTTTTTTAGCAAGAAACAAAGCATTAAAACAATTATAGTCCGGTCCAACAAAAAGTTTTTATTCATAATTACGGTATAATGAGTTTGACGATATATGCTTACTTTTACAAAAATGGCGTTATTTGGGTCAAAATGGTCGACAGCCAGAATTCATAATTCTCTTTTAAAGCCGTTAACAGGGATGAAACGTGTAAGTATTACATAATACAAATATGCACATGAAAAATTAGATTGGAACACTTTAACGAAGAAAGAGAACAGTTCAATAATTTACTAAAAATTGTTAATTTCTTCCGTTCTGTAAACATTCTGTGTTTATGATTTTCAATATCCGTCTTGTTCCTAAAACTTTCTGGGTTTTTATTTTAATTATACTTTATGAACCGATTTCTTCGACCTGCAAGTTCGTGAAATACAACAAATGCTTACAAAGCAAAGTTTGAGTGAGGACTATAAAACTTGTGTTCAGGCTTAAAAGACATCGATGTCATAAGCTAATATGATAACAGAGATACAATCAGGTACTGAGGAACAGTGTACGACATGAAGAACTATTCTAGTATGTGTCTGTCTCTTCCTTTAATACCTTTCCAGCAAATAAATCTAACTAAATTAAATATATCATCATATACACCGGAAAAGCTCGTGATTCAAAATAAGCCGAGATCAACATATCGTCTAGCTGTATTTATAGTAATAGGTATGCACAATATGTTTTGGGCAACACAAAGAATTTTACTCTTTTTAACATTACTAGGGACAATTTATATATTGTATAAGGAATCAAGCTGTCTATGTCTTTGTTAAAGATAAAAGAACCTCTTGCAAAATTGTTAACATGTGTTTGGCCAAATGTGTTGAGGAAAGTATAGCAATGCGTGTCCATATTCAAAGGAAAAGTTGAGGCTTTTTTATGCTAGACCATGCCAGTGCTAATTTGCAACATATCCTCACAACTAAGTTTGCTGATGGATGTATGGACCTCTTTTAAGCCGATAAACATCCCTGACAATGTTGTTGAAGAGAAAATGTTCCCCTTTTATAGAACTTTGAATTAGCACTTGGTTCATTTCATTCACTGATATGGTGTGACACAACTTCTTATTTCTACAGCATGTCGAGAAAATCGATATAATATGTGAACAGAAACAAGTACGAAAAGGGGAATTAACTGACCAGAAAATCAAAGAGTTCGAATAGTTCTTTAGTTATATGGATAACAATGACATATTGCCCACTGACACGGTTTAATTTGCTTTCTTCCTAAAATCAGGGTTAATTTTTTTTATCCCATCTCGGCTGGGCATGGTAATATGGGCATGCTTATATATGTCTGTTTTCGTATCATTACCTTGGTGTTTGTTTGTTTCATAAGCAACGTAAGGCAAATCCTAAGTTGGGACATGTCCCAACTTAGGATTTGCCTTACGTTGCTTATGAAACAAACAAACACCAAGGTAATGATACGAAAACAGACATATATAAGCATGCCCATATTACCATGCCCAGCCGAGATGGGATAAAAAAAATTAAGTGGTGGTTGTTTGTTGCTAGAACTGATGACCTTAAGATCTTCTACCTAAAGCTTACTTAGATTTGATAGCTTGCAACTGCCCCACAGGTTGAAGAACCTTTATGTGTGAATGTAAACGTGCCTACTTCCCGGGTAAAGACATTTGCAAATTTCAAATCAAATATTATCATTTAAAACTAAAATTGTATAAATAACATAATTATATACTGTAGCTTAATAAGGGAAAACAGATTTTTTTCAAATAAAAAGCTGGTGGAGTTTTTTCTATTAATACAAGTGTTCAAATTTGATTGTCAGTTACATCATTAGCATTGATGGCCTTTTTGACCATTTAAGAGGCCTTTAGTAGTCTCTATAGAGTTTAATGAAATTTGGCTACTAGTATACACCAATTTGAAGTGCTATTTTGACAAAATTAACGTCATTTTCATGAAGACCAACAAATTTCATCAACTTGCCACAACCTAATTATGATAAATATCTTTGCTAGACCAATTTGTGATTCTGTATAGTTATTTTTTTCCATTAAAGAGACGAAAAATGATGAAATCTGGCTGTCCACCATTTTTAACTATTTATCGCGATCAATATATTTTGTGGGCTCAGCACACCTAATTATATATATATATATATATATATATATATATATATATATATATATATATATATATATATATATATATATATATATATATATATATATATATATATACTTAAGGTAATACCAAGGTAATGATACGAAAACAGACATATATAAGCATGCCCATATTACCATGCCCAGCCGAGATGGGATAAAAAAAATTAAGTGGTGGTTGTTTGTTGCTAGAACTGATGACCTTAAGATCTTCTACCTAAAGCTTACTTAGATTTGATAGCTTGCAACTGCCCCACAGGTTGAAGAACCTTTATGTGTGAATGTAAACGTGCCTACTTCCCGGGTAAAGACATTTGCAAATTTCAAATCAAATATTATCATTTAAAACTAAAATTGTATAAATAACATAATTATATACTGTAGCTTAATAAGGGAAAACAGATTTTTTTCAAATAAAAAGCTGGTGGAGTTTTTTCTATTAATACAAGTGTTCAAATTTGATTGTCAGTTACATCATTAGCATTGATGGCCTTTTTGACCATTTAAGAGGCCTTTAGTAGTCTCTATAGAGTTTAATGAAATTTGGCTACTAGTATACACCAATTTGAAGTGCTATTTTGACAAAATTAACGTCATTTTCATGAAGACCAACAAATTTCATCAACTTGCCACAACCTAATTATGATAAATATCTTTGCTAGACCAATTTGTGATTCTGTATAGTTATTTTTTTCCATTAAAGAGACGAAAAATGATGAAATCTGGCTGTCCACCATTTTTAACTATTTATCGCGATCAATATATTTTGTGGGCTCAGCACACCTAATTATATATATATATATATATATATATATATATATATATATATATATATATATATATATATATATATATATATATATATACTTAAATAAATAAAACAGAATGCGACAGTCCAAATTAAATAAATTGTTTGTTTATACAATTTAAATTTATTTAAACAATTTATTGAATTTGGACTGTCGCATTCTGTTTTATTTATTAAAGTATTTTTCGCTGTACCAAGGCTTTATATATATATATATATATATATATATATATATATATATATATATATATATATATATATATATATATTAAGACTTAAGATTATTATAGAATTTGCAAGTCGACCATTTTGGCCGCCATTTTGACCTAATTAGCGCCATTTTTGTCATAGCAAGCATATTTTTTAGACTAAGCACGACTTAATTAATATGCAAAATTGACTTTGCTGGACTAAATTATTATTGGTTGTTTTTGCGTTTTCCCTAGTTAAAAATTATTAGGAAAAAAATTATAAAATCTGGGTATCTGCCATTTTGAATCGCCATGTTGACCTAATTAACGCTTTTTGGGGAAGGCCAGCATTTTTTTCCAAACTTAGCACACTTTAGATATGATTAAATACTAAACTGGATCATTTCATTATTGTTTGTCAATAATGAAAAGACTTTAAGAAAAAAAATATAAAATTTGGGTGTCCGCCATTTTGAATCGCCATTTTGAGCTACTCAACGCCATTTTCATGAAGGCCAGCATATTTTTTTGGAATCAGCGCACTTTCATGAATTATGATAACAAAATCATGCTGGACCAAATAATAATTATTTGCCGTTAAGTTTTTTTTTTCGACTAAATCGGACTAGACTACATCGAAGATCAAACATTTGTGAAAAATTACAACGTTATGCACTTTTAAATATTTATCTGTTTAAATTATTTTATTCAATATTAATCGGTTTAAACTTTCTTCAACTTGTTAATATTTTCCCCCATATTTTATCCAACAGTTCAATTCATGTATCAAGGTCCGAAACAGAAAAGAAAATTTGAAGTATATATACCAGTATATCGTCAAGAGTACGAGAACTGTTAACAATATTAAGCGTGACCTCTAATGACGGCGATGTCTTGAACACAAAACTATTAATACACGTAAAAACAATATCTTAGTTTTACCTAAAGAAACTGTTTTCAACTTGAGTTGTTTACCTGACACAAGGATTTAAAAAAAAATTGAACATTACTTTTTTATTCATGTTTTACGCAGAATTGAAAAGCGTTTGGTTTTTTTCCCAGTTGCAAAGTGGTAATTCTTTTTTTCTTTTTTATATACCGTCTTTTCATTCCAGGGGAAAGTATTTTGAAGTTGAGCTTCATTAT
Source organism: Magallana angulata (assembly GCF_025612915.1). Classification (NCBI taxonomy): domain Eukaryota; kingdom Metazoa; phylum Mollusca; class Bivalvia; order Ostreida; family Ostreidae; genus Magallana; species Magallana angulata. Next base: position 40,533,663 of record NC_069111.1, read on the forward strand.
TGAAGATTTTATATATTATTATCGAATATATTCCGAATCATATTAAATATATATTAATATATTAAATGTATCTAATATTCAACATTCGACGAGTTTAATTTCATATTTCTTTAAAGTTAAGTTTATCAACGCACGGAGAATATATTGAATCAAGGACAAATCCATACATGTAAACCAACAGTTTAGGAATTCTAACAGTTTACAGGTGTTTGGGGGGAAAATGACATTTAAGAGGTTTTTTGTAGTTGATGCTCTTTTGATAGTATTAATATGTATGCAATATATTGCACAGACAGTCTATTTTAAAAAGAAAATGATAATTTACGACAAAAGATACACATGGAAACAAGTTTTTTTTTTTAAACCTTTTTAAAATATTCGCGCACGCGATAAATAAAAGCTAGTCACAAATCATTTAGAGTCATGTAAAAAATAAAATGCTTAGTTTCAAAAGTAGTTACTAATAGTTACTCTATATATGTACATAAATTCCACTTTACACAATCAGCATGCTATACATATAATGCAATTTCACGTTAAAAATCTGTTGCCAGCTCCAATCATGATTTATACTCATCTAAGCAAACAGTACACTTTTCAGCTTAATCGTTACACACATCCTTGATCTACAATGAAGCATTCAATCCATCACATTCAAAACAGACTAATCAATTATACTTTCTCTAAGATGTTATACACAGTTTGTCTCGCGTTAGTTTTAAGTAAAACATTGATACCTAAAATGAATAAATCATTAAAAAAATACTTGTAGTCATATACGTATTTGAACAATAATTCTACATTGCACTGGGGAAAAAACTCTACTGATCAAAAGGTCATAAACGCATATAAAACATGAAGATCATAGATGGGAGATCCTCGCTACTTAGGAATGCCAATAAAGGGTATTTCTTTGAAAATTGTATTTGACAAATTAAGAATTAAAAAAGGTTGGAAAAGTATACAGTTATGACTTGGTATAAAAACAATGATTTGTTGGATCTTCAGCAGAAAAATATCGCCCATGGTACATGATGCAATGAACAGGATGATCTGGATTTTCTCTAATGAACTGTTCCCATTTTAATGTATATTTATACCAGGCGCAGTGTAACACTACAATGAGAATGCTTGTACCATACCTTTCAATTGTTCATGTTCACATTTTGCAAATTTCATGAGGAAAAAATGTCAAAAAGGGGTTACTTATGGTAATAAAAAAAAGTACTTCCGCAAATAGGGATATATCCCAATTCATTGGTTTTAATAACATTTGCAACAGCTGCAGCATACCCTTTTACTGCTATTTCAATTGAAATTTACCTGGTTCATCTTCTTTCAGAAAGAAGTCCATAAACTGTTCAAAAGTGCCACCAAATTTGATCAAGTCCTTACAGTGGTAATAAAATGATACCGCTATATCTTTTGGGTTACGTTGAACAAACACAGTTTTGCATCGTTTCTCAAAAAACTGTTCCGGTAGGTTATTTGGACGGACGTGGGTGTTGAACACACGGGGTGGTTCAAAAGCCTGTAGGTTCTCTGGAATCTGGAACTCGTACATAATATTTTATTTTTGCAGAAGCATGGTCCTAATTTCCCAGGTCCAATGTGTTCCATTTATAATAATAAAAACCCATAAAACTAGCTACAATTATCAGTGTTGCAGTATGCCCTGTATCATAACGTTGCTCTATTTTTTTCAAAATTGTCATTAAAATGTTTAAGTAAAATGTTAGCTCTTTATTACTCTTACTACATCATACCTGCTTTTGGATATGCACAGAGAAAGATGTCATCTTCGTTGACGTTCATCTTTCTCAGCCTAGGGATGTTAGTGACGGGGTTAGGGTACCTCCCCGACCTGACACTGCTCGCGCTGAGGTACTGACCCCCGCTCCCCAGTAACTCCATGGTGTTACCATGGTTGTCTTGGATTCTGATGACGTCATCTTCTGATACATTTGTTTCGGACGCTAAGAAATAGAGACAATAATAAGTAGCTGAATAATTTAAAGGGGAGAGCCCATAAAATCTGAACAAAAGTTTGTTCTAATAACAAAAATGACAGGCATAAATAGAATTCAGAAGTAATCAGAGGAACTATACAAAGGCCAGTGTAATTAAGCTATTTATACAAGCTTATACACAAAGATCATTAAATAAATACTTAACTTTGTCATTTTTCCCATAAAGCCCTGAAAATCACCCCTGTGACATGAAGATTTGTTAACTGCCAAAAATTTGCACAACATTTTATTCGTTGAAATATTGTTTAGAGAGAAATTTGCTGCATTGCCTATCAGGATATTTATGTATGTACAAAATATAGCCACCTTCTAAGCGTCCTTATTTGACTACAAGTATTTTTTAATGATTTATTCATATAAGCTATCCAAGTAGGATCCCACCAAGCAGCTATTATTGATAGCAGCCTTTAATTATAGTCTGTCCCAAGATATTTATGCAGCTCATTTGGACGATTTTTAATAAAAATATACATACCTGTGAAAGAAGTGCAATTGAATAAGTTGAGAGGGATAATTTCCAAGATAAATTCATTGACACATCATCTTTCACTCGGAAAAATTCTCAGGAACGAAAACAGACTCCTTACGGAGATTTATAATGGGGAACATGTACATCTTTTCTCTATTCGGAATACATTCGGAATACATCGAACAATTTTTGAACGTTATCATCCGGGTTTGCTGCAATACAAAATTCTCGTAGACATCACATTTTTTAGCATTGTATTGAAACCTGATAAGCTAACAGGGGCGTTTCGACTGAGAAATCTTGAAAAAATTTCAAACTTTTGAATTCATAAATATCAAGCAATTAAGCCAAATGTGAATCCAGGATATCTTGGGACAGAGTACAGGATATTGATTAATTTACAAACAATTTAAGAATCTTCGAAAATATAAAACATGTGTATTAAATGTACACCCAAAGAGTAAATGTTCCAAATTTTTTCTACTTAATTGACATTAAAATTCACAGTCTATTGATAAACATCTGTCAGTCATATATTTTTACAGATAAAGCTTTTTAAAGGTTATGTCAGGATAGAATTTAATTTACATAAATGTCGTCTTGTACACTAATTGGTTTGCTAAGTATTCCTGAGAGGAGAATTTTTCTTTTTTTTTTTTCGTAAGATTTTTGATAGTGATTTGAGTTAAATGCAGAATTTTTAAAATAGCAGGTTTTTGCAGCAAAATAAAATTCTTAAAAATACGGCCCAATTGCTTTAGATACTATTGAAATTAAAAATTTCAAAATTTAATGATACATGTATTTGAAGATTTGGTTCATTTATAATGAAAGCAACGTATATTACATTAACTATCAGTAAAAAGGAAGGTAAACCCTACTGGACTTCCGTACATGTGTGACCCCGGCCGTAAATGCGGTATCAGTAATATATGATATAATTATATAGGCCATAGATAATTTTGAAGTTACATTATTGGCAAAGAGGGCTGAATAAAAAGACCTATTTATTACAACATTGTATTAAACAAATCGCTTTCGTTAAAGTTCTTCATTCAAACATGGAGTAATTGATGTGTGTACATACCCATTTCGTCACCCATATTCAGTGAACTTATACATGGAGTGACGAAAGTTTTACTGATAAAGGTCACCTTATGTGTATGTTTAAATGACATGTCTACATGGAAGATCCAACATTTGTGCAAAATTAAATTGTTATGTACTTTTTAATTTTTATATAATATTTTTTTTAGATTATCGATTTAAACTTTTTTCAACTCGTTAATATTTTTCCCTCATATTTTATCTGTTAAATTTCATGTATCAAGGTCCGCAATAGGAAAAGAAAATTTGAAGTATATATACCAGAATAACCAGTATACCTTCAAAAGTACGAGAAATGTGAACAATAAGCTTCTTTCAGTCCACACTCAAATAAACTGAACGCGGATAAATACTCGATGGTGACCTCCGATGACGACCCTGTCTTGAGCGAAAACTATTTCTACACGTAAAAACAATATCATTTGGTTTGGGTTTTAGTTTCACCTTAAAAAACTGCTTTCAACTTGAGGCGTTTACCTGACACATGGATTTTTTTTTTATATCTTTACATCTTTTATATTATATACTTATATATACTTAAATTACTTTTTTATTCATATTTCACCCAAAATTGAAAAGCGTAATATGTTTTTTTCCCAGTTGTAAAGTGGTAATTCTTTTATACATAGTTACCGTCTTTTCACTCCAGGGGGAAAATATTTTGAATTTGAGCTTCATTATTAAAGTTTTTTTTTATATTATTGTCGAATATATTCAAAATTATAAAAAATATATATTAATATATTAAACATATTTGATATTCAAAATTCGGATTAAATTTCATATTCCTTCAATGTTAAGTTTATCAAAACGACGGGAAATATATTGAATCAAGGACAAGTCCATTAACGTAAATCAACAGTTTAGGAATTCCAACAGTTTACTGGTGTTCGGAAGAAAAAAATGACATGAGGTTTTTTGCAGTTGCTGCCCTTTTGATATTTATGAGGAACATTGCACAGACAGTCTATTTTATTAAAAAATGATAATTTACGACAAAAGATACCCATGGCGACGAGTTTTTTTGGGGTTTTTTGTTCGCGTCAAAATGTTCGCCCACGCGATAAAAGCTAAAAGCTAGTCACAAAACATTTAGAGTCATGTAAAACAAATAAAATGCTTAGTTTCAAAAGTAGCTACTACATGTAATAGTTACATGTACTCTATATATTGTCTTTCCACAAATTTATTTAAAAATTAAATTTGTTGTTATGACTACTATGTAGTCATAACAACAAAAAAATTATTTAAAAATTAAATTTGTTGTTATGACTACTATGTAGTCATAACAACAAATTTAATTTTTAAATAAATTTGTGGAAAGACAATATGTACGTAAATTCCGCTTTACACAATCAGCATGCTATACATATAATGCAATTTCACGTTAAAAATCTGTTGCCAGCTCCCATCATGATTTATACTCATCTAAGCAAACAGTATACTTTTTAGCTTAATACAATACCCAATTAGTACGTATACAGAACACAATAAAACAGTATCTTCTGATAATCAGGTCATAATCGTTACACACATCCTTGTATATAATAAACCGGCCCTGGAAACATCTACAATGAAGCATTCAATTCATCACTTTCAAAACAGACTCATCAATTATACGCTCTCTAAGATGTTATACACAGTTTGTCTTGCGTTTAGTTTTAAGTAAAACATCGATATCTCAACTGAAGATTCACCCAACTGAATTAATCATAAAAAAAATACTTGTTGTCAAATACGTATTTGAACAATACTTCTACATTGCACTGGGAAAAAAACCCTCTACTGATCAAAAGGTCATAAACGCATATAAAACATGAAGATCATAGATGGGAGATCCTCACTCTATACATAGGAATGCCAATAAAGGGTATTTCTTTGAAAATTGCATTTGATAAATTAGGAATTAAAAGGTTGAAAAAGTATACAGTTATGACTTGGTATAAAAACAATGATTTGTTGGATCTTTAGCAGAAAAATATTGCCCATGGTCAAAGGTCAAGGTCAAAACACTTTCTGAGAGTCCTAAATAAATCATATCATGTCTAATTCAAGTATCAGCAACTGTTATCCTTCGCTATAGATATATGTACTAATTTTTCATGTAACAAATAGTCTTTCTCATTATTTTATTTTTGCACAGCATTTCTGCCATTTCCGTTTCGTTTCGACGAAAATTTATCATATTTTTATTATATTTCTTAGACCAGTTGATTAAATATTCCTTTTGATGGATTTTTTGTTCGTAAGAAATATAAAAAGGAATATCTATAAGCTTCTTGACAACCCAGTAGATCAATTCAATTTTGTTCCAATGATTGTAAAGTGTTGTTATTTAATATAGCATTGAATGATTTATTTTTGACGTCGTCGTGTCAATAACTGCCGTCAGGTGAGCAGACAAATTGAATAACGCGCGTTAGCGCGTTATGATAATTTGTCTGCTCACCTGACGGAAGTTATTGACACGACGACGTCAAAAATAAATCATTCAATGCTTATATTTACATTCCCTTACTGAAGAAATCAATTGTTTACTTAAATAAATCGATATAAAGTGCAGATCACGGAGGGAGTGAATAAGTAACAGCAAGAACAGCTGTTTTGTAAAACTGGTTTAAACTGGTTTTCACATAGACTGTTGAGATGAGATCGACGAGCATGAAAATATAATCCATGATAAATAACTCTTGAAATGTTGCTTTTAACAATAAAGTCAACTTTTTTGTTGAATAATTATAAAACATGGTGTTTTGACAACATTCATGAAATACATTTTTTAACTGATAACATAGAAATCTCTGTTTGAGAACTACTTATGTAAATTACTCGTTAATTCATACGCAGTGAATAGGTGTTGCATTTATAGGCATTTAAACATCACGGAATTTAATGGGAAAACACAGTAGAATGTAAATATCACCTAATGCGATATCAACATTTAAGTTTTATTCTCAGGATTGGCAAAACACAAAACATCAAATAAATAAATCTAAATCCAACCTTTGATATAAACGTTTCGGTTGAAGAATAACTTAATTTACAATAGATACAGCAAAGACATTGGTAGGAACCCCATCATATCTCAGCCCAGAATTCTGCCAGGATATCCCTAATAGCTCCAAGTCTGATATCTGGGTAATTTAAGTAATCTTTAAGTATAATATCTGGGCAAGTCATCTCCTAATTCAGTATCTTAAGTCACTTTCGATCAAATATCTAAGTAAGTCATCTCTCAGTCTAACATCTGGCCCCTGGGCCATAAAACTTAGACGAGCTTACTTTTTATTTAAGTCTCACTTATACAAAAGGAACCTATAGTGGAAAAGTGAGACTGAGATCAAAAGTGAGCTCGTCTAAGATTTATGGCCCCGGGGCCAGGGTAAGTCATCTAGTCCATTATATGGGTAATTCCAATATCTAGCCCAATATTCATAAACTAGTACTCATAATCCAGTTGTCATAATATCACAATGTCAATCCAAGGTTAACAGATCATTAACTGTCCTACCCTGACATCGTTAACCTCTCAGAATTTCTTACTAGTATATGTACATGTTTGCAATGCAGTTAGCTTTTAAAAAGTTTTGTTATCAAGTTGTTGTGATGCTGTCTGTAATAACAACTTTTCTTTTTCTTTAAAAATCCAAGTATTTTTATTTCATTTTCTATTTTTTCGCAGTGGTTGACTGAAATCCTTGTTTTTAGGAACTTTGTAACTTTAAGTGAAAACTCGAATTTTTTCAAGGACAAACACGTGCAGACAAAATATTACAACACTGAACAATTATCTTACTCATCAGCCGCCTGGAGAGCTCTCACCCTTGTTTTGTTTGCGCTGAAATAACTCAGTCAGATAACATCAAAGTTCACCCGATAAAAGCAGTTTCAACCACCACCTATGAATAGCAAAAGAGGACACTACTAATACAAAACACAATGGTCCTCCGATTTGTATTCACAGTTGTCTGCTTAATTGGTGGTCTTCATGATGTAATCTCGCGACAAGGATGTTGCGGTCCAAAACAGTGGACTGGTGTTGCGATTCAGAAACTTGGGAGATACGACCACGATTTGGATGTTGCATCTTTGGCCGATATTTCAACGAATGTTGCTTACGACTATGTCGCGAAAAAAATATCCCTTCAACAGAAAATACACAATATTACAACGGATAACACGGATTTAGTGCATGTTATATATGACTTCAAACAAGTTAGTATAGTCCAAATTTTAACTATCATGTATTCAGATTTATATAAATAGCTAAATGATTTCTAACACCAACCCAACTACACTAGAGTCATTAATTTGAAAACTTCTCTGAAACTCCACCAACTCTCGGCTGAGCGATATTTGGACTGACGCTTTCGTCGTAACTCGAAACATTCCTTCATAATTCGTGTCAAGAAATTTGACCCGAAATTAGGAATATACTTTGTCTTATCCGAATAATTTCTACCACTCCGACGTCCGCAGGATCAAATTTCAAAGGGATGAAGAGCGAACTTTTTGGTGGTGTCTTACTAGTTAACTCGTAATAACGAGATCGTTTCTCCTAATAACGAGAAAATTAACTCATAATAACGAGATATTTTCTCGTTTTTACGAGATCTTTTTTCGTAATTACGAGATACAAATATTTTTTATGTGGCCCTATTCGTCTTCCGTAAGGTTATGAGAAAATACAAACTTCATGTGAAGAAATAATTCGATAATTCTTCAAGCTGCAAAATGGGGACAAGAAAGACTTGTATCCTGATTTCGAGTACGACAAGAAACCAAGGTTGGGGCCGAATTTTAAGAATTGAATTATGAAGGACTGTGCCGGGTTCAGTGAAAGCACATCGGTCGATATGTACGAAGAAAATCGTATCCGTTAACAGTTAAATTATGAGAACAAAACTTTGACATCATACTTATAATATGAGGACAATGTGCCTAGAAGTGTGAGTGGTTTTCCTATTCTCTTCGTGTGAGTCTTGGTGAATGGCATTTCAGCACGTCAGTTCAACACGCCGGTCTTTCAAGTAACACTTCAGTCAATGAAGAGATACTGACAACCACTGATTACTGTACTTCTTGATGCCAAGATCTTGTAGAGTACGACGATCCAATGCTTTTTGTATTTTAGAAAACAGAGTACACAATAACTAATGGAAAAGTTTGCATCGCGACCCCGATCAGCGGAGAAATGTGGCCCAACTGTGTACCAGGCATGTACAATTACACATTGTTGTGTTTAAAAGATCGTAATAGATGTCCTTCTAATCATGAGCTACAATTGATAATAAAATGCTCAATGAGTTTGATTTACGGTTCTTCCCAATTGAAAAAATAGATTACTTGGCTGGTGCATTAATAAGTGAAAAATACTCTAGACGGGACTTTAAACATCATTTATTTAGCGTTTGCACAATAGTGATACGATGTCTCGTTTTTAATTGATAGCACAATGCCTATAGTGATACTATATTTACACTGAATTGATTATAACATGGTCGTTTAACGTTTAACGTACATGTATTTCTGTGAGATATTATTAAAAGTGTTGAATAAACTTGGTAATTAAGCCCAAAAAACAAAAACAAACAAACAAAAAACGTGTTAATAGGAAAAAAATGTTTGATTGAATTTGCAGTCGGAACTTGGAATTCTTTTAATTCTTTGTTTTATGCACTCTACACGTACAGAGAACGCAAGTCACTTGGGAACTTACAATATATCCGGGCCTGTTGTGGATGTCTACAGGGTGGTGACACCAGGTGGCGCTACAGTCAGATTCAGCGTTACGTACGAACTTTGTTATCCGGGCACCGAGAGCTTACTTACTTCCGGTCCGGGTGAGTAATTGTTAATATTGTTAATTGCTGACGAATTGTTAATAATATTGTAATTGTCCCTGTTGGCGCGCAAGCGGGATTTGGATTTGATCACGACCTGACCAAAATTATTACATAATGAAACTCAAAGAATGAACGAGTCCTTGTTCTTTTAACAAATTCCTGTCTGTGTTTCAGTGTATGATTTAACCGTCAGTGTGTATGAAAATGTGACAAAAGGAATCACCGATCCTTCCGTGTTCAGTGTTCCCGTGTTTTGTCATCATAGACAGGTTAGTACTGGCCGTCATCAACTATTCTCATCTACACGTAAATTTTCAGCCTCTTAAAGTAAATCCACCCTCCTGTGACGTCATACATTTTACATAAACCATGAATTCATTAAAATTCTTGCAAGTAGATTTGTAATTTCTATGTTATGATAGGTGCACATCAAAAACTCCAATCATTGTTTACTTGGAAATATTTAATAAGCATTTTTCATCCTTATATTCGACATAATTCAATAATGACAAAGGGAAATGACTCTTTTCTACTTTTCCCTAAGCGATATATCTAAATGCTATAATTTTTCTAATGTAAACAATTTTTTTCTTTTTGTAAAATTAATTTTAGTTTTTTGGCATAGTAAGCAATAAAATTTAAATACACAAACAAATATCCATCCACTTATATTTGATTTTTAAACAAAAAAAAGTGTGATTTTCAGATGATAATTTCAGCCTTTGGTTTTTATTCCCTTACATCAGTATGGATACATATATATTTTATTTAATTTTTGATGAAATTCAAGTCCATTAAGTTAAAAAAAAGTTAATTTTTTAACTTTGAACCCATGATTTTATCGGTACGGAGTTACCTTAAACACGAGGTTTTACCTTAAAAAAAGAACTTTTTCTTGATTTGAAATAAGAGCGTAGTGGTTGAGTAATTATATAATGCTGATGACAACAAGGCAAGAAACGACGTTACTTATACATTAATTGTTCGAGCATCCTTCTTGCGGATTCTATAATGATGTTTGTGTACTTATAGATGAAGACAAATTATACTTCCTCCACCATCACAGAGCTGATTCACAGATCTTTATTATCCTGGAGATAAAGAACACTACTCCGACTATCCTTTTTACATGATGCCAAAAAGATGACGTCCGGAGGCAGATGCAATCGTTGAAAGATTTGTCTGATTAATGTATAATTTATAAAATATCAGTTTTTAAATCAACTTTTTAGTTTACATTTATAACTTTAACAATTTTACAGCGTAATAAATGTGTGTTGATTTTTATGCACTATTCAGGATCGTAATTCATCAACTGCCTGCTTTTAATGTTCTTTCACGTAAAATATATGTCATGTTCAACACGCCCTTCACTTTTCCCTATTCGTTGCATATGAAGATAAGTTTTTTAATTTTAATGAAAGAAGAAGAACAAAATTTTAAGAGCACTTAGATTTAGTAGGAGTTTTTGTTTTGTCAGAGACGAGATGACGCATCAGTTCACAGTGTAATGAATTTAATATAAATGACGCGTGAAATCGGTGTCGCGTCACTGAGCGTCAATAGGGCCGCCATTCACGTGACACCTGGTTTACATCTGGAACAGGAATATCATAATGTTCAAAGTTCATACAGGATAGGCAGATTGTGGTAATCTTAGGATTAGATGTCTAAATAAAAGTACATATGTAAAGTCAATCCAAATGATTCATAGTAGGTTTTTACACCTAGTGATACGGTGGTTCAAATAAAATTCTATCTATTTCTTGCAGACTGGAAGGGAATTCATAATATAAATAAGGTATATCACATAGAGCTCTGTCTGTTTGTCTGTTTGTTCGGGTTGAACATTTTGGTGAACACCTGCTTCACTTGAGCGGCCGAGCTTCGTCGGCGAGATTTAGTTTCTATCAGTTTGCGCCTTTTGACTTCTCGCGCCACTTCGTAGAATAGTTCGTAGATCTCCTCACTTCCCTCACAGACGGAAGTCTCGAAAAAAGCACACGCCATGTCAGTTGCGAGTTTCATTCCCTCTGCTGTACTCACATCACGTTCACGCATGAGGTCCACTTTGTTTCCGACTAATACACACTGGACGTTTGTTTTCTTGACATCGTCTAAATGATCCTTGAGTTTCACGATCTCCTCGAAGCTTTGTCTGTCATTAATGGCGTAAACAAAAATAAACCCGTCCGCCCAACGTATGTGGCCCTCTCTTTGCAAGGTTTCAATCTGAAAAGAAATGTCAATGATAAGGTGAAAAACAACAAATTCAGGTTAAACAGTTAAGATTTTGAATCTGATTACTAATTGAATGGTCAAGTGAAGCAAAAAAATAATATTTTTACATGTTATAGCTAAGGATTAAGTTGTTTTGAAACTTAAAAAAACCCAACTAAAACTAAACTTCGTCATGATCGTGTTGTAAATAAGCTGAAACCAAGAACATAATGATATAAAGATTAAAACTTTACAATTAATCAAATATTGATGTATTTGAAAAAAAAAACCCATTGGTTTTTTCTTTTCACCCAAAGGTAAAAACTATAAAAATGTGACATTTTATTTACAAGTTTTTCTTCATTGCATAGCAAATATTGTTGATGAAATGATATTTAAATGCATAGAATTTAAGCGTTGTTCTTGTTTGGTTTGGAATCAATACATGTTATTAAATCGCTCCCAAAGTACTAAATTATTGCACGTATGCTCATTAAGTAGTGGTTGGTGGGGTGGGTGGGGATGGTAGGTTAGAGAACACTTACCCAAAAAAATCTTGCCAAAGTCATACTTGTATATAATTCGCCACAATCCATGGGTGTGGGCTATAGATCGTTTATCTAAATAAATCTGTTTTAAATACCAACGATTGAGATAACTTTTAAACTATCTACAAAACATGGGAGGCTAATAGGATCTAATTTATCAAAATATCAATGTGAGAAAAAAAAATTGTTGCCGAAAAACTGGTAGGGTCATCCTCCCTCCCAAAGGTTGCTACGTGTCTGACGTCTTTCTTTGATTCGAGATGCTTTTCATTCAGCTATATACTTTAAACTTGATGTTAACAACTTGATGTTAACAAATAAAAACGGACGCAATGTTAATATGGTGAATTTGAATGTGAACACGACAGGCGATCTTTACTACCAAATGATATTTAAACAACTGCTCTAACCTTGACCGTTTCACACGATCGTTTGAGAGATATAATTTTAGCAACTTGACTCTCTTCTTCCGATTCGGTGAATTTACATCTTGTAAAATTAACATATTAATATAAAAAAAACCTCTATCAGACTAGACGTACATAGGGCACTGTCTTGAGACATACGACCGTCACCCGGTTTTCTCACGCTGGGCTGTGAGGCGTTATAATTCTCGCCATTACACAACTAACTTATCAACTTTCTCATTTTTTTTACCTGTCCTGCCGTGTCTAATATCTCCATGGTAACCATTTCGTCGTCTAAGGTCGCCACATGCTTGTAGGTACATTCTGCAAAATCGGCAAAAAAAGTGTAAATAAGTAAATGTATGTAACATTTATATATTAATTCAAAATTACCTGGCGTGATTGTTAAACTTCATATTAAGTGGATAATTTCGAAAGGGAGCTAATTGGAAGAAAATTGATTTTATAGTTTGATTATTAATGATAGAGAGAGGAGAATTTACAGCGAACAGCTGTTGAAGCTTACAATTAATTGCAAATATTTAAGTAGGGTACTTGATTTAACTGGTAAAGTACAGTATGAAAGAGAGATTTGAAGATTTACAGAAGAGTTACTGCAATCTTAACATCAGGCAATAGAAACCAGTTGTATGAATGCACTTGTTCCGTAAGATAATATTTTAAAACAAAGGCGTGTCCAAAAGTTCATTTTTTGGGGTGGGGTGGGGTTACACATTTTTAAATTCATTTGATGTTATGTAATTCATTCTAACATGTGTCATATGGAGTTGAGCCAGTGACAAGAAAAATGAAATGTTCTTAACCCTTGGCTATGAACTTTACATATACATGTATCCACGTGTATGTTTTCTAGTAGTATATATATGCATGGCCAGTAACGATAACGGAATAAGATGCAAATGGCCGAACCCCCCGTGAAGGGACAGCGACTGACTGACACTCACCTAGAGTTGGGTCGTACTCCCAGATGAACCTCCGGGTCAAAAACCTCACCACCAGGGCTGTCAGAAAACAAGAATTAATCACGCTTAATAAATTACAAATTAAAATCATGTCACATGAATCAACGAAACAAATAACATGAACTGAGAAAAATCGCCGCCCAGGTAGAAAATGCCGAGATGGTACATGTACAATACAAAATGCGTAATTTGAGTTATGATTTTTGGGGAAACAAGGGGCCAAGATTCGTTCCGTTAATGTCGGTCAGGTAGATAACCGGTGGAGTCTGAGGAGACACAGATGGTCCGCGTTTCCTGGTGATTGGTCAAGATTTGTATGTAAACAAATATATGGGTGATTAGAAAATTCTCCGCGTCAGCATTATTTAGAATCGCATTGATTCAACACTTCAAAAAAAATCTTATCTCGGACTGCTAACATCAGTGTCTCGGACTAGGAAACTTGGTCGATGATTTTTTTTTCTTTCCTATCAATGAAACATTTTACGGAACCATGTCCGAGATGAAGAAATATGGTCGGGTTTGATACATTAAAACCATCGATAGCTCTACTAGTATTTAGACAACTAATCATTTGGGTGTCAGCTTCCAGTTTAAATGTTGTCTTTTTTTCGGCTTGTGGGATATCTTAGCCGGTTTCCAACCAATTAGCTCTAATCATCGTTGTAGAAAATCCATCTTTGTTAATTAACTTTTTTTTATTAACATAAGACATGCTGCATGCCAGACTATGGGTTGTTCTTTGTTTATATATATATAGCATTTTTGTATTGATTTATGTCCTAGATTCCAACTACGCATCCATACACCTGTTTAAGAAAATGAAGCAGGTTAGGTTATGTATCTATTGTGCACATTTATTATTTGATCATCGCTATCAGCGTACTTTGCAGTGGTGTTCAATGTGGCATACCGCCCATTTAATTTGGCGTATAAATGCGAAAAGGCACGCTCAACACATGAATCTTTGAGTAACAATTACAGTGAAATTACAGGTTTCATCTGTCTCGAATATTAGATTTTTTTGTTTCTGCAGACGATTGCTCAAAACTTGTAGGGATGCCACGATTTAAATTGCCAACTTGATTCATTCATTCTTTGGTGTATTCGAAAAATCGGTCATTTTGTAATTGCCTTTTTATGTAAGAACCCTTTCTTTCATGTTTGTTGATTTTTCCTGAAGTAGTTTTCATTGAAAGAAAAATGAAAGAATGCAGTTTTATGTCTGGGTTACACAGATATTTTCACGGAAACATATAGAGACGAAGAACAGTATTTAGGTTTACGGGGTTTGGGGGTATATTCTATAAAATATGAGTCGATTTTCCAATGAGGCCTTCGTTGTGTCTTTATTATAGAATCTGGCGCTGTGGTAATTACTGGCTATAAGCATTCAAGTCTCATCTACTCCTCCTAACTGCCATCATTTTCTCCCTACACGTCCATCCCGTAATGGTGCCCCGTAAAATACCAGAAAAGAGGCGAGGAATTTCTTACCCTAGTCATAACGAGGTCATGATTCACATCATCACAGACCTTTGACAGACATTATTCTGACATTTTGAACTCATTTAAAAAGTATATTTTTATCTCCAAGGAATCTGGCGTTGGTAGAACATCCAACAAAAACGAAAACAGCAGACTCGTTGCTAATATCATTTCTCGACGAGCAAAGTGTATAACCAATCGTTCAAAGCAAATAAGAGAAATCCAATCTACAGGGAAATTGATTGATAAAGTTAAACTAATTTAGAATATTTATCATATCTTAATTAAATAGTTCACGATTTTTTCAGGTCGATCATTTGGTAAAGTGGCCAGAAAGCCTCACAGACTAAATTAATATTAGCCATTTCCCGTTTTAGAAGACCTTTAAGTCGTTAAACAGATTGGCGTATTTATTGTAACAAATGCAACGTATAACCACACATTTAACTTCAAGATAATCCTAATTGGCCGTTAGATCTTCAGAAACACGGAGCACCCAGCTCTTTCGACCCGTTGACCCTTGAACCCGCAGTACTTGCACGTACTCACACTGCACGCAACCGCGGGCGTATAGTAAAGATAAGTAAGATCAATTTAATTGAAAATGACGATTCTGGTTTTTGGTGTAAATCGCTACGCCTTGTGGTGAATTTGCAATGAAGACATTGATCCATTAAGCTGCAAGTGCTTTGAGATTACAAACTCCTTTAGACATAGACCTAGCGAGAGTACTGACACACAGATACTGGTGAGGCAGGGTCGGGTCTTCAAGTATCTTTCCTAGCTGTCTTACCTTGCACTTACAATTCTGAAGGTTGTCATGCAAGCTTCGGTTTAAAAACTCTAGCAGTGCCATCAGTGAATAATACATTGCAAAACCGTTAACACAGTTTTGTGATGACGAATTTCTCTTTTCATCGTTCCACATATTAAGTAAACGATTTCAATTTGTAAATGGCCAAAAAAAAGCTTTTATCATGTTATTAAAAGATGATTGGAATTTTAATAGAGTTTAATCTCTACCAGACGAGACCTCTTCATAGCAGTTCAACAACTTGCGGTTTGTTCAAAAGCCAGGCCAATATGTCTGAAGCATTATTTGCATAAAATATTGATAAATAATGTATTTTTTATGAAATGACTTTAAATTTATTGATTTTTCATTTCAAAACAGGAATATATTATGTGTGTAATGGGATATCAGATTCTTCAGAGGAATATGGGACGTTTTAGGGAAACATGTCAAGTTGTTAGATCGTTTAAGATCACAAAACAAACCGATTATCAAAAATGTTCAATCTTGTAATTACTCAGTAATTTTTACAGTAATTCTTGAAGCCTTGTCTGTCCGTCTGTCATTTTCGTCTGTATATTGTAACTGTTTGAACCCCCTGTCTTTCTCCTCTCTCTCTCTCTCTCTCTCTCTCTCTCTCTCTCTCTCTCTCTCTCTCTCTCTCTGAAAAAAAGAGATCAGCAATGTTTTGACATCAACTCTCTCTAGATTAAATAGGTTTGTACTTTTCCCGTTGTTTTTTCAAAACATAAAACTGCACTTGTTTTAAGAAGAGATGTCATCTCGCAAAAAATTCAGAAGAGTTCTTAATCGAAAAAACAAATGCAGACTTACCCGACTTCCCGACTCCGGCCCGCCCCAGAACGGCCAGTCTGACCTCGGGGGTCGGCTTCGTCTTTCCATTTGACGTCATCGCGGACACCGGCATGAAAATAAAACTGTCGATTTGTTTTGCAAACTGAATTGCAGGTGACTTGTCAAGTTGAGAGTTTGAGGCTGATAAGAGGCACCGATGTTTGATATGAAATCACATCCTCAAGGAGATGACAGTCTCACCAGCTTGTCAGGTAGCCCCGGCGTGGTGCATTTTTGCTGATCCGAGTTACAGTCCAATACGTAAAACCTCCAGGGACCGCGGAGGAGCTTAGAGCCTCTGAAAGGTCACCCTCTTTGATCGGGAAACAATGAGAGCATAATAATCCTAAATACAAAAAAGACGAAAATATATTTTTTTGTCGAAAGATTCACTAAAATACCACCTCTAAGCCGATTTTTAACCGAGCTATTCAATACATACGGTGTCCTGATTAATAATCCGAGCAAAAACCCGAATTCTTTAAATTCATCAAGATGAAAAGGAAATATCCATGTCTGCTTCAAGAGGTCTAAATTTAGAGTTATCTTTTGTTGCTTTGTGATATATATTTTACACCGCAGCTTAGTTGCACTGTCACAATCCACTGTAAACATGGAGAAAGCGAACTGAGTTAGGATTTTCCCCCGCCGCGAAGGCATGCGCGTTACATATCATGTGATTTAAACCTCTTTTAACTTTCTGGTATATCTTTTTAATAGTGAAAACGCAGTCTCAGTACAGAAATGTTGTATCGAATATTGTAAAAATTCTGAATCCTTATAAATTCAAATTAATCCTAGCCTTCCCATACTTGATTATTGACCTTCAAAGTCAAAGCATGATTTTTTTCCCAAATAGTTTGTTGCTATGAAAGGGGGAAAATTGCGGGCACTAGATTCCATTTCATTTATAAAATGCATTTGTTTAAGTCATACATTTCCACATTTACAGAGTACTAGTGTCTTGATTCATTATTTACTAGGGAAGAATATTTAATTTTAATTTCATGTTTAATTAGTGAACACACACTTGAGGGAGAGAGAGAGAGAGAGAGAGAGAGAGAGAGAGAGAGAGAGAGAGAGAGAGAGAGAGAGAGAGAAAGAGAGAGAGAAAGAGAGAGAGAGAAAGAGCGAGCTTGAGGTTTGATATTACTCCGCACAGTGTCCAAAGTTCTGATATGTGTGCATCCTCTAAAAAAGAGATAAAAAGAGATAAGAAATTCTGACCATGTGGCTTGAGTTTTGGAATCACCGTGTATTGAAATCAACATTTCTAATTACCACCTTGGGAGTTTTTAAATAATATGATTAAACAGAGTTCGTTTGGGTATTTGATTTCTTTAACGTGATTTATTTTAAATCTAATTCATTTCATATCTTCCTTTCTTTTTCACAATTCTTTCATACGGTTCAATGGTTCCTCGAAAAAAATATTGACTTAATAGTGTCAGGTGTTAAACATGACAACTGCCACCTGTTAAATTTAACATACCTGTTCAATTAGGGGTTTCAAAAATATTAATTCCGAATAAAAATTGTTATTAGGAAAGCTTTCCACTGGCTTTAAAATTTAATTTATCTGTCTGCTATGCGTTCCGACGATCCATTTCGTAAATTTGAGAACTTTTAAAACGTTCAGACGATTATTTCAGATAGAAATGAATGAGTAAAGATATTCAATGATAAAAATCTATTAAACATCACTAATTTTATGCTGATACATGATAACACAAATGAAGTATATTTTGAAAGAATGTTTTATGTAATAACTCTGAACTGTATCTTAGCGGATATATGTTGGTCTTTTTGTTCTAGATATAGAGGGGAAAATATGAACAGATGCAAGAACGATCGCTTGAAAAGAGAGAGAACAAAAGCAACTACAAAAATATCTCTCGAATATTAAAACGAAATAGCAATACTAACAGCAAAAATAAAAAAAAACACAAACAAACACAAAAAAGAAACAACAACACCCCAACCCCCAAAATAAACACCTTCCCCCTCAAATAAAATAAATGAAAAATAAAGAGAACCCTCAAATAGAAAGAAAACCCCAAAAAGTTATTAATAAGAAAGCTCGCTTGTCTCTGTAGAGGGAAGAAAAAACCCCAAAAGTAATACGAGTATTATCAAGAACGGTCGCTCGAATAGAACGAAAAAAACCCAAAAGCAACATTACTAAGAATGGTAGCTTGATAAAAAGACAAAACAAAAGCAACATCGCGCGAATATAAAAAAAAAACATAAATGCAATACAATAGATTAAAAAATAATCTAAATAACAATATACGTAAATAACAACAACAAGAGTGATTACTTGGCAACAATAACACAAAACAACATTTAGAACTGTATTGTACTATATAGAGTGGTCCCTGGAAAAGAGAGAAAGAGAAAACGAAAATAACAGGAACAATCGCCCGACACAACAGAAGCAACACGAACAGACAGAAAATTTAACATGTTCGACTGCTCGAAAAGAGAGATAACACATACACCACATCAAGGGCGATCTACTCAAATCAGCCGAGTTGAAAGCGAGACAAATCAGTTTGCAAGCAAGCAGAAGGTTCGCCTCAGTCTGCTGCATTAGCTCTATCGGAAAATTGTCATGAACAGGTCGCCTATTAATTGCATGTACATACACAACTGAAGTGATGAAGAAGTTAAATGCAGAAAGGCATGACTGTCCTAAATATAGATTATAGTTTGACTTTCTTTAAAACTCGTCAGTGATGATGAATGTCTATTAATATTAAGATCTCGCAAGTTTCTTCCGTAAAATTAAATTCCTTACCTCAACTGAGCTACGTTGTACATTGTTATCTAATTCATTATATAATTAAAAATATTCATTAATAATTTTGCTTTGGATCGTCTTTCTACTAGCATTCAACAGCCATGTACCATTCGATTCCATTAAAATAAAACCATAAAACAGAAGTCGCTTTCTTTTTGCAGCTATTATGTTATTATGGACTACTGTTTGCTCTGCTGACACATTTAATACCATGATGTGCTATAGCTGCAGTTCATAACGTTGATTCATTGAAATAAGATCGTTTATTGCTTCAAATGACAGGTCATAAAAACTGTCACATTCAAGTACAAATCCCTGTTAAATCATTTGCAATCGACCATAACGTGTCTGGCAGTCTTGACCTGAAACAATCTTCATTTTACAAATATTCCAATTGTTAAAATTGTTGATCTGCAATTGATCAGGAATCGTTCTGATTAACAGTATTTTGTCCCAGGAAGAACACACCCACATGTACGTTTCAGAGCAGCGGTGAGTATATATACGAGTTGAATTCTATGTATAGGTCACTGACTTTAGGTCTGATGGTGGGAGATCTTACTGATAAATGTATATACGTATCTCGATCAAGATCTAATTGCTTTTTTTTACACTTATTGAAAGTAGGATTTACACCATGCTAAGCAATAGGTTATTATCCACTTTACAAGTACATCGCAAATTTGTACTGTATGCCTTTTCACTAACACCTTCAAGAAGTACAACATAAGTAAATATGCATATACATGTATAAGAATATAATCTTATTCTGTTATTTCTGAGAGAGAGAAAGGTTTATGTTATACCTATGATAAATTTTCATAACATACTTTCATACCACTAAACTTAATTGTGGAATGTTACAAGGGTTGATGAGGTATTGACGAAACCGTGCAAATAGCTTGTAGCATGAAACAAAAAGGAATATTAAAGGAATGAATTCGACGCAGTTTTTACAGAATTGCAAACGATTTCAACCTAATTTACATGAATATGATTTCAGTAGCTTTTGAATTTCAGTTTTCTCCAACGAGTGCATAAAGTGATGACGAATTATGTGTATCAATATCAATGATTTTACAAATTTAAAAGTGCTGTCATGCGGATTGATTTTTCGTGTAATAGGGAAAAAAGTTTACATATGTATAATTTATTTTTCTTAAAGTTAAGTGAAAATATACTAAGTTACAAAAAACCAAAAAAAAACTAGAACAACAACAACAACAACAACACAAACACAAAAAACACCCAAAAAGGACACAGAAAAAAGCTAGTAATGTCAACTTTTTATTTTTTTTTAATTTTTAATGGGTTGTAAAAATCCTTATTTTACATATAAATGTCTATAGTGTCTTATATCTTTATACAGCTCTCTTCTTCTAAAGGAGATCAATAAAGTATCAAAACGGCTATGACCAACCAGCCTCCTTAATGATTAAAAAGGATAAATTTAAATGCTCTGCGTTCTGTTCGTTAGAAAATAATGATTTGTCAAAGTGAAATGATCAGCTCCCAAGCAAACGTTCTTGTCGATCTAAACGGCGCGCTGATTTGTCGCTTGTTTGTATATATTCATCATCATTGTCATGTTTCTGAAAAAGAAAGCTCCGCGCTTTTCTTTTTGTGTTGTTTCCATTTTGATAAGAAGTAATGGTACAAGAGAGAGGAACAAAGATGATCGTTTTGTTTGCAGGACGTCCTCTTGTGATTTTCTTCCAAGATAACGTAAAAGCAATGAAATGCCAGATGTAAATGCACAACAGGATTTTATACGTTGTTAGGACAAAATTAATTGTGAACAATTGATGTCGTATAAAATAATGTTTTAGCAAGTGTAGAAAATTAAGTTCATTTATTTTTATAAATGACAGTAAATTGCACAAAATTTAAACTTCACGAAGTTAACGTCATGCAAATATGTATCACAAAAATGCATATATTTGTTCAATAAACATCATATTCAATTTAATTAAGCACACACAACGATTTTTACATTAAAACTTAGGTTCACCCATGCAGGTACAGGCTAAACTGAAACTTCAAAAAAAAACTTTTAACAGATTCAAATCAGAGGATTTAATTTGCTTTTATGCCGGAGGTCATGTACAGTAGGAGTTTAAGTGCCAAGTTTGACTAGGAAGTAATTTACATTAAGGACTTTGCGGTTAGCCCGATCACTCCCAGATTTGCCGGTACTAAATGAAGTCGACAAGTCCTTGCTGTACTTTTATGGAAACTAACGAACCAAGCTCACCTAGTCCGTCCTTGTATGTTTGTTTCCTTTACAAATAGTTGGCTTTTGTTAAATAGATTTTTATTTGTTAAATAGTATATGTTCGACACATATATACTAAACGTAAAGACATTCGTCAAACCCATTAAAAAAAGAAAGGAAAAGATTAAAATATATATATATATACATGAATAAAACCTCAAGTTAAAAAAATCAAAGACTCCCTCGGAGGAAGAAATAGTTGACGCTTTCCAAATCTCTTGTTCTTTAGCCGGAAGACATTGCTTTTAAAATAAACAGTAGTTTCTGGGACGAACCTGTTATGTAATACGAGAGACAAATGATGGAAATCTAGCGGATGTTGGGGAGTTTTAGTTTGCTGTCGGTGACAGACTTTTGGTCGGAAATGGGGACATTCACTCCACTTCATGATAGATTGTCATTTAAGTAGTTGGCAGTCATTGCGTTCAATACATTGTCTTTTCTCTACACACTAAAAGACTTCAGATACAGTTGATTAATAAAGTATTGCCAGATCGTCTGATTAGCTTCTACCCCACATATCGTTTTCACATGATCAAAATTAGAATAAACACCTTGGAATGCAGCATATTGATTCTCAAGAATCCTGACAAGCCATTGCTCCCTTAAGTCAAATGGTAACTAGATTTGCAAAACTATTGTGACAAAGTCTTTTTAGTACTTCTTCTATTTTCTCTTAAGTATAAATATGCAACGATAAGTATGCATGAAATATGCTAATAACACACTGCAACTTATACGTTAATTCAAATGAGTCTAGAACATCAAAATACCTCTATACCTGTCAACTTTTCAAAGCATAAAGAAAACAAGAATGGCCCTCCCCCACTGGTTGCCGAGTCATGATCGCCAGGACTTAACTTTGTATTGTCACCAAACAAGTGTCCATTATCAGAGAATGTCGAGATTTTGTGGAGAACTCTCTTCCCTGACCATCTGCCGGGGAAGGACCCTTCGTCATCCCCGATACTTTCCCCGTCATGCCTAATCTTTTGTGCAAACCAAGACGATAAGGCGCCCCTACCCAAACCAAGATAGCTGTCCAAAATACATGATTCTGATAATGGTCTCTGGAATAATCGGGATGGAATGGAGGAAGGGGCTCTGAGAAATCTCGTAGGAAACCCCTGTTTCTGAGCTATGTATGGGTGTCTCCGCCACTGGCAATGATCGACATCGTGACATGGGACCAGCCCTGTCATTCGATATATCTATCCCGTATTGACATTCCAGATTTACGATTTCCACCCAAATCGCTGTATTATTTCCAGATAGAATTCTAAACTATTTTGCTTATTTTTCTTGCTGCTAAAATGCTTTAGCAATTTTATAAACAAAACTAAGAATTAATCTTTAAATTTAATCATATATCAAAAATGAAATTAATTTTTTATGATTTTGATATTTTTTGATTCAGTCAGTGTTATAACATTCTTCCAAATAAAAAATGAATTGCTGTCTTCAAATCTCTTTTTTTTTTCAACTTTAACGGTGTACACCTATTTTAAGGTTTTTTCAATTGATAACAGATTTTTTTTTACAGTTTCCGCGTCATCTTCAGCATCTGTATCACATTAGATTCATATTGAATTGAAGGTTTTCTGATTTATGAATTTTTAAAAACTTGTTGTCCACCTTACCAATTCCTAGAATACCGCTCTCTAATATTTGCTTCAGAATGCAATGAATAAATCTAAAGATAACTGTACAATTTGTTTTATGTTTGAACCAAAAATCCTTACGAAGAAAGATGAAGCAGTAGATATACCATAAGGTTAACTAGGTCCCTTGCATTAATCTTATCACGTGATGAATTGTTCGTCGAAATTTAAAACGTGGCAATGTCATTTTTAATCATTGAAATCCAAGGTCAACCAGTATATTAACAACACTTCACTGTGGCATCAGCAGCTACGCATAATCTTGATAATTTCCTTTACAATTTCACCAATTCATATTATGAACTTAAAGTATATATATATATACCAACTTAAATCGGTGCATATTACTATTTTTACAACGAAGACTGTGACTTTTTTCTATTAATAAAAAGGTTGAAGTGGAAATGGGCGCATGCCAGGGACTAAGTTCAACACACAGAGTAATTTTCGGCTGTTGACCCACTACTGACCCGCGCGACACTTTGGCAATTTCCTCCCATTCATTCCACACACGTACGCACAAAACATCTGTTATTGACAGAAATCAATCTCAAAAAAGAAAAGAACAATCTCAAACTTAAGCATATACAGAACATGTAAATTGGAGTTCGTCTTTCATTGCTACAAGCAAATGGATTTTTTTCCTTGAGTTTATCTTCAAAGTCATTTTCACAATCGTAAGACAAAAAGAAAACGTATTTTAAAAACATGAAAATATTACTATCTTATTATCTAGTACAAGAATTGTAAGCTTCTGCAATTTCTGCTAACACTGAGAAGTTTAATGAATTGAAAAAGTAACGAAAATAAGCGTAGAAACAATATCTCCTCCTCGGTACGAGGATCGTCATTTCTGATGTAAATGAACGGGGTCAGGTTGGAGGTACTTCAAGACTGATTGGTCTCTTAGCTGCCTACGTGATTTTACTAACGACACAGCCGCTATAAATTCGAAAGGTGAAAATGTTTCATCCATTCCATTATTGATAGGTGCTAAGGGAGAAAGAAAGCGGATTATTCAGAAACAAAGGTTAGTATTTATATAAAGGAGACATGCTTAGGAGTTTGCAAATTCAAAAGCAATTTCTATAAAATTATTTCTTTTCATTTGATATTTAATCAATTTGGAATTTTAAAAAGATGAAAAAATTGAAGAAAAAGTAATTGATGAGTAAAAATACTAATAACTACAACATCTAACTTTCGAGGTAGCATTGCTAAATATTTTGTTAATAAATTATTTTCATTTATATAATTCTGTAAGTAAAGTAACTAAGAAAAATCACATTGCTTTAAACTGTTTAGGAGAGACTCAAAATCGTTAATTTTCCCCCCAGAAAATTGTTCTTTTCTTAACATTGACCGTAAACATTTATCTTCAATAGCATTCAATTTGATAAGTGTAATTACCATAAATTGGGGGGTGGGGGTAGCTAAATACGTTCTTTTACCTTATTTTCAACCATTCATAGAAATAAATCTATTCCTTTTTCATTCAATGAGAGAAATATAGAACAGTGTTTCAGGGCCAGCATCTCAGTGTTGAATTTCCAAAACCAGCATACACAGAAGTAACAAAACATAACAAAAACAAAATTTTATGAAAACTAGATACTAAAGTGTTTTTGGTTGCTACAGTTCAGTTTTGAATGAGAGGCGACAAAAAAAGGAATATTTACGGAATTAATCCACCGGATTCGTTTTGACAGTGGAATTAACTGTTCCTTCATGTTGCAGATGCTCCGAACACAGATCTTGGCCAGTGTGTGTTGTCTGCTGATAGCTGTGTCCAGTTTGGTAGATAGCCGGTTTCTAGATCAGGACGAGGAAGCGCGGTAAGTTAAATCGAGTTGCTTGAATTTTATTTTCGCAAATTTATAAATCAAAAATTAAAATTTTGGTACAATATCAGTTGTAAAATGTCGCCTTTTTTCTGATCGAACTTGTAATTAGTTTTTCTTGAATTTCTTTCTTGTCAATTCTTTTCAATACTTTCCAGCAAGCTGTACTTTTCTAAACTGTAAACCAATGTTGTAAAATATATAGATATTTCTCCTCTTTAAATGCTGTTATATAGGCACCGTTTAATACTATACCAGTTTAAGATTAACATAGAAATTGAAATTGACAGCATACATTTCAATTATCAATATGTTGTCTTTACAAGCAAACGATAAAATATCTGAAAAAAAATAATCATACGGCAAAGTAAGATTTCTTTAGAGCAGTTGAAAATAACTGTTTTTTAATTCCAAATGCTGAACGACAAATCAAATAGAATTTGCGCATTTTTATTATTAACGATATGCTTTTATTGAGCATGTGATAAATGAGCATCAAAGTTTAAAAAAAGTGGAAACCAATCATCGATGACAAATATTATAACTCTATGATCTTAAGCATGTTCAAAATTTCTGTGTCGTGATTGCAAGCCCTGGTCTATCCGTTAACTTTCATCATCATAAAAATGTTCTTTTATTAATTACAATTGATCAATCTTCCAGACGAGGTGATGCGCACTTGACATCATTATCACAGTCTTAAAAGGGATTCAATCTTTTTCTGCAATGTGGCTGAAACGATCACTTTTCTTAGAACTTCAAAACTCGTTGATCATTGCAATTATGTTTTTAAAGACATTAGCACTGGTTCAATATAATTTATTGCTTTTTTCCTGTCATAATTTTGTGCAAGTCCATTTCATATACGTTTTATAACTCTTCTTTATCTCTAAAATACTGTTTTGAATTGAAGTTTGTTGTATTGCTTTGTGTGTTTTTGTTAAGAACTATGTCATTTACAGTTTTAAACGACAGACAGCAGATATGAGATTATCAGAATTACATGCCATACGAGAAATACTCAACAGATTACCGACCGGATGTTCACAATACGCATGCGGATTAGTGGACATTTTCAGAAGGTATCGATACGCATGCATTAATATAAATACAAATGCATGCTGGGAACCCGTGTTAAGATGACTCCTCCACGAGACTGAAGTTCGGCATTGTATCCGACCAATTATGGTTCACGAATGAAGGGTTACCAGCATACATTTAATTTTTATTACATATATATCGTTTTACATTATCCAGATATGACAAGAGATCATGGTCCGATCAGCGAATGGCCGAAATAAAAGCTCTGCTAGGTTTGAAGAACCAGGGAAATGTTATAGCTCACGGTCTTTATGACCCTTACAAGATGTAGGTAGTAATGTTATAACTGTCGTCTGCTTCTAGAGTGACGTGGTGACTCCACGCTCTGTGACGTCATTTGTGT
Source organism: Magallana angulata (assembly GCF_025612915.1). Taxonomy (NCBI): domain Eukaryota; kingdom Metazoa; phylum Mollusca; class Bivalvia; order Ostreida; family Ostreidae; genus Magallana; species Magallana angulata. The sequence continues at coordinate 40,560,433 of NC_069111.1, forward strand.
GTGTGCTTTTCTCCCAAATGCTTCTCTCAGTCTGGCTAGTTGTGAAGGTATATCCTTTTTCTGTCTCGACCTTTTTGCTAAACCAAAAACTGCGTCCTCAAACTTCACTCAACTTGTCTTCTGGTTTCTTATTATCTGTTTAGTAAGAGTATTTCTAAAGAAGAAAAAAATTGTTCCTTGATTGACTTATGATTCTAATGGTATTCTTACAATATACAGATTTATGAGGAAACGCACTTCTTCTGATCAACGCATTGCGGAGCTTCAAGCGCTTATTGCGTTAGTTCATGGGCGCGGTAACGTTGCACACGGACAGTTAGACCCAGCTCTGATGTAGGTATCTGGACGGGCTTTATATGTTCACAGACATGCGAAATTCTTTTCACTGTCTCTTCAAAGCCCTCTTCTTCGTATTCTGTGTATTTGTGGACCCTCTTGTGTCGAACCTTGGCTTTTCCCCTCAGTCTTTCTTCTATCGTGTAGATTAGTTTTAGTGGGTGCACATAGTACTAGTAATTCGTTCCTCTGTGATTTATTCAATATGTCTAAACAGCCACATAGAATATATCATTATTATCCACCTCCGTATTTTTTTCTTATCTGGTTTCTACATTTGCTTTATACAAACGTACAGAGATGTTTAATCTTCTTTCATCATTGTTATGTTCTTCACAGTTTTGTACAGAACTTCATCTTTTTTCTATTTTTTTTTTAATCTGTCTTTAAATGTTGCTAAGTTATTTTTCTTGTAACAGTGTAAATTTAATATTTCCAAAAATATGCAACAATTCAAACTTAGGTACTATGTATTTAAGTTTAAAAAAATAATGCGTAAACGCTTTAATTGATCTTTAATATTCTTATATGATTTACATTTTTCTTGGTCATTTTTCTATCGCCTGTGACATTTAAACATTTACTCTATTAAGTGGTAGAAACTTTCATATCAAAGTCGTGTACCATCTACGTTTCCCTCGGTATATGTCCTTGGACTTTAAAAAGTTTAAAATTCCTATCTGTGTCCTGATCTTTAAAATGCCAAATAACGAAGGTTAATCGGTTTGGTTGAAGATTTATGCATTGGTCAGTAGGTCGGCAGGGGCAAGGCTTGTAATACAATACATTTCTCCTTTAGCGGAAGACGGAAGCGTGCAGCAGAATGGCTGAGTAAGACATTTTCAAACGGAAAGAATTTTGCAGATGAAGAAACAAGCCATTGAAGTGTTGTGATTTTGGTAAGTCAATCTGGTTCCGACTTTTCTATGATTTTTGCAGATTAATTATGATTATGTTACAAGATTAAGTTAATATTCATATTGCTCTTATTGGGTAGCAAGATGCTTTGGATTCTAAGTTATCGTATCAGACGTTTTTATTCAGCTCAGATTATTTAATCCGATGTCTGATCAATATCTTCTAGGATTTAACAGGAGGTGTTGTTTGCTTTTTTCCAGATTTTATTTATGGATCTCATAAGCGGTCCTGTAAAGGTACCCGGATACAGTGTATTTATATGGAACGTGAGGAATTGGATGACAGCTTAATAAATAAATCGTCCTATGTCAGTTCGTCTTTTTGTCTCAGGAATACCAGCTGTGCTGGTTGTCTTCGTCTGTTGTGTGTTTGTTCATGTGTTTAAATTAAAATAATATTTAATATTTTTAATTTTCTTTCTTTTACACTCGAGTTTTGTTTTACGAGTATTGGTTCTTTAACATTGAGATAGACGCCGTCTTCTTTCTGTATTGGCTATATCATGTATATGACAGGGTTTTTCCCCACTGATATGCAAACGCGTTGATGATATGAACTTACAAAATGTATTATGTAACAGAACCAACCTTTCGGAAATGGTGCTTCGTCAGTTTGAAACATTGCTTTCTACGCATTCATTTGTATTATCAATTGGATGTTTTTCCCCCTAATGTACTGACTTATTTTGATCTTATTTCTTCAAATCTTTCATTCACTATTGAAAATTTACAAACAGTACATGTGGACATGTTACGTTTTGGGTAAAAGGCATGCACCTCAAAATTCAGGAATTTGATGATTGGAAAGTAAAGGGACTTTGGATTGTATCGATAATATTTCAACAAAACGGAAACGGAAACCCTGCGCATAGATATGAATACACTTGCAAGGAATCAAATACTAGAAAGAGATATATAGCACGGAAGGTAATTTCGATTTTATTGCTAGATATTATACTAAAAAATAATTATGTCGCATGTGAGAATGGTAAGATTGACGAGTGGAGCAGATACATCTAAAATGTTCTTGATTATTACGTGCCGTATGTTCCTTTAAACTCGGACATTCTGTTACTTTTATACAAATTGATAACGTAACCTGCAAGCCTGTAAATTTCAATAAAACCACGCTATAGTTTCGTCCTGAAAGCCAGAGGTTAAGTCCTTATAAAAGCCCTTATTAAAAATCGAATCCCATTACAGCTATGCATAGAAAGAATGTTAGTTTCATTGATAATGTCTTGTTAATAGTGTTACAAATGTATGACAGTACCAAACCATATTGAAACAAAGTTTTGCTGAGGATGGGACTGTCGAAAATTTCTTTTTGAGAAGAACTTATAAGAATAATCCTAATCCGGAAAGATGCTTAGAATTCAAGAGTAAACGGAGACAGACATTATAAAAAAGGAATATACATGCACACGTAAACATCGCTGAACACCGGATTAAACATCAAAATGATTTATTATAAATAATGAGGAGATACAATGTAATATTATGAAATCAGATGATACAATACTTATAGTGTAATCTCATGTGGGCCTTTAAACGCCTATTGATAGAGTAATTTCCTAGTCCCAGGTTCATGAAACTGTCTAAAGTCCAAATGGAGACTTGGCATTTACGTTAAAAGAACATGCAAACATTTGAAATGTAATGTAGGGGTGTTTCTGATATTAATAGATCTACATAGTTTTAGTGTTGATTTAAAGTCTTTGAGTATCTGACGAATCATTAACATTTGACTTAAGTCGAAGATTTTATATGATCCTAGGGACAGGTGTAACATTTTGAAGACGTCCTCTTTTCTACTAGAACAGAAGAGTCTTTGCTTTTACATTGCTTTTCACATACATCAAGCAATTTCAATATTAAACGAATATCAATCATGAAAATTTGAAAACATTTTAAGTCTTCTGATGTCCTGGACAGTTAGTTTAAAACTAATTCCAACAAGTTTCAAATTTTAAACAAGATATCCATTTCGTTTGAATACTGTAGACACATAATACTGTTTCAGTAAATGGACGGATGCACCGTACTCTAACTTCCGGTTCCGGTTTCGCTGCCGACTATGTCAAATTGACATACTTATTACGTCTTTGTGATGGCACGATTTGCATCCTTCGATAAACACAACCAAACCCAAGAGTAATATTTTGTTTCTCCTCAACTGTATAACAATGGTCAAATACAGTCTTTTTTCTAAACGTCAAAACTTCAACTTCAAATTTTTCGCAAACGCCGTTTGGATTGGGTCCGCCATTAATAAGGTCTCTACAATGCCTGGGAAGGCTATTGTCGTTGGCGTAGCAGCCACCATGCTTTGGGTGAGCGTTTAAAATAAAGCGCGGGAATCTCAATGGGTCTTTTTGGTAGATGTAATACCATGGGCAGCTGGATCTATCCTGCAAGAGTTCTGAGTCCTCTGTCTGAAGGTCGTGGCACCTGTACGAGGGATTGAGGTTTGGGAGAGGGGTCTCATGTGCAAAGAACTGGTACCCTCCCGAGGAAAGAAAGGTCTCGTTGTTCATCCGATCCAGATATTCTTTTAACTGGGCTTCATTGCAAAGACGGGGTATCGTTCTTGAATAAACCAATTGCAATAGATATCCAGAGGTCTGAAGAAAAAAATGCATATAAAACTAAGTGTTATAACTCGTTATAAAGAATGGGTAGCAAATCTTGCTGAGCTGAGATGTACAACAAACAACTACAACAACAAACAAATAGTACTAGAGATAAGTTACATCAGCTAAATTTACAGGGGATCATTAGAAACTAAGTTATCAACTGTTCATCATTAAAATGCTCATTATCCATATACATGTACTTACCAAAGTTAATAAAAGCATCATGTCTTTACAAATCGTAGTCATCCAAATAAAAAGAGCTTAACGTGGTAAGTGGTTTTTATAAAGCCAGAGAAACAGGAACTACCGTTTATTCGGAACTAAGAGATTAATTTTGAAATGATAGGAAATTTCCCTTCTAAGTTGTGAAACGGGAGAGTATGACGTCTTGGATACACTAAAAATAGTCGCGTCACCTTCATTTTCTCCAACTGGGGTTATATTGACTCTGAAATTGATAACAAGGTATAAAAATTCAAACATCTTTAAATATTTTTGCATGCATCCGTCTTTTTCAGTCTTTGAATGTGATATGATGTATATTCTGGAATGCATGGATGTTTGAAGACTTGCATTTCGACTATGGAAAGACAATTTTAACTGCAAAATTTATACATTCATATATATTTAAGTTAACAACCTGCGTATTTAGTGCTTAGGGGCAATACTAAATGGCTAGAACATAGATACTTTATAATAGCAAAGCAGAATGTAATGAAGCAACGATCAGACAGCAAAGAAGTAAACAACAACACAGAACTGAGGGCAACCGTCGACCTAATCACATGGGCCATTCATAAAATCCGAGGTTTTCACCTGGATAACTAATTCAACTTCCGAATTCCTCAAGACTTCCCTTGCATTAGATTATAAATATAGACTCCCTCCCATCAACAAGCCACTCTGATAAGAATTTAAGAGGAGTATTTAATATATATTAGCCATTTCAAATCTTACAACAAAGCCGTCTATGCTCACT